>NC_059104.1:166017760-166334578 GCF_020740685.1 Jaculus jaculus | reverse complement strand
AGGACGCGCAGGGGTTTTTAGGACATTGAATGTATTTTTATAAGATGCTATAGTGGTGGACACATGTCATGATATATTTGTCAAAATCCACAGGATCTGGGCTGGGGAAATGGCTTAGTGGTTGAGGCATTTACCTGCAAAGCCTAAGGACCCCGATTCGATTCCCCAGGACCCATGTAAGCAAGATGCATGAGGGGGCACATGCGTTTGGAGTTTGTTTGCAGTGGCTGGAGGCCCTGGCCCACCTATTCTCTCTCTCTCTCTCCCTCTTTCTCTGTCAAACAAACAAATAAATAAAAATAATTTTAAAAGAAAATCCACAGGATCTAAAACACCAAGAGCAAGCCCTAACGTGAGCTGTGCACTGGTGACCTGGTATCCATTGAGTGTAATAACGGTTGTCCCTCAGGTGGGGGTGCTGATGGGGGGGGAGAGGCTGCACCTTGGGGTGAACAGACTTCCGTACACACAGCTCAACTTTGAAGTGAACCTAAATTGTTCTGTAAATAAAGGCTAAAAGGCAAAGAAACAAAAAAAAAAAAAAAACTTTAGTCTCTTCCACTCCCATTCAATGGGTTAAAGAAAAATGATAGTACTAATTGCTGGTGAGGATGTTCTTGAATTTTGCTGATGGGACCTAAAAGTTGAGCCATTATTTGGCAAAGTCTTTGACAGTTAACACATAGCCCTGCTACCTGACCCAAACTCCCATTCCTAGAAGAAACCAAAACTTGTGTTCAGACAAAAAAAAAAAAAAAAAAAAAAAACACCTGTATGCACATATTTCTAGCAGCTTTTGCACTGGCTAATCTTGAAAATGACCAAAATATTCTTCCATAGGTGAGTGGCTGGACAAATTGTACTGCTCTGTAATGCAGGAACCTTGGATGCTTTCTAAACAGGGACGAGTTACAGGCACATTGTACTAAGAAAGCAGCCAGCCTCTAAAGGCTATAGACCTATGATTTCATTTACTCAATTAATTGGGAAAAGGCAAAACTGTGAGAGAAAGTGGATCAGAGCCCCAGAGGCTGGGGCTGCAGAAAGAGACCTATAGAGAATTATAGGCTTAGCAGTTAAGGCGCTTGCCTGCGAAGCCTCAGGACCCATGTTCTACTCTCCAGATCCCACATAAGCCAGACGCACAAAGGTGAGGCAAGTGCAAGATTGCACATGCCCACTAGGTGGCACAAGAGTCAGGCGTTCAATTGCAGTGGCTGAGGCCCTGGCACGCCAGTTATCTCTGCTCTCTCTCTCTCTCTCTCTCTCTTGTGTGCTCTGCCATCTTGACTGTGGTGTCAAAACTCACAGGACTGTAGCCAGGTATGGTGGCACACAGCTGTCATACCAGCACTTGGGAGGCACTGAGGCAGAAGGATCTGGAATCTGATGCCAGGCATGACTACACTGTAGGGTTATGTCCCAAACAAACAAACAAACAATTCAGAGATGAGCGGTATTGAAAGTGAACTTCACCATGTGTCAATTATCCTTCAGTCTAAGAAACGAGGTTCTCATTCACCTTGAGCCTCTCCTTCCAGAGCCTCTTAGACCAACGCAGAGCCTGTGTCAAGGACAGGGCCTGCCTCACTTGTCTCTCCGTTAACCTGATCTGAATTTGTGACTAGGGTTCAGGGTGTGGTGGAGACTCAGGAGTGGAAAGGATAAGAGTAAAGTCTACTCAGAGTTGGGTCCTTCTGAGCTCCCTCTTCTGCATGGCTGATGCCCAAACCCTGGCCCTGCTGCCAAGGGGCGAACATCTTCAGGGTGTATAGAGCTCGGGGGGAGGGGGTGTCTCCTGCAGCTGATCTCTGGGCTTGGATGACACCTGTTCCCACCTTCCACTCCTACTGAGGGTCCCTCTGTAGGAGGCCTCCCCCACAAGGGCCGGGACCCTGTAGGCGAGCTCATGCTCTCTGTGGTACCACATGCAGGGAAAACACTCTTGCTGATAACCTCTGGATACGCAGGCTGCTCCCATCACAGCCTCCACTGTGTGGATGGCCACCATGGGCAGCTCCCACCTATCTTTCACTGGCAGGCTTTCCTGGGGGACAGGCATGTCAGACTCTGTGTCCCCTAAGCTCCAGGGCAGCACCCATTCCTTCACTCGACTGTCAAAGGTGAAACGTGGACCAGAGATTACTCTCTTGCAGAATGTTTGGCATCGTCCTCCTCTCCTCACCCAGGGCCCACTTTGAGGCCAGATGTGGGTGATGGAGTGAGGGCACCACATGCCACTATGTTCTGCCAAACTGTGGCATTGCTTCCAAGGCTCTGTGTACCGTCAGAAGACAGTATAGTCATTCATTTTGTGATGCTGTGACCAAATGCCTGACAGAAGCAACTTAAGGGGAAAATGATTTTATTAAATATATTTATTTATTTATTTATTTATTTACTTGACAGTGAAAGAGGAAGAGAGGGAGAGAATGAATGGGCTTGCCAGGTCCTCTAGCCACTGTAAACGAACTCCAGATGCATGCGCCCCCTTGTGCATCTGGCTAACATGGGTCCTGGGGAATTGAATCTGGGTCCTTTGGCTTTGCAGGCAAATGCCTTAACTGCTAAGCCATCCCTCCAGCCCTTTTTAAAAAAAAAAATAAATATTTTACTTATTTATTTATTTATTTGACAGAGAAAGAGGGGGAGAGGGAGAGAATGAATGATTTCATTTTGTTTATTTATTTGAGAGGGAAAGAGAGAGAGAGAATAGATGCACCAGGGCCTTCAGCCACTGCAAATGAACTCCAGATGCATGTACCACCTTGAGCATCTATCTGGCTTATGTGGGTCCTGGGGAATTGAACCTGGGTCCTTTGGCTTTGCAGGCAAGTGCCTTAACCGCTAAGCCATCTCTCCAGCTCAAGATAACTTATTTTGGTTCATGGTTTCAGGGGGTTTTAGCCCATTGTGTCAGGGAAGCAGGACAGAACAGCTCAGTTCATAGTAGCAAAAGCACATGACAGAGCTGTTCACAGTCAAGAAGACCAGGAAGCAGAGAATGAGATAGGAAGTAGGCAGGGATAACAACCTCTCCCCCAAAGACCCTCCTAAAGTTTCCAGAACTTCTCAAAATAGACGCACTAAAGCCAGGAGTGGTGGCACATGCCTTTAATCCCAGCACTTGGGAGGCAGAGGTAGGAGGATTGCTGTGATTTTGAGGCCACCCTGAGATTCCATAGTGAATTCCAACTCAGCCTGGGCTAGAGTGAGACCCTACCTCGAAAACCTCCCCCCAAAAAAAGACCCACTAGCTGAGGTCCAAGCATTCAAAACATGAGCTTCTGAGGGGACATTTCAAATTCACACTATAACAGATACAAAAAGTCCTACTTAATACTCTAATGACATATAATAATGTTAATTTAATAAAACTAGGATCTTACTGCACATGTCACTTTACAATATTTGTGTGGCATGTGAGTCATATGTGTGGTGTGCATGTGTGTAGTACAGACAAGAGTGTATACAGCTACATGTGTCATGCGTGTGCACGTGAGAGCGGGGGGAACACCCAGGGCCCTCCTCTGTAGCTCCTGTGCATTGTTTCTTTTCTTTCTTTCTTTTTTTTTTTTTGAGGTAGGGTCTCACTCTAGCTCAGGCTCTCCTGGAATTCACTATGGAGTCTCAGGGTGGCCTCGAACTCACGGTGATCCTCCTACCTTTGCCTCCCGAGTGCTGAGATTAAAGGTGTGGTCCACGCCCGGCGCATTGTTTCTTTGAGACAGTCCCTCCTGAACTCGGAGTTGCCCCGTGCTTGTCAACCTGGGTAACCACTGAGCCCCAGTGATTCTCTGATCTCCGCTCACCACAGAACGGGGACCACAGGAATGTGTGAGTGCGTCCAGGTTTTGGTGTGGGTGCTGGAGATCGTACTCGGGCTCCTATGCAAGCATGATGGCCCGAGAGCGCCCAAGACTGCCTGATCCTTCAATTTCCTAGCACCCACATAAAAAGCTGGGTGTGGTCATGCACACCTGTGACCCCAGGCCTTATGGAGGTGCTGGAGACTGGAGAATTGCTGGAACTCACTGACTAGAAGTATCAGATCATGGACTGGGGAGATGGCTTAGTGGTTAAGGCACTTACATGCGAAGCCTAAGGACCCAGGTTCGATTCCCCAGTATGCACATAAGCCAGATAGATGCACAAGGTGGCTGTGGTGGTTTGATTCAGGCGTCCCCCATAAACTTAAGTGTTCTGAATGCTAGGTTCCAAGCTGATGGATATTTGGGAATTAATGCCTCCTGGAGGGAGTGTATTGTTGGGGGCGGGCTTATGGGTATTAAAGCCAGTTTCCCCTTGCCAGTGTTTGGCACACCCTCTGTTGCTGTGGTCCATCTTATGTTGGCCAGGGGGTGATGTCCACCCTCTGCTCATGCCATCGTTTTCCCCTGCCATCGTGAAGCTTCCCCTCGAGCCTATAAGCCAAAATAAACCTCTTTTTCCCAGAAGCTACTCTTGGTTGGGTGATTTCTACCAGCAATGCGAACCAGACTGCAACAGTGGCGTCTGTGTCAGCTCAGGGTTGAGACTGTGTTGTAAGGAAATATGAAGACTAGGGACAGTCAAGAGCACCTGGCATTCTCCTTTGGCCGCCTCATGTGCATGGAGTGTGTGTATCTGCACACAATGGACATATACCACACTTAGGTCACACACTCCACCATACGTGTGTGTGTGTGTGTGTGTGTGTGTGTGTGTGTGTGTTTGCAAGCAGAGAGATACAGAGGATAAGACAAAAAGAGAATGGACACTCTAGGGCCTCTTGCCACTGCAAACAAATTCCAGAGGCACAAAGGGGTGCATTTTACGTGGTTGTATGTGGTTCTAGGAAATCGAACCCAGGCTTTGCAAGAAAGCTCCCTTTATTGCTAAACCATCTTTCCAGCCCCCAAATATATTTTTATCAGCAAATGTTAAATATACATATCAATGGTTTTCATTCTGACATTTTTATATATGAACTATAATCTTTTTATGTGTCATACTATGTTTTAATTATCTGTCTATGTTACTGAATAGAATAAATGTAGAATAAAAAATAAAATGATGAGCATGGTGGAGGATTGCTTTGAGTTCAAGGCCAACCTTGGCTACAGAGTGAGTTCCAGGTCAGCCTGACCTAGAGTGAGACCCTCCCTCAAAACAACAATAACCCAAAATAAAAAATGAATATAGAATTCATGTCATTTTGAATGGCTGACTGCTTTTTCCTTGTATAGTCAGTCTATACCCATTATTATTATTATTATTATTATTATTATTATTATTATTATTTTATTTTATTTTTGAGAGAGAGAGAGAAAAAATGCAGAGAAAGAGGGGAGAGAATGGACGTGCCCGGGGCTTTCAGCAACTGTGAACAAACTCCGGACACGTACGCTCTCTTGAGCACATATGCAGCATTGTGTGCATATGTCACTGTGTGCGTCTGACTACGTGGGACCTGGAGATTCGAACATGTGTTCTTAGGCTTCGCAGGCAAGTTCCTTAACCACTAAACCATCTCTCCAGCCCAGGCTATACCTTTTTATATTAATTCCCAGCTGCTAGCTCTTGTAGGCTACTTGTACATTTAGGTGATTATAATCATGAAATGTTTGGGGTGAATTTATTGAATGAAAGGTCTCTCATTCACATGGGGCCTTTTCAAATGCTGAGAAGAATCTAGCAATTTTATATTCTTAACTTTTTTTACATGCATGCATGTGTGTGTGCATGTATGTAGAGGGGGTGTGTGTGTGTGGCATTTGCGATGTATGGTGTATGTGTTGTGTGTGCAGATGCATGCCCCAGAGGAGAATGCCAAGTGTCCTCTCGTCACTCATCCATGTATGTCCTTGAGACAAAGTCTCTCCCTTAAGCCAGAATTGCTGTTGGTCAGTCAGTCCCAGGGACTCTCACGGGTCTCCATCTCCTATGGACAGGGATTACAGACATGTGTGGCCACGTCTTTTTAAATGGGTGCACTGGAGTCAAACTTGGTGGTCTTTGGCCTGAGAGACCCTCATGCTTTAAGCAGCAAGCATTATGAACTGCTGAGCCATCTTCCCATCCCTAATTTTGTATTCTTTCTGTTAACAGGCCCCTCCTAAATTGCATAAACATCAGGCTTCACAAAATGTATTCGTTGATGTATTCATTGGCTATGATAAACATTCTCACACTCAGTTTCTTTTTTTTTTTTGGCTGCATTTTTATTTCCTTAGGACAAATTCCTAGAAACAGAATTGCTGGATTAAAGCAGATACACGTTCTTAAGATTCCTGAATATATTGCCAAAGGGACCACCAAAAATGGTGATCTCATTTACACCCCAAACTATACCAGAAGACCCCCGGCCTGGGCTTGTGCTTCCGTGACGGTGGCTCAGATGATGTTGCCATTAGCACTTCTCCTGAAGTGAGCTGAGGTCCCTGGCACCCAGGAGCAGAAGTTTTATGACCTGTGAATTTGGCCGAGAAAAGTGACCAAACCTTCACTCCCTTCATAAGCCCCTCCTTGAGATGTAATTGTTCTTTTCATCTTGAATGTAGGCCACAAATCCCTGAAGCACCCGCGGCACCTGTCACAGGCAGAAACCAGACAGTCCTTGTCTGTGCCTTGTCACAGCTACTACTGATTCCTGAAAACATTTTCATCAGTGCTTTGGAATCACAATTGATATTGTACCTGCTTCTGCAACTCATTTTGTACTCTGATAATAAAAAGAGTGCATTCTGAAATCACAATGTGTATGTGTGTGTGTGTGTGTGTGTGTGTGTTTTAACATTTTGATAACCACCTTCAGTAGAATGGGTTTCCTTTGTAATTTTTTAAAAAAATTTATTTATTTGAGAGCGACAGACACAGAGAGAAAGACAGAGGGAGAGAGAGAGAATGGGCGTGCCAGGGCCTCCAGCCTCTGCAAATGAACTCCAGACGCGTGCGCCCCCTTGTGCATCTGGCTAATGTGGGACCTGGGGAACCGAGCCTCTAACCGGGGTCCTTAGGCTTCACAGGCAAGCGCTTAACCGCTAAGCCATCTCTCCAGCCCATTGTTTTTGAGGTTTAAAAAACTTATTCTAGAGTTGGAGAGATGACTCAGTGGATAAAACACTTGACACTTATGTCAGTTAGATCTCCAAGCCCCACATAAAAAGTTGAAAGCCGGCCTGGAGAGATGGCTTAGTGGTTAAGGCACTTGCCTGCAAAGCCTGAGGACTCAGGTTTGATTCTCCAGTACCACATAAGCCAGATGCACATGGTGATGCATGTGTCTGGAGTTTGTTTGCAGTGGCTGAAGGGCCTGGCATACCCATTCTCTCTCTCTCTCTCTCTCTCTCTCTCTCTCTCTCTCTCTCTCTATATATATATATATATATATATATATATATACACACACACACACACACACACACACACACACACACACACATCTGGCTCTTACTCTCTCTCAAATAAATAAATAAAATAAAATAAAATAAAATAAAATAAAATAAAATAAAATAAAAAGCTGGACGCTATGGTAGACTTCTATAATCCCAGCACCCTGACAGCAGCTTCTCTGTGGACTGAAGACCAGAAACTCTCCAGGAATCCCCCAGGCCTTCAGCACTAGATTGGGATTGCTGAGGCATCCACCTTGTGGACTGGGACCAAGTTGTGAGCCTCCTGCCTGCAGGCAAAGCAGCCTTCGCTCTACTACTCAGTCCTTACTGTGTAAGTCAATGTAAAAATCAACTCCTTTATACTACATAGCTACTCTATCGGCTCTGTTCCTCTAGAGAACCCTGACTAATTCAACCATCCTGGCTATATGGAGAGTTCAAGGTTAGCCTGGATGACCCAAGACACTGTCTTGAACAGATAAACATGGAAACAACAAAAAGTGATGCTTTCTTATATAAGAATAGAGCTCAAGACACCATTTTGAACGAGAAAACTTAAGTATCTTGGAAATGTTGATACCCGCTACCAAAATAATTCCAAATAGAAGACAATGACCGTAAAGTTAACATGCATAAATAAATATCTGGCAGATATCAAAACAATCCAAAAACCATCGTCAGGATATTAGCATAGAAAAAGAAAAATAGCTGGGCATGATGGTTCATGCCTTTAATCCCAGCAGTGGGGAGGCAGAGGTAGGAGGATTGCTGTGAGTTCAAGGCCACCCTGGGACTACAGAGTGAGTTCCATGTCAGCCTGGGCTAGAGTGAAACCCTACCTTGAAAAGAAAATTAAAATATATTAGTGAGACAGACCAGGAATTCGGAAACGGATCCCAAATATAAATAATAATATGAGAATTTGGAGGTGTCTTTGAGAGCATTCGAGCCTTATTTCAGCTCTTAGGTGGGCAGTAACTCAGAAGCCAAGGGCCCTGAAAACTCAGTGGTAACACAAAGCTTTCACTGAGTCAGTGACCTCTGTATTCTTGTCTAATGAATTCAAAGAATTGAAATCCACAGGCCAGAGGATAAGATTTAGAGGGTTTAAAAAAAAAAAAAAACGAGATTATAGATAGAATTTAAGAAAAGGAAGGACAGAGCCCTTGCCCAAGGAGGGAAGAGGGAGTGTCCAGAAATGGAAAAGCCCACCTAGAGACTCACAAGAGACTTTTCTAGGTTCTGAATGGGGACTGAGCTGGCCAATCAAGAATGGTAGGAGAGGGCTGGAGAGATGGCTTAGCGGTTAAGCGCTTGCCTGTGAAGCCTAAGAACCCCGGTTCAAGGCTCGGTTCCCCAGGTCCCACGTTAGCCAGATGCACAAGGGGGTGCACGCGTCTGGAGTTCGTTTGCAGAGGCTAGAAGCCCTGGCATGCCCATTCTCTCTCTCCCTCTATCTGTATTTCTCTCTGTGTCTGTTGCTCTCAAATAAATAAATAAATAAATAAATAAAAAGAATGGTAGGAGAAGATCAGGTGTAAGATTCCAGGAATCTTAATCCTCCAAGAAAGGGGAATTCCTTTCTAGGGAGGGACTCAGGTTGAGTTTAAGGAAACACAGGTCTCAAACACTTTGGGCAGTGAGAGGTGAGGAGAAGACAGATCCTCTTCTGACTTCCAGCAAAGTGGAGACTGCGAGGACATGAGGACAGGCTCAAGGACATTCCTCACTTCAACTTTCAGGGGCCCTGTCACCCCTAAAAGTGCCTCAGTCAGAATTTAACATTTGACACAGAATGACCTGTGAATTTTAAATGGACGATGCTGGCATAATTATGATCACCTGAAGGCAAGTAAAATTTGATAACTGCAGCACCCTAATCCATGATCTAGTCCAGAGAGACACTTAACTAGAAAGAAGTGAAGAAGAAACAACTCTGAGAAGAAAGCTTAGGAGATTAGATGAACAATCTGAATGACAGATCAACCGAAGGTTAAAAACAAGAGCTGAAAACATGCTAAGCCTTATAGTAATTTGAATGTATGTCCCCGATAGACTCAGGTGTTTTATTAAAGCTTGTAACTTGCATTTCCAGCCGCCTGGCTGGAAGAGGTGTCACTGTGGGTGGATCCTGGGGTCCAGGCCTATGATGTGTTTGGGGCAGATCTGATCCAGCCTAAAGGCATGCAGGGAGGCTTGAGCCCTGCCATCCCATTGTGCTTGCTGTGGTGCTGGCTGCTGGGGTGTGTCTCTCTGCCTGGATGCACGTCCCCTGGATCCGTAAGTTTCAAATAAATCTCTTCTTCCCATAAATAGTCTTTGTTTGGAAGTTCATCCCAGCAATGTGGAACTGACTACAACAGCCCCCACACCCCCCCCCAAAAAAATACAAAGAAGCAAAATGAGAGATTTAGAAAGGATTTGTTATGAAGGAGCATAATATACTTAACTCAGTATAAAAATGGGCAAAGACATAGGGGCTGGAGAGATGGCTTAGCAGTTAAGGCATTTGCCTACAAAGCCAAAGGATCCCGGTTCGATTCTCCAGGACCCACGTAAGCCAGATGCACAAAGGGGGCTTCTTTGCAGTGGCTGGAGGCCCTGGCTTGCCCGTTTTTGTTTTTTTTTTTTCTCTCTCTCAGATAAATAAATAAAATACTTTTTAAAAAATGGGCAAGGACAAAAACAAACAATTCCTGGAAGGATTAGTCCAAATAGTCAACAAACCAGCAAAATGATGCCCCACTCCAAAAGTTGGGAAATGCAGCTTCAAATAACAATGAGAGGCCATTTGATACTCATAGCCAAAACCTACATTTCTGGCAAATTAGCACCCAAAATGAAATGTTTATACACCATGGAAATGTGAATGATTTTTTTTTTGAGAAGCAAATTTTATTAAAAATTCTAAATCAGCCAGGCATGGTGGTGCATGCCTTTAATCCTAGCACTCGGGAGACAGAGGTAGGAGGACTGCCATGAGTTCAAGGCCACCCTGAGACTCCATAATGAATCCCAGGTCAGCCTGGGCTAGAGTGAGACTCTACCTTGAAAGACCAAAAAAAAGAAAAAACTAAATAAAAATTCTAAATCAATGAAGATTTAGAAAACCATCTGTTTCTCTATGATCTTATTAACAGGATTTAGAATCACAATGAAAACAAGCCCCTGGACTTGTCTGTTTAGAGTTTCTAGATTAAGTTAATTGAGGTAGGAAAACCTACCTACTCAG
Source organism: Jaculus jaculus (assembly GCF_020740685.1). Lineage (NCBI taxonomy): Eukaryota > Metazoa > Chordata > Mammalia > Rodentia > Dipodidae > Jaculus > Jaculus jaculus. The sequence continues at coordinate 166,323,970 of NC_059104.1, read as the reverse complement.
TGGGTAGGGGTGACACCATTCCATGGGTGGTGTGTTCTGTACTGTATCACAAGAAGCTGCTGAGAATCCAAAGCTAAATTAGAACTAAATCACATTCAACAAGGCTCAGGGAAGTTTGCGGAAGAAGGGGCAGAAAGAATGTAAGAGCCACAGGTTGGGAAGGAATATCTGGAGACATAGCCCTCCCCACAATGACAGACTGCTACTCTTACAACTCAAAACCTACAACTACATGGTGAATACCAGCAATCTGACTAAGGAGAGTCCTCAATGGCGTGGGGGCAGGGAGGAGGGAAATGACGGTACCAACATACAAGTTGTCCATGCAAAGTTTCTACTCAATAAAAAGAAAAAATCCTAACAAACAAAAATTCACTTAGCTTTTTGGTAGTATGTTTAGAAACTTCTTATTCATAACAGTTTAAAGTAAATTCATAACCTATCTGAAAATGTTTAAAGAAGTATGGAGAAGCATTACTTATGCATGTTGTGATACAATTTGTATAACTGTGGAATTGTAAAATTGTTGAAGAATTTCAGATTGTACTCAGCTGGAAGAAAACAAAAATAAAAATGGAGAAATACTGTGCCAAAAAGAAGAAGAAGAAGAAGAAGAAGAAGAAGAAGAAGAAGAAGAAGAAGAAGAAGAAGAAGAAGAAGAAGAAGAAAGTGTGGTGAACAGCAGCATTCATCACTCTGCTTCCTCACTGTGGACTGGATGTGGCCAGCTGCCTCAAGCTCCTGTCACCATACTGTGACTTCCCCACCATGATGGACTCTAACTTTGAACGGTGAGCCAAAATAAATCCTTCCTTAATATTTTTTTTCAGGTATTTGGTCATTAGCAATGAGGAAGTAATTATCTATCAATCTACCTACCTATGTGGTGGTTTGAATCAGATGTCCCCACCCCAATAAATTCATATGTTTTGAATGTTTAGTTCCCAGGTGGGAGACAGAGCCCTGCTGGAGGAGGTGTGCTGCTTGGGGTAAGCTTAGGGATGCTATACCCAGCTCCCTCTTGCCAGAGATGAGCTCACTTTCTTGCTGATATTTGCTACCTGCTGTGGCAAGAAGTGATGATCAGTCTCTGCTCATGCCATGCTTTCCCCTGCCACCATTAAGCTTCCCCCCCACAGAGACTAGAAGGCAAAGTAAACTCTTTCCTCCTATCAGTTGCTTTTGGTCAGGTGTTCTGTCCCTGCAATGAGAAGATAACTATAGCAATCTATCTATTAATTTTGACCACCAGCTTGATTGCATTCAGAAGCAGACCTCTGGGAATGTCTGTGAGAGTGTTTCTAAGGACAGTCAGATCCCTGAGGGCTCTGACCTAATCAATAGATTCATCCCTGGATAGATTCACAATAAGATAGTATTATTCAGAGGTGCTGAAAAGTGGGAAGTGGGGCCTATTTGGAGGAAGTAGGACGCTGAAGGTGTGTCACTGGGGCTCTCTCTCACTATGTCCCTTTCCTGTAATCCTCTTTGATTCTTCTCTGCCAAGAAGGGAAAAGAGTCACCACAAATCCTCACCTTCATGATGTCCTGATCAAGCACATAGGGCCAAGCAGCAACGGACTGAACCTTCTGAAACTGTGACCCTAAACCAGTTGTTCCTCCCTTAAGTTGTTTCTGTCAGGAATTCTGGTTAGAGCAATACAAAAAAATTAAAATAATACAATATCCATTGATCTAGAATCTCATTTTTATATAGTTATCTCCCAGAAACACAACTCCCAAAGTGAATGGGAATGTAGAGATGGTTTGTTGTTGTTGTTTTTGAGATAAAGCCTCACTCTCTAGCCCAGGATGTCCTAGAATTCACTATGTAGTCTCAGGGTGACCTCAAACTCACAGCAATCCACCTACCTCTGCCTCCTGAGTGCTGGGATTAAAGGCATGCACCACCACGCCAGCTTAGATTTTTTGGGGGGGTGAGGGGGAGCAAGCTTACAGCATTTTTTTTTTTTTTTTGCCAGCACATTGCAAGAAATGACAACAAAGCAAATGTCCACCAATAAGAAATGGCTGAATAAATCAAGAAACATTAACACTATGGAATTATGTACCCACAAAAATGAATCAGAGCTACATCACTTTAAGGTGACTTCTTTGAATAAAAAAAATTTTGAGGGCTGGGGAGATGGCTTAGCAGTTAAGGCACTTGCCTGCAAAGCCACAGAACCCAAGTTTGATTCCCCAGGACCCATGTAAGCCAGATGCACAAGGGGCACATGCGTCTGGAGTTCGTTTGCAGCGATGGAGGCCCTGGCATGCCCATTCTCTGTCTGTCTGTCTCTCTTCTATCTCTCTCTGCTTGCAAATAAAATAAATAAATAATACTTAAAAATTTGTGAAGTTATAAGAGAGTATATAGACTATAATCCATTTTTATATTACAAAGATTTAAAACTCCCTAATATGTGTATGTGTGTATTTACATATAATTTACTGTGAGCTCACTCATCAGAAACTTGAGCTTGGTGAAAACAGAGAATTTGATGTGAAAATGTTAATACAGTTGCAGTGGGAGGGGAGGGGATGGTGGTACAGCTACTGTGGCGGTTGTGGAAAGACAGAAGCCCAACCCACTCTCTAGCAAAAAAAAGTAATGGAAAAAAGCAGGACCCTTTGGAACTGGGCTCTCTCACCTTGCAGTCTTGCTATTCCTCCCTCAGTGATCCATTCTCAGGAACCCCTTCCCCGTAACATGGTTTTCTCTGATTTCAGAATCCAGGGACTGAGGGGCAGGGCAGGGAGGGCCCAAGTAGACAGCTAAGTGCACCTGACCTCAGGGTCCAGCGCTCAGTCCCTGCGCCCCTCAGGAACTTTAGGAAAACACGCTGAAATATTGATTTACCCGGTCTCTCAATCTACATCCTCCTTCCTCTCAGCCAGAGACCACATTCTCAGAGGATTCCTCCAGGTCCCGTCCTGTTACAGCCGGCTCCTGTCATACCCCATGTCACAATTTGTCACTGTGTGTGTGTGTGTGTGACAGTGTTTAACGCTTGTTTCCTTAATAAACTCATAAGTGCCCCAAGGGGAGGGAGCAGTGTGTCCTCAGCACATCTGTCATTTCTTCATTCACTTGCTCTTCTTTTCCTAGATCCACTCCTTTGTTCTTGTATGCCCTTATTCATTCCAGAAACATCTACCATAGGTCAATGGCTTTTCTCCTGAGTCTTTCACTTTGTAGGGTAGTGGGTTCTTTTTGGAGGCGGGAGGGAGGTAGGGCGAAGGACATGACAACAGAATTCTGCACAGAATCCACAGCTTGGAAGAGCAGAGCTAGGTGAGCTGGTAGTTTAGCTCTTTAGGCAAAAAGAGAAGATTCCAGAAGACTGGGAGATGCTAAAGAACCAGAGAGCCCAAGGGTGAACATAAAAGGCTGGGCTGGGTGGAGACAGGCTCCCTTCTGTTTCCCACAGCCCGCAGGATCCCACTGCCTGATTAGGTTTAAGGGCTTGTTCTGCCTGGACCACGCCATCTCTATGTGTTGAAATGCTGTCCTTTTGTGGGCAGCCCAGATGTCCTCAAAATCTCCCTCATCCCTCCAGCTGCAAGGGCTGCTCCTGGGTGCAAACAAATTCCCCAAGCATGAAAACGGTCCTTCCCCGGCCAGTGACCACTTCCTGGCTTTGCGCAGCAGTGTGGGTCCTCTTTCCTTTCTCTACCCCATTGAAGAGGCTTTTCCCAACATTTATCTCCCTGTCTCTGGTGAGCCCAGGACCCACCACTTGCAGGGATTTTTAAATACCCTGGCCTGATGAGTGAACAGTGCTTTGGGGGAGGGGGAGTTAGGGGAAGTATTATGAGCCCATTTTACAGACGTGGAAATGAAGGCAAAGTGAGGTGACTTGCCTTTACTCCCAGAGCACATAGTGCAGACGGGGCTCTGAGTTTCTGATCCCAGAAGCAATGCTCTTTGCAGGCTGGTGGGAGGTGCGGGTGGGGCGGGGTTGGGAGCTGAATCCTGAGAACCAGCAGACCAGAAAGAGATTTGGAGTTCGGATGGTCAAGTTCAGGGAAAGCGCAGCTGGGGAGGAGCCAAACTATTTATTATGCTTGGTCTGTAGCTCCAAACAGAGCTGATGGATGGAGTTGCTCCAGCTCCTATAAACAGCTCGGGCCTCCCTTCCTCCTTCCCTCCCTCCCGTTCTTGGCCCAGCTGTTTCCAGTGAGCTAGGGGGTGGGATGGGGAGATGGATGGGAGGATGAGGGAGGATGGAGAGTGGAGGAGGGGAAGACACAGATAAGACAGGTCCTTGAGATAAGAGGAGACTGGAGGGACGTGGAAGCTGGCCAGAAAGCATACATATTTTGCTCCTGTTGCCCTGGACAGCCCACACCCCCTCCTCTGTGTTCTCTCTGCATCCCCTGGGTCTGTCTGAGGGCTGCTCTTAATCCCAGTAGTTCATAAATTCTGGTGGGCAGGAGCCATTCATTCAGGAAATCTTTTCTGAGCTCACTGCCTGCGTTGGCTCACAGGCCCCAGGACCTACAAGAGGACTTCAGGTAGACCTTCTCTCCCAGGCTTCTGGTTTGATGGTGGACCAGGCAGATATACCCTGTGGCCATGGGCAGCTGGAAGAGGAAATCCAGGCAGACTCCCCAGAGGAGGTGACTCGTCCAGGAAAGGGTATGGGGAGTTTATGGGTGGGGCAAGGTAGAACATTCCAAATGGAGGAGGGGAGAGTCTGGGACTAGAAGGGTCTGGTTGGTTAAGATCACATGGTGCACATCTATAATACCAACACTCAGGAGGTAGGGACAGGAGGACCAGTAGTTCAAGGTCATCTTTGACTACATAGTGAGTTCAAGGCCAGCCTGGGCTACATGAGAATCTGTCTCAAAAAAAAAAAAAAAAAAAACAGGGCTGGGCATGATGGTATATGCCTTTAATCCCAGCACTTGGGAGGTAGAGATAGGAGGACTTCTGTAAGTTGGAGGCCACCCTGAGAGTACATAGTGAATTCCAGGTCAGCATGGGCTAGAGTGAGACCCTACCTCGAAAAACAAGAACAAAACAAACAAACAAAAAACAGAAACAGAAGCAAACTAACAACAAAAATATCACTGGCTTCAGCTGAGTTTGAGTCTTAGCTCTGGAGTCTCAGTTTCTCTAAGATGAAGACAAAGGGCCGGAGAGATGGCTTAGTGGTTAAGGCACTTGCCTGCAAAGCCAGAGGACCCAGGTTCAATTCCCCAGTACCTACATAAGCCAGATGCCCAAGGGGGCACGTGTATCTGGAGTGTTTGTAGTGGCTAGAGACCCTGGCATACCCATCCTCTCTATCTCCTCTCTCTCTGCTTGCAAATAAATAAAATAAAATAAATGAAAATAAGAAAAGAATTCTCAGTCTGATTCTCCAGTACCCACAAAGCCAGATGCACAAGGTGGCACATGTGTTTGGAGTTCATTTGCAGTGGTTAGAAGCCCTGGCACACCCATTCTCTGTATATATCTACCTCTTTCTCTCTCTCAAACAAATAAGTAAAATATCTAAAAACAAATTTTTTAAAAAGACTAGAACTCCAAAGATTGTTATTCAAAACTTAAAGTGTCTAGGCACATCAAATGGCCTAGCCAGACACCCTTGATAATTACCAGCTCTGAGCACATGGTAAGAGATGGCAGAGGGGTCCCTGGAGGGCCACAGGCACTATATTCCCAGGGCCTAGTGGCCTGAAAAATGGGTATAGACAGCAGGCAGCCAGCCCAGGTGCTGGGGACATCACTCACACAGGAAGTCTAAGAGGTCGAGGCACCTGGTGGGGCACAAAACACATGCTGACTGGGGTAATAACTCACTAGATTGGGCGAGCCAAGGCCGGCCCTCCAGGTGGTCTGTGGAACTTGCTGAAAGCTCAACAAGCCGGATGCCCTGATGACCTAGTTGGCGGCTGTGTCCACGTTCGGTTGAAAACAGGAATTTCTGTCTCGCTGGGAGGTCTTGGCCAGGTGAGCAGACTCCCCTGTTTGCCAGGAAAAGAGGTCAGTTGTCCAGTGGGCTCTTGCTAGATGGGAGGCCCACAGGCACCAGGCTGATTCTAACTGCATTGGTGCCTCTCCTCTGCCCGCCTTCCTCCTTCCTCCAGCCTCCTCAGCCGCAGCCCTGGGCCTGATGGGGAAGAGACACTGAAGGAAGGGACGGTGGTGGTGAGAGGTCACAGCAGAGAATGTGGATGGAGGGACCTCCAGAAGGCTGGACTGCCCACCAGGACCCAGTGGCTGCTGGGCCAGAGGAGAGGTGTCCAGGGAGCTCAGGAGTAGGGAGGAGGAGCGTCATGGAGCTGGGGCTGCTGGAGAGGCAGCGGGGGACCACGGCTGACCAGGCAGAGGACAAGCCTCAGGGTGTTGGGGTCCAGAGCCAGGCTGCCAGAGGACCAGCTCCTAGTCCTGCAAAGTGGAAGGTGGGGCTGCAAAGATGGCTTGGTGGTTAAGGCGCTTCCCTGTTCGACTGTCTAGGACCCATGTAAGCCAGATGCACAAGGGGCGCATGCATCTGGAGTTCGTTGGCGGTGGCTAAATGCCCTGACGTGCCCATTCTCTTTTCTGTCTCTCAAATAAATAAATAAATTTTTTGAAAATGGTAAAAATTTTTAAAAGGGTGTGGGGGGGCTGGAGAGATGGCTTAGCAGTTAAGCACTTGCCTATGAAGCCCAAGGACCCAGGTTCGAGGCTTGATTCCTTAGGACCTACGTTAGCCAGATGCACAAGGGGCGCACGCATTTGGAGTTCGTTTGCAACGGCTGGAGGCCCTGGCGCGCACATTCTCTTTCTCTATGTGCCTCTTTCTCTCTGTCTGTGGTCCTCAAATAAATAAATAAACAAAAAATAAAAGGGAGGTGGGCCTCTGCCCCACCTGCTGCTCGGCAGCGGCGCTCCTGCCCTCCGGAGCTGACCTGAGTTGTCTCCTCCGCAGGGTCCCCGGTGGGGAAACAAGTCCGAGCTTCCTGAAAAGCTGTACCCGCCTTGCCACCTCGCCTGGAGGGCATGGAGGACCGCCCTCGAGGCCCCCGGGAGGCCTGCGATCCCACCCTGAGCGGCCCTCGCTAGCTGTTGGCCTTGGGCATTTTATCATCCACCACCCAGGCCCTGTCTCCTGAGTCAGTGGCGTCGTGATTGGAAGGAAATGGAAGAAAAGGAGCGATGTGACCCCTTCGGTTCGGCCTGCAGCATTGAGGCCTAGTTGGCATCTGCAAAGAGGAAAACACAGCAAGGAAAGCGTGGTTTTCTGGTTTGTTTTTATTTGAAAGGGGGGTGGGAGGGGAGGGTGGGGAAAAGGCAGAATCTTATATTTTATATGTGTGTGTGTGTGTTTTTATATTCTGCACTTTGAAAGTGGTGGCAAAATAAACTAAAAGTTATTTTTCTATTGATTAGACAGAAGAGGTGGATTTGTTTTTTCCATTTTGATTCCAACCTTTTCTCCCCGTGACAAGGCATAAATCATGGACACCAGAGAATAAGGCAGACCTCAGGAATCTGAATACAGGGAAGCTTACATCTCCCTCGGGAGGGAAGAGTGGGGTGTTCTCAGCCCTCTCTGGAACCCAAGGCGAAAAACATGAGGTACATGCCATGGAAAGGCGACAAGGCCAAATCCGAATCCTTGGAGCTGCCCCAGGCAGCACCCCCACAAATCCACCGTGAGAAACAGCGCCTGGAGCTCTGCGCTCTCCACGCCCTCAACAACGACTTCCAGGACAGCAATGCCTCCACGCGGGACGCTGCAGGAGATTCTCCAGAGGTTGTCTGCAAACGCCATGGTGACACCCCACAAGAAGAGCATGCTGGGAAATGGGAACTAGGGTGTGAACGTCATTATGGCAGCACTTCACACCAAAGGCTATGAAGCTGTTTGGTGGGACAAGCGCAGGGATGTCGGTGTCATTGCTCTCACCAATGTCACGGGTTTGTCACGAACCTGCCCTCCAGGCTGTGCTGGGGTCCACTCAAGTTGCCTCTCAAAAGGCAGCACTGGATCTGTGTTCGGGAGGTGCATGGGGCCTGCTACAACCTTGACCCCAAACTCAAGATGCCCGAGCGGATTGGAGGGCGAGAGCGAGCACAGGAAATTTTTAAAACACCATTTGCGAGGAAAAAACTGTGAAGTCCTGTTGGTGGTACCAGAAGAGGTGGAAGCCCGTCAGAGCTGGAGGGCTGATGTGTAACAATTCTCAGCCTGCCCCTGGCCTCAACCCTCACTTCTCCTTGATGTGCTGTGGCCTGTTCCATGGCTCTGCCCTGGCCACTTCCCCAAACATCTCATCGGGTTTCCCCTTCAGGTTTGCTAGTGCGATAGGACAGATGTGTGGACTGTTAATGCAAGAACCACCCAGCATTGCCTGTGCCTGGGGAAGGAAGGTAAGAGCTCTGAGCATGTAGGGCAAAACCACTAGACATCATTTGCTCTATTTCAGAGAGGAGAGGGAGTGAGGGGTCGTGGCTTATTTCCCCCTTTCTATGAGGACTTGACCCCGGCTCTGCCGGAATCAACACTGCTGCTTCAGGCTCATGGGGAGGCTGCCTTTTTTCTCTCTTGTGCACCAGTGGGTCTAGGACACAGTACACGCACAGACACGTGACTGCCTCAAAGGACGTGGAGCCTAAGAGTCTCTCAGGAAACCATCTGCAAGCCCCCTGCTCCCACCCCCCCGTGGTAGCATCATACGCTGCCTGCATCCTATAATGCCACCTCTTACCCCATTTAAAGGATGGTTTATAGCCAGCCTTGGAGCTTTGCAGTGAAAAGTTCTCTGACATTCCAAAGTGAGTGGTGAATCCCACAATATTCTAGCAAGACATGAGAAAGATAACTAAGGAAACGTGGCTAAATCCACACTGGGGACAGTTACGGAGTGGCCTTTTACTTCAGTTTTGTCGCTACCATTTCACTACATTGATTAGGAAGCTCTGGGGCAAAAAAAAAAAACAATAAAGGGGGAATTTTCCTCATTGACCCATTCTAGCAAAATCAGGAACACATCTACCCTTGACATTAGATTCCACTTAAGTTTGGGACAGAGTTGGGTGAGGAAACTGCTTCAAAGGTAAGCTTCACAGTGACAGAGTAGCTAGGATTGGTAGAAGTTCTGGGCTTGGAGGCCATGGCTGTAATGAGAAGTACGGCCCTTGAGTTTGGATCCATGTGCATTTTGTCAGAAAAACCTGAGCTTGTCATTGCCACGTAGTTTCATTTACCTAACAGGGTTGGCCTGCCCCTACCTCTTCAAATAGTTGTAGGCCACTTTTCTCCTGCTACTTTGGAAAACAGGAAAAGAGGGGCTATAAGTATACCACACACTACCACCACCAAAGTGGCTGTGGTTGCCTCAAGGCAGGTGGGCAGGTGGGTGACCCAGCCAGTCTTTAGGGAGCTCCACAGGTCTAAGAGCTGACCCACTGGCCAGACGTCTCTGGTAGCAGAGCTAGCCAGGGGCTTCCATGTCCATCCTGAGCACGCTTTAACGGGGGAAGCTGGGGCTTTCTCCCACTGTGACTGGAGCGCATGTTTACACCAGCACCTTTTCTGCGCATGTCTCTTCAACCCAACAAGGCCGTTTTTTATGCCGAATAGCAGAGGCTTTAAGTGGCTACTGTTACGCTCTCAGCAGCTGGCCATGGCCTCTTCTGCACCATTTTCTATGCCAGACCTGCTTGGCACCACAGAGAGCACCACCCCTGCACAATGACATTCCATCCACCACCAGCCAGAAGTTACAGCCAACCTTGCTGATTGTCACAAGCAGGGCCTTGGGCCCACTGGCACTGTCAGTGATGGTAAGCCAGTTCTTGGGAGGAGCAAACCTCCTCTCCACCAATCTGTTTGGGCCTTTCCAAATGGCACTTCAAAGGAGTCCCATGCACGTGGAGTCCATGAGCCATTGGGATATGCAAAGATGCTTCAACATTTCAGGGCTGGTTTCTGTTCATATCTAATTCTGGTGCTTAGGAACAGGGACCCAAGCTGGTGCCCAAGGGCAAAAAGCTCCACTTCCTATAGGAAGGGGCAGGCCTGATGCCCAGTAAGGGGCAACCCTAGGCTTTGTTTTTTCTTGCTTTAATTCCCTTTTTTGTTGGCCTTGTGCTGGGTTTGTTTACAGAAGATGTATTTTGTTTAACCAAATATTAAAAATGGGAAACTCTGAAAATAAATAAATAAAAAATAAAATAAAAGGGTGGTGGAAGGCTAAGGAGGGGTGGGTGTTACCTGCCCTGGAGACTCTGCCCTCTGCCCAGGTGAGGCGGCTTCTGTCCCTCCTCCTTCCCCGTTCTTTCCTGCAACTTTGTGCTTGTGACTACAGGCTCTATCCCTCAAGAGACTTGTAGCCTTCTGGCTGGGGATGCCTCTGGTTAGAGTCCCAGGGGAGGGGGAGGGGGACTGGGGAAGAGCTTGGACTTCCTTGATGGGAACAGTGGGGTGGCACAGCTCAGATATCATTTCAAGGTGACTGGATGAAGGTCACATGGAGGGGCCCGAGAATGGAGTAGCGGAGAGGAAGCAGACATCTCTGTCGGGGCGGGGGGGGGGGGGGGGAGGGGTCACAAAGGCAGGAGAGCAAGGCAAGGGGCCCTGCTGTCCCGGGCAAGACGAAGTCTAAAAGGTTACACTGGAGCTAGAGCGAGCGAGCTCAGTCAAGTGCTTGCCTCCAAAGCCTGAGGTCTTCAGTACAGTTCCCCAAACCATGCACATAATGTTGGGCGTCGTGGCTCATGCTTGTAATGGCCAAGATCGCTGGGACTCACTGGACAGCTGGTCTAGCCTAATTGGTGAGTCCCAGACCAGTAAGAAAACATGTCTCAAAGAGGTGCAAGGGAGTTGGGGAGCTGGTTCACCAGGTGGGACTGCTTGAGGGGGCCCGAGTCAGTCCAGGTTCTAGCCTAGCACTCATATCAAAAGCTGGGTGTGGCCACCCATGACTGTAACCTGCCTGTGAGAAGCAGAGACAGAATTGCTGGGGCTCGCTGGTCACCCAGTGTGACTGAAAACGGCAGCTCAGGGTCGGTGACTCGCTCTCGAGGAAATAACAGAGAGGATAGAGGACACACAACGTTCTCCTCGGGCTTTTGTACAAGTGCACACAGGGCATGTGTGATCTGCACGCGCGTGTGCACACACACAAGTATGTTCACATACACACCATGCCACACACACAAAAAGCTGAAAGAAAGGACAACATTTCTGAAGACACCGAGGTTGGCTTCTGGCCCCCGTACACACGTGCACACACACGTCCGACACCAGACATGCATGCAAACACACCTCCCACACCAAAAGGCAATCTTAAAAACGTGCTGAGCTTGGCAAACGAGATGTGGGAGACCATGGCCAGGGCAGAGTGGGGTGGCTTGCAAAGAGGATCTACCATGGAGGGTCAGGGAAGGATGGGGGGTGTGACGCGGGGAGCAGGTGGTGTTGGGTAGGCAGATCAGAGGTGTCACTGCACCATGGTGGAGGCTGAGGCCCAAGGTCCCGGGTGGGGATGGCTCAGGGTCTCAGTGTCTCCCACACACAACGTAAAGAAAGAGAACTTCTGACATGGAGGGGCGGTCAGGGTTCAAGTGTAAACAATGGTGTGGGTGCCCACGGTGAAGAAGGTGGATGCTTTTTCTCCAAAATTATACTTTAATACATTCATGTGGGTTACACAGAGAGCTGGTCCCAGGGCCTGGCAGGGGCCCGGCTCCTGGGAAGGGACAGCAGCGTGGTGTAGTGTTTTCAAAGCTCAGGCACAGAGGCCATTCCTTGGCCTCCAGGCCCGGGAAGAGTGCAGTGTGCAGTAGCCCCTGGTTCCTACCAGGACACGTGAGGGGCAGCCGTAGCCCTGCCCATCCGCTGAGCCCTTTTACCCACTCCGAGCTTCAGTTTCCTCACGTGTAAAGTGGGGCAGAGAACGGCCTTATTTTCTCGCACATTACCACGTGTGCACGGCAGGCAGGCTGCGGGCCCCAGACAGGCAAGTTGGTGACCCAGGCTTTGTGGTTGGACCTGGAGGTTCACTTTCTGTGGTATGAGTGGTGAATCTAAGTATGTGGGGGGGGGAGCTTCCTAACTGTTACCCTAAGGGTAAATTTTCTGCATGATGAGCAACAGAAGTTAGATGTGACCGCTGAGGGACAGCCCTGACTTTCGGTGGTGTTGGGCATCGAGCCTAGGGCCTCACGCATGCTTAGGCAAGTGCTCTACCATCGAGCCACAGTCCCGATGTTTTCCTTCCCACAGGCTCTGTCACTGACTTGCAGAGCTCTGAGCAGGTCCCATTCTCTTCCTAAGCCTCAGTTTCCCTATCTGTTCCACAGGAAGGTTGCACTCAATGGTCCCAAACTTCAGGCTGTGCTCGGTGGAGGAAGAATGAGACAAAGCAGGAGCCAAGAGGAGGAAAGGGAGAACCCTGAGCGGACTCCAAGGGCACAGAAGACCCTCGAGGCTGAGAGGGAACGTGTGGCCTGCAGGTGCCAGTCTTGAGAGGAGGGAGGGGGTCCCACAGCACAGGATGCTCAGGCCCTGGGCGGGGGGTTGGGGGGTGGGGAGTGGGGGCTGCTTGTGTGCCTTACAGCGTGCAGCCCCTAAGTGGTAAAGCTCGGGTCCTGGAGATGGAAGGGTGTCGGCTGGATTCTCAGCTGTGCGGCTCTCAGGGGAGACTTTTGACACCCTTGCCTAAAGTGGGGACCTGAGAGTCAGTGCAAGAGGCCGGAGCGTGGCTTGGGTTCACACGCACAGCTGTCAAGCAGTGTACAAAAACTGAGGCCTGGGAAGAGGGTGTTGGGGGGTGGGGGGCGGGATTCAGGCAGCATTGGGATCAGTGTGCGCAGCAGGAAGTCAGGGCTCATCCAGAGCAGGCCACCCAAAGGTCCAGCACTGGACTGGAGCCGAGGTGACTGTATGGTGTAAGCGGGGCCTGCTAAAGCAGCTGCAGCCTGCCTAGGAGCATGGACACCAGCCCTATTCGGGAGGCTGCCCTTCTCTCTTCCGGTCATGAGCTCTTCCTTCCCAGAGAGGCTGAAAGTCATGATCAGCAGACGGGACACAGCAGTCAGCATCAAATGGCTCAGACAAGTCCCCTTGGGCTCCGTCCTCCTGTCCCAGGGTCTGGCGCGGGCAGCTATCTCCACACTCAACCAGCGAGGACTACAGAGTCTGGGGGTCTTGGGGCTTCCCCACCTTAACCCCTCACACTGTGTGGTCACTGCCTGGCTGTGTGACGGCCTCTACTGGAGGACAGGCATGTGTTTCATTGGCTAGTGACCCCGCTGCTCAGAGCAGCAGGGTGTGGCCCGGGACGGCTGCTTGGTGGAGACTTGTTGATCTGATGATGATCGAGACCCCTCTCTGCCTCCCTGAAACCTCCCCACGTTTACCTCCCACGGCTGGACCCCATGTGCAGCCCGAGAAGTGGCCACCTGCCCAAGCAGCAGGATGCAGAGACGGGACGCCTGGGCCGGGCTCCTGGTCACACTGCGGGACCTGGGTCAGTGTCCCGGCGTCTCTGCACCTTTTCAGCTCCTACACTGACCTGGAAGGGTCTCCCAGCTTTATCAGGCTTTGTACTGGTGGTTAAACTTTTGCCTGCGGACGCAGCAGCAGGTAGCCAGTGTCGTGAGGACGATGGCAGAGACCAACGTGAAGGTGAGGATGATGATCAGGTTGACATTCTTGAGCCCGCCCTTGTCACAGTCCTCAGGACGCACATGGCTCAGGGACACCTCTGCCTGGGAGCCCAAGTGGCAGGTCAGGTCCTGTGTGGCGTCCACGTCCACGCGGCCCCGATGCAGCTGGGCTGCCAGCCAGCCGTTGCCACAGCAGCTGAGCGGATTGCCCTGCAGGTAGATGCGCCGGAGGCTGGTCTCCAGGCCACCCATGGCACTGCCTGGCAGGAGGCTAAAGCTATTGTTCCGCAGGTCCAGCACCTCCAGGGACACAGCCTGCGTCCAGGCAGGCAGGTGGCTGAGGTGGTTCTCGGCGAGGTTGAGCCATTTGAGGCAGCGGAAATAGGGCAGGTCCACCTGCAGGACAGTCAGCCCGTTGCCCTGCAGGGCCAGCACCTCTAAGGAGGCCTCCAGACCCGCCAAGGCTCCCGTGGCCACATCCAGACCAGGGTTGGCAGACAGGTCCAGCTCCGTAAGTGGGGTGTGGAGGAAAGTGCCTGCCCTGAGCATCCCCACTGAGTTCCCCGCCACGTTCAGGACGCGGAGACTGGGGATGCCAGAGAAGGCCACACAGCCTGGGAGCGCTGGCTCAGCCGGCCCCCCACATGGGCTGACTTGGTTTCCCTGAAGGTTGAGCCTCTGCAGGCTGGTCAGGCTGGTAAAGGTGGAGGGTGCCAAGTTCTGCAGGGCATTGTCCTGCAGGAGCAGCGTCCTCAGGGATGCCAGGGCCCCAGCACCCACCTCCAGAGCCTCCAGCCCATTGTGACTCAAGTCCAGGAGCACCAGGCAGGGCAGAGCGCCTGCGCGATAGGCCTGGAAGACCTGCAGACAGTTTCGGCTGAGGTTCAAGAAGCGCAGGGAGGTCAGTGGCTCAAGAAAGCTGTCAGGGACGAGCTCAAGCTCATTGTAGCTCAAGTCCAGGTTCAAGAGTTGGGGGAGGGGGTGGGTGCTGGTGTTCCAACTGGGGCTGGACGGGGGTAAAGCCGACCAGCCCTCCGAAGGTGCGTGGAGGCCCCCACTGGCCTGGGGCAGTCCCGTGGGCAGCTGGATGAGGTTGCTGGACACGTTCAGGTGGATAAGTCTCGGGAGTGCAGCCAGGTCAGGAAACTGCAGCAGCTTGTTCTCCCTCAGGTCGAGCCAGGCCAGCTGGAACTGACCACGTGCGTGCGGGGCTATCTGAAAGGCCTCGATGCTGTTGCAGCTCAGGTCCAGCACACGCAACTGCTGGAGGCTGAAGTCTGAGATACAGGTGAGGGAGTTTCTGGACAGATTGAGGTGGACCAGGTTGGGCAGAACCTCGAAGGCACCGTCCTCGATGTCCATCAGCACATTGCTGTGAAGGTCCAGCCTCTGGAGCGCGGGCATGCCCCCGAAGGTGTGGCGTGCCAGGCGCGTGAGGCTGTTCTCCGCCAGCGAAAGCGTACGTAGGCTCGGCGCCTCACCTAGCAGCCGCTCCACCAGGCTGCCGTGCAGGCTGTTCCCAGACAGGTCCAGGGAGGCCACATGTGGCAGGGGTCCCAGACCACCAGGACCCATGGCCAGGCGGTTGTGAGCCAGGTTGAGGTGTTCCAGATGGGGCAGAGTCTGGAAGACTCCAGGCTGCAGGAAGCTGATCTCGTTGTCACTCAGGTCCAGGTGACGAAGGCCCTTGTAGAAGCCCAAGGGTGAGGCCAGGACACTCTGCAACTGGTTCCCAGATAGATCGAGGGCCTGGATGTCCAGCGGGAGGGCTGAGGGGACCTGAAGCAGGCCAAGGCCCTGGCACAAGGCCTCTTTGTCCACCTGGGGAGAGGGAGGTCAAACAGCAGCTGGCATTAATGGAGGCAAGAAAGATGATTAAGGGCTGGAGAGATGGCTTGGTGGTTGAGGTGCTTGCTTGTGAAGCCTAAAGACCCAGGCTTGACTGCAGTTCTCACATAAGCCGGGTACACAAGGCAACGCAAGCACAAGGTCGCACATGCGCACAAGGTGGTACAAATGTCTGGGGTACGATTACAGTTGTTAGAGGCCCTGGCATGCCAATTCTCTCTCTCTCTCTCTCACTCTTTTGCATAAAAAGGGGGAACTGGGGGCTGGAGAGATGGCTTAGCAGTTAAGCTACTTGCCTGCAAAGCCAAAGGACCCAGGTTTGACCCCCCCAGGATCCATATAAGCCAGATGCAGAAGGGGGCACACGCATCTGGAGTTTGTTTGCAGTGGCTGGAGGCCCTGGTATGCCCATTCTCTCACTCTCTCTCTATCTGCCTATTTCTGTCTCACACACTCTCTCTCTCTCAAATAAATAATTTTTTTTTTTTTATAAAAGGGGGGCAGAACTGGAGAGATGGCTTAGTGGTTAAGGCGCTTGCCTGTGAAACCTAAAAATATTTGTTCAAATTTCCAGGTCCCACGTATAGCCAAACACAAAAGTGACACCAGTGTGCAATGTCACACATGTGTAAAAGGGGGTGCATGCAGCTGGAATTCGTTCAGTGGCTGAAACTCCCTGGTGTGCTCATTCTCTTTTTTTCTCTCTCTCTCAAAAATAAAATAAAGCATTTTTTTTTTAAAAAAAGCCAGTCTGGGGCTGGAGAGATGGCTTAGTGGTTAAGCGCTTGCCTGTGAAGCCTGAGGACACCGGTTTGAGGCTCATCTCCCCAGGACCCACGTTAGCCAGATGCACAAGGGGGGCGCATGCGTCTGGAGTTCGTTAGCAGTGGCTGGAAGCCCTGGCATGCCCATTCTCTCCCTCCCTCCCTCCCTCCCTCCCTCCCTCCCTCTCTCTCTCTCTCTCTCTCTCTCCCTCTTCCTCTGTCTGTCACTCTCAAATAAATATAAAATATTATTTTTAAAAAGGCCAGTCTGTTGAGCTTGACTCAAAAAAAAAAAAAAAAAAAAGGAAGGAAGGAAGGAAGAAAGAAGGATGATTAAGCCATGGTAGTGTCAGGGGGCTCTTCCACATGCTCTCAGGACGCTAGCCTTGCCCCTCTCCATACTAATGTCAGATCACCCCTGCCTCCGACCCCTGGGCCAGTGATGAGCAGAAGGGAGGTCGGCTGATGGAAAAGATGGTAGGAAGACAACCAACCTAAGAAAAGTCCTGTGATGACTCATGTCACATTTCACAGGAAACTAACCCATGATTTTCTCAGAATCCAGAACCAGGGAGCAGCAGGGCCAAGCTCCTGCTTCCACACCTGGGTCCTGGCTGCAGCCCCATAAAATCCTACCATTTGACTAGAAGCCCCATACGGAAAAGATGACTTGTGGAGTTTGCACTCCTGTCGCGTTTTGATTTGGGCCCACCCTCAGATCTTGCTCTTGATCTGAAATGCGCTCCCAGGTGTGACATCCTTTCTACAGCTGTTACTTCCCATGCGCAGACCCTCTTTTGGTGGGCTGGGTCCAGCATGGGGATCCCAAAGGTAAGTCAGGGAGAGAAGGAACAGGGAAAATGATAGCCAAGACCCACACCACTCTGGTTTCTTACCCAGAAATTAATTCATCCTTCCCCAGCACCCACTCTACACTGTACAGACATTGTGCATATCTCCTTAGCATTGCTGACTGGCTGTGCCCTCACACCAGCCCGCCCTTCCTGTGTAGGGGAGATCTGGTGGGGACGACCATATTTACCAAAGTCCAGGCTCAGGGAGGGAACAAGAGACTTCAGGATCACCCAACGGATATTGAGGGAACTGGGCTTTGAACCTTTTAAAAACTAAAGACTTCATTCTTTTCCTTCCATAAAAATGTGCTTTTTTTTTTTCCTTTTTAATATTTTATTTATTTATTTAAGAGAGAGAGAGGGAGAGAATGAGTGTGCCAGGGACTTCAGCCACTGCAAATGGCATCCAGACACATACGCCACCTTGTGCATCTGGCTTATATAGGTCCTGGAGAATTGAACCTGGGTCCTTAGGCTTTGCAGGCAAGCACCCTAACTGCTAAGCCATCTCTCCAGCACTAAAATGTGCTGTTGGGGACTGGAATTCTGTGCAAATGTAGGTCTTCCTCTGGTCTTTCCTAGACCCAGCTCCCGGGGCCCTAGCCTTTGCCAGTCAGTGGTCCAGCTTCCACAATCACCCTCCTGTTCCACTGATTCCTCTTGACCCTCCTGCCAAATGCCAGGTGACTGCTGAGAAACACAGGATGCCCTCTGCCTTGCCCAGGGGAGAATCTGGGACCCTCAGCAAGGTATCCAGACTATGGCCCCTGATTACCTATCTCCTTACCTCACCCTAGTCCACATGCAGTGACTGTGCTTGACCGCCACCTCCAAGCCTCCCAAGCCCACCTCTGGGCCTCATCCCTAGGCTACGTCAGTCCCGACCAGATCTATGTGGAAATTCCTCACGTGAACCCTCCCCTGACTGAGCTTCCTTCCTCATGGCTTGATGCCCCTGCACAGTGACTGTGTGGGGACCTGAGGACAGAACGCTCAGAGCAGGGAGGGACTGCTTTGATTGACATGCATGTCTTGGATCTGGCCCACAGAAAGTGTTCCGGAAATGTTTTTAATGAATGAGTCGCAGACATCTGCACTCAAGGAAAGGGCTGAGGCATTGACTCAATTAATGCCTGAAGGGAAAGAAAAAGAGATGATCCGGAAATTCGGATTAAAGCCAGAGCTCTGAGAGCAAGGAGTCAGCCTCCCGCTGCCCAGATGTGGAGACCTTCCCAGATGCCAAGAACAGGGTCTGCCCTGACAGTTACTTAACATGGGGTTGGTCACAGGCAGAGAGGGAGAAACACCAGCCTGGGATCCTCACCTCACCCAGCTCTGTGGTTCCTCCTGAGTACCCCAAGATGAGCAAGTTAGAGGAAGGACACTGCTAACCATGGGTACCTATGGGACTGCCTACTGCAGGCTGCGTCAAGGTTTGTCCCGCAGCTCTAGAGGAAGGAGGCTGCTACCGAGGTCACACGAGACTCCTCTCACGGGCACCCAGAGAAACCAGAGCCCCTACCCTGGACCAGCCTGATGCCAAGAAGAAATAAAGATGAATCCAATGGCTGCTGGGAATTTCATCCCCATCTGGGGGGGCAAGCTGAGTCTGCCTCCTGGGACCTCAGCTGCCTGGGTCCCCACGTTGGCTCTAGCAGACACCACCAGGCACCACTTACCAGGCATCCACAGCATGGGGGCCTGCTCTGCACTTCACATATAACCCCCCCCCCCCCGAAAGCCTGCATTCGTGATCTCTCTGGAGGGGCCAAAGCACCCCAGGACACCAGCTCCATAGGAGTCAGAACACAAAACTGACCCAGCCAGGAACCCAAGACTTATAGTCCAGGTGCCCAGGATCTCTGCTGTAGTGACTCAAAGGGAGGCACTCTGGATGTCCACCTCTCTAGTCCAAACCAGATTTCAGAGGAAGCCTCAAGGACAGGGTGGTACCCGGAATTGCATTTCCAATTTTCCCCACTCTTAGCTATAAACGTTGACTAACTTCCCAGGGGATCTCAGGGGAGAGAACGTGGGGAAGGGGCCTTGGTGCAGGGGATTGGGGGGGACTAAGTGCCCTTCACTACTCTCTGTGATGTCAGCCACTGGGAGGAGAGAGGACTTGCCCCCGCCCCCAACTCTATCACCTTTACAAGGAAGTAACCTAGGTGGGAACAGGTACTGGCAGTTAATGGTGTAATGGGCCATGGGTACAAATCTTGCCTCTATCACTTCTACCTGTGAGGTGGGGTGGGGGGAGGTGTCACATGTCTTCTGGGCTCCTGTGTGTATCACCTTCCCTGATGATTCAGAGGTACTTTCCTGACGATTGTGTCACCTCCTCAGAATGCAGGTGTGGCGGTTAGATTCAGGTGTCCCCCATGAACTTGTGTGTTCGCAATGCTAGGTCCCCAGCTGGTGGCAATTTGGGAAGTGGAACTTCCTGGAGGTGATGTATTGTTGAGGGTGGGCTCATGGGTGTCATAGCCCGCTTTCCCTTGCCAGTGTTAGGCACACTCTCCAGCCACTGTTGTCCACCTGATGTTGGCCAGAGGGTTATGTCCAGCCTCTGCTCATGCCACGTTTCCCCCTGCCATCGTGGAGCTTCCCCTCACATCTGTAAGCCAAAATAAACCCTTTCCTCCCACAGGCTGCTCTTGGTCGGGCATTTCCTGATGGCAGCAGCAACCCCCCCCCCCCCGCCCCGCTCCCTCTGCCGGGACCGAGGGGCTCCCTCCCCCGCCCCAGGACCTCCATGGTCTTGCCTGGAGAAACGTGTGTTGGTGATGCAGTGGTATTGGAGGCCTGCGGCCGCAGCAGGACACTGCAGACCTCGGATTGGAGTTGCTTGCAGTTCCTAAGCAGCTGTCCGTTCTGAGTTCTATGAGCGGGTGCAGGGCCAGCGCCTGTCCCTTCCCCAGCCCTACCTCACAAGTATCCCCAGGAGGCCTCTTTTCCCCCATCCCCACATGGCAACAGTAACTTTAGCATCTCCTTGGCTCGGACTAGGAAAAAGAGACAGATCTGGTCCCTGCCCCAGGGAAGTTCTCAATCGGACGGGTGAGACAGTCGGGCAGTGCAACAAGTCCCCATGTGCTCGGCCCGCTCAGCAGAGACATGGAGGTTCGGAATCTGGGGGGTGGTAGAGCCCAGAAGAGGAATCAGCCACAGGGAGCAGCCTGGTGAAGTCTGGGAAGGCTTCCTGGAGGTGGCAGCATTTGACCTGGCAGTGATGTTTGAGGGCTATTCCAGCAGACCCAAGTCCAAGAGACTTGTTCATAGGGGGGACCGGTTCAGAGGAGCCCCTCCCAGCCCACCCCCATTCCCTACAAAGAGACATACTCTGCATCTGCAGAGAGCCCACTGGTCCTAGCTGAGTCATCTTGGTCAGGTCACCTAACCTCTCCAAGCCTCCGTTTCTCACTCTGTGCAGGGCAACAGACTATCAGGTGAATAACTATCTGAATGGTTCAAGGGAAAGTCCCGCTCTCTCCTGACTCCTCTAAGTTCCGCTCCTGGGCCTTGGGACCACCTGCAACTCAGAGCAGGGGTGGGTTGGGTGGCCCTTCCCCTACCTGTGCTGGCATCTTACCGTCTTACAGGGTGCCTGGTCCCGGTGCTGGGAGGTAGCCAGGCCCAGAGTCAGCACGGGCAGGAGCAGCAGGACCTGATGGCTCATGGCTCTGCCTAGGGGGAGAAGAGAAGGGGGTGGTGAGACCACGGGCTCCTTCTACTGCCGGCTGCACCCTCACTACCCTCCCTCAGAGACCCCAGACCACAGAGGAGGGCAGGCGGGACGTGGGCCTGCACCCAGGGCCTGGGGTGCCTCGTGTATGTCGTCCCAGCCTGAGGCAGGGGACTGAGAGCTTGAAGACAAACTGTGCTATAATTGTGTGTGTGTGTGTGTGTGTGTGTGTGTGTGTGTGTGTGTGTGTATTTGTATGTGGGAGTATACATGTAGGGATCAGAAGCTGACATGGGTGCTTTTTTTTTTTTCTTTTTCTCTCCACCTTTATTTTTGGAGACAGGTTTTCGTTTTTTAAAAAATTTTTTATTTATTTATTTGAGAGCAACAGACACAGAGAGAAAGACAGATAGAGGGAGAGAGAGAGAATGGGCGCGCCAGGGCCTCCAGCCTCTGCAAACGAACTCCAGACGCGTGCGCCCCCTTGTGCATCTGGCTAACGTGGGTCCTGGGGAATCGAGCCTCAAACAGGGGTCCTTAGGCTTCACAGGCAAGCGCTTAACCGCTAAGCCATCTCTCCAGCCCATGAAGACAGGTTTTCTTGCTGAGCGTTTAGTTCACCAGTTCAGCCAGACCGGCTGGCCAGCAGGCCCCAGGGATTCACCTGTCTCCACCTCCCATAGGATTACAGGGACTCCGCACCACCACCATGCCTGTCATTTTACATCTTAGATCTGAGGATCCAAATTTGGGTGCACAGCAAGCACTTTGCTCAGGGAGCCAAGTCCCCAGCCTAAGCAAAACTTTCAAGCAACACTCTTGCCCCACTGGGCTGTGAGAACAGCGCCCCCTCCACCCCTCCTCCCCGTGGAAGGCAGCCAGGAGGGAATGTACAGGAGGGAACTCAGGCTAGCCCTCGGACTCGGGGCTTGGGTGGACAGAGGTGGGTCTCTAACTCCTGTTTCTCCTGGGCCATAGGCAGACCTCTACCAATACACCGCCCCCCCCCCCCGCCCCGCTTTATTTTGACCTTTGTCTTTTGATTGGCATTCTCAGCCCTTGCCATTGTTCAGGGATTGGCTGGGGCCCCAACAGGAAGGCCTGCCCTACCCCAGCAAGCCCTGTACTTTCACTGAAGCCACTGGCTGCGCAGGTCAGCTGGGCTCCTTGCTCTGTGAACACCCAGGGCAGGGCCCAAGGGACCCCGGAGGCCCTCGGCAGGGTCCTGAGGAACTGAGCCAAGCGCTACGGATGCACAGATCGGGCTATCAATTTCATTCATTCTTTCGTTTGTTCGTTCATTCACACCTTTTGTGAGTGCCTCCTCGCTTCAGGCTCTGAGCTGGGAAATGGGGACAAGACAGCAGCAGAAGTGGTCACAGCTTGTGGGGACAGAGCATGTTAATGATGAGGGACACGCAACACTATCCAAGACCACTGGACTCTGAGTCACCTCCATCTCACAGCTCCCTCTCATCTCCTCTATTTCTCTGCTGTGTGACTTTCTACAAGTCACCTCTGTGACCTTGTTTCCTGAGATTAGTGACAGCCACATCCAATGTTGTGGAGGATAAATGAGGCATGTTCTATGCAAGTGCTACTCCCGAGCCCTTACCCTACGGTCTTCTTAGACTTGACTCACTGAATCCTCACAATAAACTCAATGAGCCTGTTACCATTCTCGTATTTCTCATTTGACAGAAGGGAAAAACCGAGGCTCAGAGAGGTCAGACTAGACATCTAAGGTCACACAGCTAAATGGCAGTCGACAGCAAGCCTGGCTGTGCACCTGCGCCCTTCACCTCCACACGTGAAAGTTTCCCCGTAGTGGGTGTTCAGTAAACAAGTGCTGGCTGGTTAGTGAGAAGGTGGCCCAGGGACAGGAGGCATACGCAAGCCTTTGAGGGCCCTTCTGGCAGTCAGAACCCACTGGTGGTGAATGCGGATACAGTGACTGCTCGGAAACATGCCATGCGAGGGCCAGTGTGGTCCCTTTCAACCCTATCTTGGGTTCCCTCAGGGCCCGGGGCCCTGCAGTGCTCTGCTCTCAATGCAGGCTGAGTTCACAGGAAATTTTGTTCTGTTGTTTAAAAAGCAGATGTTACCACCTGCTTAACATTAGCATACTCAGAGCAGAGTAAAAACCCCTGGCGTCTGCTAGGCCCTGGGGAGCCAGCCCTTCCTAGCCAGCTCTCCTCTCCAGCCCTCACTGTCCCCTCTCCCACTTTGGGTCCTGGATGCATACATTTCTTTTTACTTTCAGTACTCAGGACTTTTCCCCTGCCTGGCCCTTCTGGTCTTTCTTGGCCTGTGGGGCAACCTCCTCCAAGAAGCCCTCTCTGGTTCCCCAAGGCTATCCTGCAACCTCTGGGTTCCTGTAGCCTCTGAGCAGCGGAACACCAAGCATACCCTGCTTTGTTTTCCTACCTCTTGGAAGAGAAGCCCCCCCACCCAGCCACCCACCCAATGGCCCACCTCACCACACAGGGATGCTGGGAAGCTCAGGTCCTCTGACTCTATCTCTCTGCTGTGTTCCTCCCTCACTTAGCTGGTTCTGAAAACCAGACCCCAGAGGTGCCCACCTCCATGGCAATAGCCCATCCAGCTCTCTGTCCTTGCCCCACTTCCCCTTACCCCCATAATCTGCCCTGCACACGGCAGCCAGTGGCGTTTCCAAATCACGCATCAGATCACAAATGTCACGTAGAAAAAGCTCACATTCTCAGCTCTATCAGCCACCTTCCTCCCCTTGGCAAAGTCCTCCGTCACAGCACATGCCTCTTCTCTGCCCTCGCCCTTCCCTCCGCCTGCAGTGATCTTCTCCAGGCTCCTCACACGTTTTTCATTGTTTTCCACACATCTATCATTTCTTGTACTCCGTGGCAGCCAGGCCCACTAAGGAGGTGCTCACTAAAGGTCTCCCGAGGAACAACTAGTCAACGGCAACAGAGTCTGCTACTGTGATGACTGGTTCAAACAGAGATGGTCAAAGGGATCCTGTTTGCCCTTCTACTGCCAAATGCCACTCTACCTCAACCTGGGCATCTGTACCTCCCAAAGGGGCAGTCCCCACAGCACAGGGGAACTCTGGTGGGATGGGGCCCTGAGCTGTGTGTGTCCCTTCCACCTTCATAGTGCCTGGCATTTGAGGGCTGCTGCCTCTCACACAAGAAGATAGGTCACTCGCCAGCTCACATCCAAGTTCCACCAGCCCCTCTCCACCCCACTCCCTGCTCCCTGTTCCCAGGGCAAGCCCTCTAATCTCTCTCCCCACCTCAGTGTCCCATCCGTAAGGTAGCCTGGTTCTTGCTCTGCTTCTGGCCACCCCTAGTCACTGCGATGATCGAGTGGAACACGGCCATGGACATGCTGGGACACTTCTGTGTCCTTCCCAAGTTGGTACGGGGTCCCACGGGGCTGAGAATCCCAGAGGAAGTATGCTGAGGAGGGAGACCCTAGGCCTGTGGGCAAGTGGCTGGAATCTCACTTGGGAAATGTGTTGACATGTAAGAGAGAGGGAGGAAGGGAGAGAGAGAGAGGTGTGGAGGGCAAATCAACATTCAAAATAAGACCACTTTTCTCCTCTAAACACTTGACCTATATCATCTGATTTAATCTTCTCAGTCACCCAACGACATAATTACTGTACTCCATTTTACTTACAAGAAGACTGAGCCTCGGGATGGTGAAGTGACCGATTCCTGAGCTCCTAAGTGTTTTGGCGCTGGGACTCACCTAGACACACAGGCCCTGAATGCTGTCCCTATGGAGCTGTACCTGCTCTTGCTCACGGGGAAACAGGAAGCTTAGAGAAATGACTTACCCCAAGTCACTCAGGCAGCAAATAGAGTCAGGATCAGAATCTCGTCCCTTCTGTCTCGGACTAGTTCAGCTACACCAGGGCAAGCCCTCCCTCCCAAGCGTCCCAGGAGACCCCAATGCTCAGGCCCACAACAGACCAGTCAGTCCCGGACTCTCAGGCTTGCTCTGACGTCCTGGCCTGGCCAAAGGGTCCTGGGAGAGCTGCTGGCGAGGGCTCAAGGCGGCAGTGAATCACTGAGGGCATGTCCCGGGTCTGGAGACACATCCCTGGGGATTTAGACCTTAACCCAAAGGAATGTGGGCCCGTGAGGCGGCCTTTCAGACGTGTGGGGGTAGGGGGTCCCTCCTATCTTACCACCTATAAAGAAGGCTGGCTTCAGGTCCTCCCCTCCAGACACTAGTGCAGCAGGATGGGGAGCCCACAGCCAGCCTGGAGCACAGAGGGCCGGGGGGGACCTGACTTCAAGTCCCAGGTCTACCCTTATCAACTTGTGTGTTCTTAAAGGCTTTGGGCCTCGATTTTCCCAGCTGTCAAATGGGAACGCCTGCCCGTCGCCTTCGCGAAAAAGAGAGATGGGGCCACAGGAGGCTTCGGGACAGGGACTGGGGAACAAGGGAGGATCCAGGCGGCTCCACATGGGGCGGCTCCTACCTGGCTCAGCGCGGCCTCCGCTCCTCTGTTCCGTACATTTTGCGCCAACCTGGCGGGGGGTCCCACCCGCCAGCGCGGGGGGGTCACGGACCACCGACTGCCCGCATAGGCCCGGCCGCTGCAGCGCCGCACGAGCCGGCCGCGAGGGGGCGGCGCCCGCGGTTTAAATACCTTCTGCAGTCCGGCCACGCCCCCCGGCCCCGGGGTCCTAGCGCCGGCCACGCCCCTACACCCCAGGGTCCTAGCGCCGCCCGCTCTCCCGGTGCCCTCGCCGCCCCCCGCCCCACCCGCCCCCGATTCGCTGGATGAGGAACTGGGGGCTGGAGGGACATCTTTACTCTGGGATCCCATCGGGGCAAGGGCCGGAGTGCTGCTGGGCTGCCGGGGTGCAGGGACCCAGCGCCGGGAGGGAAAAGAGTGGAAAGGAAGCGAGGCTCCGCACGTGCAGCCCTCGAGGCCCGGGCGGGCCAGGCGGGGGGGGGGGGCGCGGGGAGCCCCGGGTCCGCGGAGGAAATCCTGGCGCCGCCGCACTCGGGCGGGGACCGACGCCAGAGGTGACTGACTGCAGCTGAACGCGGAAGGAAATGACCCTTCTTTGGCCCTGGAGCGACCGCTGAGGGGGATCCCCCCTCTCACGTCCCCCTCCCCCCGCACCATGGTCATCCCTCCTCCTGCTCCTCCTCCTCCTCCTCCGTCATCTGCGGGGTTGTCAAAGTCCCCAACTAACTTATGGAGAAACTGAGGCTAGGAGTTAGGGCTGTGAGTGTACAGAAAAGCCAACTGGCGGAGAATAGTCAAGTTACCATTTATGGTGACATATTCCAAAGTCACAGAGCTTATAAAAGGCAGGGACTTGAGCCTAATCAGTCCACGAAGCGAAGTTGTCCCCATCTTGTATCTTTTTTTTTTTTTTTCCTGCGTTCAGTCTCTCCCTCAACCCACCTTTACTGGCGATGCAACTCAGGGCCTTGCTCATATTAGGCAATTGCTGTACCACTGAGGTACATCTCTTCTCCTAATATTTATTATTATTATTTTGATTTTTCAGGGTAGGGTTTCACACTAGCCCAGGCTGACCTGGAACTCACTATGTAGTCTCAGGATGGCCTTGAACTCACGGTGCTCCTCCTACCTCTGCTTCCCGAGTGCTGGGATTAAAGGAGGGAGCCACCACACCCGGCCTTATTTATTTGAGAGAAAGAGAGAGAAAGAGACAGAGAGAGAATATGGGTGTGCCAGAGTCTCCAGCCGCTGCAAACAAACTCCAGATGCATGGGCCATCTTGTGCATCTAGCTTACACGGGTACTCCGCAATCAAACCTGAGATTTTGGGCTTCGCAGGCAAGTGCCTTAAACTCTAAGCCACCTCTCCAGCCCCTCTCTCTCTCTCTCTCAACACATGGTTATATGGTTTCTGGGAGTTGAATTCAGGTCCTCATGCTTGCAAGGCAAGCACTTTATGGACTGAGCTATTTCCCCAGCCCTTGCTGGTTTTTTAAGGAACTGTCTAAAAGTCGGGTAACAGATTTATTTGTCTTTTATCATCAGGGATTGAAGACCTCCCAAAAGCCCACCTCTTTTTATTATGCCCGGCCCTACCAATACCCATAGTGCCCTGCCCTGTTGGCCTGGAAGATGGAAGTCCCTAGGGGAGGAGTGTGAGCCCTGTAGGTCCAAGCTGTGGTTCCTGTACCGCCACCTTCTCCAAGCCCATCACCAGCTCTGACAGTGCCTCCAGGTATCCTGTCTTAGGGATAGAAAGTGAGTACTTGTGGCAGGCAGGGTGGAGCTGGGTTCCCTAAACCTGTGTCAATGCTCTTTTCTTCCTCCCATCAGGTTCCCTATGGAGTAGAGCTGGACAGTGGGTCAACCCAGAGAAGACAGTGCCTGACAGCAAGTTCTTGGAGGCCTGAGGTAGCCTTGGCCTGGTCTGAGGTCCGGGAAGGCTTCCCAAGAGGATGGGTAGGACGTTTAGATAAGGACTCGGCAAGGCTTAAAAAGGATATCTAGGGCTGGAGGCTTAGCGGTTAAGGCACTTGCCTGAAAAGCCAAAGGGCGCAGGTTTGATTCCCCAGTACCCATGTAAGCCAGCTACATAAGGTAGTGTGTCTGGAATAGTGCGTGTGTGTCTGGAATCTGTTTGCAGTAGCTAGAGGCCCTGGAGCACCCATTCTCTCTTTCTCTTTCTCCTTCTTTCTCAAGTAAATAAATAATAATTAAAAAAAATATTTTTTTGGAGGGAATTACCATGGGATATGTTTTATAATCATGGAAAATTTTAATAAAAATTTAAAAAAATATATTTAAAAGAAAAAAAATAAAAAAAATTTTTTTTGCTTATTTTTATTTATTTGAGAGTGACAGAGAGAGAAAGAAGCAGAGAGAGAGAGAGAGAGAGAGAGAGAGAGAGAGAGAGAATGGGCACACCAGGGCTTCCAGCCACTGCAAACGAACTCCAGATGCGTGCGCCCCCTTGTGCATCTGCCTAACGTGGGTCCTGGGGAATGGAGCCTCGAACCGGCATCCTTTGGCTTCACAGGTAAGCGCTTAACCACTAAGCCATCTCTCCAGTCCAATATATATATATACATACATACATACATACATACATATACATATTTTAAAAGAAGGAGGATATCTAAACTTGCTTCCTTTCAGCCACCTCAGGTGCTCTCAGGGGCTTCCAGCCCTTCTCTGAGCTCTAGTCTATATCTGGGCAGATAGAGGCCCAGTTTTTCTCTCGATAAGTGGGAAAGATAATAACTACCTGTTGTGTTGTGTTGGGGTTTTGTTTGGAGTTAGGGTTTCACTCTTCTAGCCCATTCTGACCTGGAACTCAGCTCAACCCCAAGCTGGCCTCGAACTCCTACGAGCCTATCTAATGCCGAGACTAAAAGCATGGGCCACCGCACCCAGTCTTGACAAGAGCTGCTTCTTGGGGTAGGTGCCAGGAGCAGATGTAAGGGGGCCACACAGGGGGCTGCACCTCACCGAAGAGGTGGCAGGAAACACTCCCTAATGCATGGCACTTGATAGTCACTTCTGCGGCAAGAGGGCTTCCTTTTCCAGGTCCTCGTCCTGGGAAAACACACACCTAGGAAAGCCAATCACAGAGACCCTGCTGGGTGAGCAGAAAATGAAAAATTAGGACTCAGGCAGGCTTGAGGCCTTCTTTCCACTGACTGCTTCCAGAGCCAGACCCAGCACTGTCTTATCCCTCTGGAGCTGCCTCAGAACTTGGCTTAGGGTGGGGGCAGGGCAGGGCCAGGGCCACAACCCAGTAAGGGGGAGCAAGCAGCCTTCCTCGCAACCCCCAGAGGCTGTGGTTGTGGTTAGTTAGCACATAGGGTTCTGCTTTGCTCAGTGCCCGGATGGGGCTCCCCAAGAGGTAGAAGCAGAGGGGCAGCCAGGCATGTCCACTGCTACAGATACTTCTTGGGGTTGAAGGCTAGAACCAGAACTGCTGTGGGGGGGGCGCCCCCCCTCTTCCATTTTTGCCCTTGGCAGTCACACTGTGTAACTTTTTGGACCTGATCTTGTTGATCTACAAAGCGAGACATGTCCTTATAGCTCTGCTACCCGGCCCAGCTAAAGAAGTCATATGTAACAGTGTGTACTAAAGTCCTGTGCAGTGGTGGGGGGGGGGTCTGGCCTGTGATATGAGCGCCTCTCCTCTGATGGGTCCCAGGGAGCTAGGGCATAAAAATAATGGAAAGTCACAGAGAACTCCCAAAAAGATCCAGAGGCCAAGTCTGAGAGGCCAAGCTAGAGTTGGGGGCAGGAGGGAGTTGGGGAGGAGGACGGGTGAGGCCCAAGCAAGGTTAGATTTGCATGGCAGCCGTGTGGATGGTGGCTGTCTGCTAAAGGCCACCGAGGCCAGCTTTCCATGCAGTACTGCTTAGCACGCTCCAAAGCCAGGGCATTATTCCTGGACACACGTGGGTGGAAAGGTCAGACTTTGGTATCGGTGTTTGTGTGAAAATGTTTGAGATCCCTCGTGGATCTATCAGGGAAAGCAGGGCCCTCAGGAGTCCCACTCTGAGATGGTGTCTCTTAGACACTGAAGTTGGGCTCAATGCTCCCTTGGAGAATTTTGCTCAGGCAAGTTCAAACTCAGGAGCTAGTGGCCCAGAAAGAAATGATATTCATATCCTGTGTGACCTTTGGCAAGTTGCTAACGTTCTCTGAGCTTCCTTTCTTTGTTTAGCTGTAGAACAGAGTAGGCAGAATAGCACCCCGAATCCCCCAATTTAGTGTTTATTGTTCTTTCTGAAGTACCTTCTGGGGCCAGTGCCCCCTCTCGTGTGGCATGTATCAGAGCGATTGCCAGCCTTCCAGTTGGGCGTCTTTCTTCTCAATGACTGACTAGAAATCAGAAATTAAGTAGCTGGTTCAAGTCACGCAGCTTTGGCGCCAGGAATTGAACTCAGGTCTCCCACCTCCCAGGCCAAGTTCTAGCGTGCAGCTCTGGCTGACCTTACCTCTTACCCCTGCCTGGTACCCACGTGGGCCTCTGGGAATCAGGGAGTTCCCCATCAGCCGCTGCTGGGGCCTTGCCTGCTGGAGTGGAAACTTGGATTCCCCAACTGTTCCCCTACCCCTGTGTCTTGTTCAGAGAGGGTTGAAACGATGCTAGCTGAGGCCACCTCCTGAAGGGACAATAGGAGAGGAAGAATAACACACATGGCTGAAGGAAATTTGAGGCTGTCAACTCGGGGGTACAGGGACATGGTGCCTGAGAGGTGGATGACCCCTTTACTGGAGAAACAAGGGGTTCTGGGTCAGGTGTGGGTGCATTTCTGGTGTCTCCTCCTGGTTGGCCATCATGGCTCATTTGAGGAATGGGTTTCAGGAATTCTGTGGACAGGGAAGAGTACCCCAAAGTCCTTCAGCTCTAGACCCCTTGAGCAGGGAGGGCTGGAGCCCCAGGACTGGTTTTCTTTTCTTAGAGGAGCCAGTCTCCTTATAGCACTGAGTCACCCAGGCTGGGGTAGAAGGCACTGGTGAGGCCCGTAGTCCCCTACCCAGCGGTGCCTGGCAGTGAGGCCCCCTGGGGAGCTTACGAGGTGTTAAGTAGTGAAAATGCTGAGATAGACAGGGAAGCAGGCAGGATCTGAAGCGTCTCCAAGGCCTGCAGACTACGCTGAGCTGTGGACCGTGAAACCGCAGCACTGTGAGGGCCTGAGGCTGCTGGGAACTAAATGCCTGTCCCGTGCCCTGGTTAACCATTTGAAGAGAAGATTCTCGCAGGCTTTTTCTTTCTTTTCTTCTTCTTCTTCTTTTTTTATTTTTGTTTAATATTTATTTGAGAGAGAGAGAATGGCCCTGCCAGGGCCTCCAGCCACTGCATTAGAATTCCAGATGTATGTGCCACCCTGTGCACCTGGGTACTGGGGAATCGAACCTGGGTCCTTAGGCTTTGCAAGTAAGTGCCTTAACCATTAAGCCATCTCTCCAGCCATGACACAGACCTTTTCTTATGATGCCAATGAACAAGCAGCCTGGAATTCACAGATGTTCCACAGGGCCGCCGTCTCCTATAACCATGGAACCCAGGATGAGTGGTCAACCGTACATGGCTGGAGCTGCCACCAGAGAGCAGGGTGCCCGGGCCTAGGCATTCTCCCCTGAAGCCTCAGTTTCCTCTTCTGTAAAATGGAGCCCAGATTCAGGGATAGCGAGGAAATGATGGTGCTAGGGAAAGAAGATGGTGCCGGACTGGGCGATGCCATCTTCCTCACAGGAAAGTTGATGTTCAGTGGGTGTCAGGGATAGGGAAGCCCCAACATAGAGACCAGCTGGCACAACCCCACAGGCCCAGTGTGGAGAAGCCACTTCAGTGAGACCCTGCCTGGGCAAACTCCGTGAGCTCAGGGCAGGCCTGCTGGGGTAAAGGGCTGTGGCTTGGCACGGGGGTGTCCCCTGATTTAGCCACTCCCCGAAGCCCCTTGTAAACATAGAGCCCAGATGCCAGGTTGCTGGTGGGACTGAGCTTGCTGTAGACTGTGGGCTCTGCCTTTCTTGGTTCAGGTCCCTTACCTGGCAGAGCTTCCAGAATCTGGCTCCTATGAACCCAGGTGACCCCCACAGATAATGGTCACCTTCAGACGTTTCAGAAAATGCTGCTCACCTCCTTGCGTGCCAACAAGAATGGCAGACCATGGGCCCAGAGAGGGTGAGGACGTGGCCTGTGGTCACACAGGAGTCCAAGGTCTCATCCTCTCGTCGCACCGGACTTTCTTCCACATGTTTCACAGGCAGGGCATGGGGGACTCTCAGATTCACACAGCAACCCTCTTCATGGGGGCATGCCCAGTTTTTGTCACACTTCATAAACATCAGAGAGCCTGAGGGTGGGTTCCAATGGATTGCTGCCTCCCCAGGGTTGGGGGGGCCTCTGGCTCAGCAGGTTTGAGGCTTGGAGGCGGGCCTGGAATCTACATCTGTAACAAAGCCCCAGGGGTTCTGACACTTCCAGCCCTTGGACCTTCCTCTGAGAAGACCCCGGTTGACTGAAATGGTGCAGGGCAGGGGCCGTGTGGTGCAGGGGGTAGGGGTGAGGCCTTTCTCCCTCACTCTTACAGTCATGCAGCCTTCTGTGTGAGGAGATAACCATAGCTCCTCCCTCGCTCTCTCAGGCAAAAGGGAGGGGAGAAATCCGAAGGGTCAGTTTGTATGATCAGTAATCCTCCTCAAGGAGTCTATGTCAGGCAGCTTGCGCGTTATTCAGTCAACTTTTTTTTTTTTTTTTAATTTGAGAGGGAGAGAAAATGAGGCAGAGAGAAAGAGAGCAGGGAGAGAGAGAGAGAATATGTGTGTGCCAGGGCCTCCAGCCAATGCAAATGATCTCCAGATGCATGCGCCCCCTTGCACATCTGGCTTATGTGGGTCCTGGAGAGTCGAACCGGGATCCTTTGGCTTTGCAGGCAAATACCTTAACCGCTAAGCCATCTCTCAAGCCCTAGTGCACCCAGTGAGGCAAGTTTGGTCTTTTTCATCATCATCTCTCTATTTTGCAGGTGACACATGAGGACAGGTGGTGACCAGCTCAAGGTCACACAGCCAGGAGGTGGCAAAGTGAGGGCAACCACCCCGCCTGTTGCACTGGGCATCCTTACATCATCGGACA
The DNA here is from genome assembly GCF_020740685.1 of Jaculus jaculus. NCBI lineage: Eukaryota > Metazoa > Chordata > Mammalia > Rodentia > Dipodidae > Jaculus > Jaculus jaculus. The sequence continues at coordinate 166,291,595 of NC_059104.1, read as the reverse complement.
TCTCCCCACCTGCTGGCAGGAGCCACGCATGCGCCCCACAGACACAAAGCTCTTCCACACGTACACACCCTCCGTGCTCACCCTCAAAGACAGCGAGGGACCCTGAGGGCCACACTCCAGGAAGTGACGAGTGTCCTCAAATGTCACGTGAGCACAGGGGCACCCTCAAAAGTCACAAAGCCACTACACATGGAAACACACAGGTCCAAAAACCAGCATGGGGCTTGACATGTGCAGAACACGCTTCAACGTGCACTGAGCACACACTACATACATATATATCCACACAGACACCACAGTCACCATCACAAACATGTATTGCTTGCATTCTGCATATAGAGAGGTGACAAATGTCCCGGCTGCCCAAACCCCATACCAGAGATTTGCAAAAAGCCTCCGTCTCTCTGTGTGTGTGTGTGTGTATGTACACATGCACACACATGCTGACACACGGATAAGCATGTTCACATGTTCACAGGAGCTTGGCTGCCATTTTCATAGCATGTATCCCAGATCTTCTAAGAAGATGGCCGTACGTGAGTCTGATTTCCTGGGCTGTAAAAAGGAGTGAGCGGAAAGGACACAAGAATCAGGTGGCCTCTGAGGTTGTGATTAGTTCACATGGACGAGGGGAGGGTGGGCCATGGCGTTGGATACAGGGCTTTCTTCCCAAAGCTACCAACACTCCCTAGATCCGAAAGCCTGGTTGTGCTGTCTGCTGGTAGATACAGATCCTGAGGAACCTTCCAGATGGCTGTGGGGTCTCCCATCCGCATGGCAGGGCCCTCGTAGCCAGACCCAGAAGGGAAGTGCCTCCTCGTCTGTCGCCCCCCCCCCCACTACTGACTCCCTTGTGTTAACCCCTCATTCCACCAAGCTGTTCACAGGGCTCCAGCCAGCACCACCATGAATGCATTCTGTCCTCGGCTCCCTCCTTCTCTTCCCTCCCCTCTTCCTTACAGCCTCACCTCCCACAGCAGCACCTCTCGCCTCCTCTCCCTGGCCTCTCTTTGCACAGCTTCCTGGCCCAGGCTCACCCTTGCCTGTTCCTGCATTCATGTGACAGCCACATAGAGGCTTTTCCAAAGCCCAGGCTAGACCAGGTTACTCCCCTGTTTGAAAGACTTTGAGGGCACTGGGGACTCTGACACATGCCACCCTCCCCATTTTCCCATCTCTTTTGCCACTCCCGGGGGGTGGGGGAGAGGGCAGATTCTATGTTGGGTACCCACAGGCATCCTCCACCATGCCCCCAGTCCTTCTTCTCTCTCCAGCTTGCCTGGCCATCTCTGTCAAAAGTCCTTTTCCTGGGCTGGAGAGATGGCTTAGCGGTTAAGCGCTTGCCTGTGAAGCCTAAGGACCCTGGTTCGAGGCTCGGTTCCCCAGGACCCACGCTAGCCAGATGCATAAGGGGGCGCACGCGTCTGGAGTTCGTTTGCAGCGGCTGGAAGCCCTGGCGTGCCCATTCTTTCTCTCTCTCTCTCTCCCCCTCTTTCTCTCTGTCTGTCGCTCTCAAATAAACAACCAAAAAAAAATTAAAAAAAAAAAAGTCCTTTTCCTGGCTCCTTCTTCCTCTCCTCTCCTATTTTCTCTATCACTGTTCATGAGTAATTCCAGCAGAAGAGGGGCTAAAGGATTTCATGTCTCATATCTGTGCCTCTCAGGTCCAGGAGCCGTAGAAGGGTCACTATGATAGGGACGGCTGGCTTGCAGGCCAGTTGCTGGTACAGGGAGGCAGGAGCCCTGAAGAGTGAGTCCTGGATCACTGACCTTCCTGCTCCTCGCTCTCCTACAACCTTGCTCACATGGCCACTCTGACCTTGGCCTGACCTTGACCTCTGGTGTCTGTCCTTCCAGCTCCAGCATCTGCTCTCCAAACGCTCAAGCTATGGCCTTGGTCTCACCTGTTACTCCTGTGGCTTTGCACCGGAGCAATCCATGTCTGTGCTGGGCCCTACTCTGGTGAGGACTGTCTACGTCACTTTTTGTCACCCTGCGGCCTGTGAGGTTGCTGGGGTGGTGCCCGTGGTGGCTTTGGAGTTGAGGTCCCATTCTGTCACTAGCTGGCTGGGTGATCTTGAACCCAGTCTGAATAGATTCATCTAAAAAACAAGTAGGGGCTGGAGAGATGGCTTAGTGGTTAAGGCACATACCTGCAAAGCCTAAGGACCCAGGTTCCATTCTCCAGGTCCCACGTAAGCCAGATGCACAAGGGGGTGCACGCATCTGGAGTTCATTTGCAGGGGCTGGAGGCCCTGGAGCGCCCATTCTCTCTCTCTCCTTCCCTCCCTCTCTCTCTTTCTGTCTCAAATAGATAAATAAAATGTAAAAGAAAAAAGAAAAACAAGGAGGTTCCTACTTGCGTAGTGGACCATAGAGAGGACAAAGTCACAAATATCCCATCTGCATCGGTTCCCTTTTCAGTGAGATAAAGGCGCCCCACCGGCCACCTCAAGGAGCTTTGAGCAGAGCCAGGAAGAGCGCACTGACTTATAAGGGCTCCTGGGCCTTTGGCTGGCGGTGCAGGGGCTCTCTGGGTAGCCAGTAAGGACAGAGGAGCTACGGCCAGGTGAAATGGGGATGGGCCAGCACGGGAGTGGGGGTATAGCAGGTGAGAGGAGAGGCTAGGAAGAAGGGAGGCGCTGTCAGAAAGGGGCCCTGGCGAGTACAAAGAGGTGCACATGAGTCTGGGAAGATGGGTGCCCTGTGGGGGTGAGGCGCTCTTCTGTGGCTCCCCGTTTCTCACAGGTGCACTGGGAAGTTGGATGTCCTTTCAGGGTTGACATGGAGGAGGACACAGAGAACCCCTTGCACAGCCTCCCCCTAGACCACCAGAGTAATGACAACTTTGGAAAAGGCTTGGGTGGGTTGGGGATATCCTCGGGCTGTGACCTCTCACATTTGACCCAGTGGTAACAGGAAATATGGTACAGTCTCCAGGAGCCATGAGTAGGAATACTTTTAAAATACACGTTTTTATTTCTTATTAGAGAGAAAGAGAGACAGAGAGAATGAGCTTGCCAGAGCCTCTAGCCACTGCAAACTCCAGACACCATGTGCATCTGGCTTACATGGGATCTGGGGAACTGAACCTAGGTCTTTAGCCTTCAAAGGCAAGCTCCTTAACCACTAAGCAATCTCTGCAGCCCTTTAAAAAAATACTTCATTTATTTATTAGGGAGGGAGGGAGGGAGAGAATCAGTGCGCTAGGGTGCAAAGAAACGCCAGATGCATGCTCCACTTTGTGCATCTGGCTGACATGGGTACTGGGGAATCAAATCTGGGTCCTTGGGTTTCGCAGGCAACCGCCTTAACCACTAAGCCATCTCTCCAAGCCTAGAAATACTTCATATAATAACAGCTCTCTAAGATGGAGTTTGCTGTCTGAGCAAGGTGAAAGGGACAGGGGCCCAGCTGTGGGGGGTGGGGGAGCTTACAGGGAAATGGGGACTCACTGGCGGGAGCCCTTCGTGGAAAGGCCGTAGCCACTAGAGGCGGGGTGCACAGCAGGCAGGAAAACGACACTGGAGGTCTGAGCTGCAGATGTGCTGGGTGGGACCGAGGCAGGAGAGCAGGGAGCAGACCATTGCACTGCACTTCCAGGGACTGGGCTGCTGAGGTTTGGTCCAAGACAGTGCAGGCCAGAGGGGTGGCTCAAGGTTCCAGCCCTGGTACTGCCAAAAAACAAAAGGCCTGGCTAGGGGAGGTGATGGTTGGCTGAGGAGGGGAGACAGGACTTCAGGGGAGATGCTGTGGGTCAGCAAACTGCCAATGCGAACCCTCTCTTTTATGGAGTGGACAGTCCAGCCTGCCTCTCAGCAAAGTGTGTGGCAGGCCATGTGAGCCATGGTGGGACGTCTCCTGATCAGCGTGAGCCCAGCCTACAGGTCATGTGGATAGCAGAGGCTCCACAAACTTTTATTCGCTTTTGAATAGCGGCAGCCTCAGAAAGCAGGCTGTCTCTGGAATGCCTTGCCTGCCCCCTAGTGGTGGATGGCTGAAGACTTTTCTGGCTCATGGACCAGGCTGCTCTGTCCAAGCCTGTCAGCTGGATGGGGGGAAGACTGGAACTTGGAGGAGAGACAAGTTGGAGGAAGCTCAGGAAGAAATATTTGAGGACCCCCCCCCCCACCAAGAAAGAGAGAAAGCTGGGCTTGGCATACCAGCTCCAGGGAATCCAATCACATCTATAACCAAGTTTGTCCCACCACCCACTCCACCCAGGGCTATGAGGTTGGCCAGGGAGTGCAAGAACCAAGGACTCTGTGTGGGGCTCTGCCCCTGCCCCGCCGCTTTGCCCCCTACTCACAGGGAAGGCTGGCGGGGGCAGTCCTCCAAGAGGAGCTTACGCTCAGTGGGCCAGCTTTGGAGCCACTCCCAAGTTGTTATCCGGTCTACACGGGAATTTGTGAGAGAGGGGCAGGGGCAACCCTGTGATGGCTGGCTAGCTGATCCAGGCACCAGGAGGAGCCAGCAGCACCCCAAGAGATTTCACAGAGAGAAGACGTGTACATGACATGCTGTAGGTCACACAGAGATGAGCTGCACCAGTGCATCCAGACCTTGGAGCCTAAACAGACACCCACTCAAGACCCCGCACCACTGAAGCCTCACAGGCAGACACAGAGATACACCCAGACACATGAATACACACAGACACATAGATACACCCAGACACATGAATACACACAGACACATAGATACACCCAGACACATGAATACACACAGACACATAGATACACACAGACACATGAATACGCACAGACACAGAGATACACACAGACACATGAATACGCACAGACACAGAGATACACACAGACACATGGATACGCACAGACACATAGATACACACAGACACATGAATATACACAGACACATATATACACCCAGACACATGATTACACACAGACACATAGATACACACAGACACATGGATACACACAGACACATGAATACGCACAGACACATGAATACACACAGACACATAGATACACACAGACACATGAATACGCACAGACACATAGATACACACAGACACATGAATACGCACAGACACATAGATACACCCAGACACATGAATACGCACAGACACATAGATACGCACAGACACAGAGATACACACAGACGCATGAATATGCAGACACATAGATACACCCAGACACATGAATACACACAGACACATAGATACACACAGACACATGAATACGCACAGACACAGAGGTACACACAGACACATGAATACACACAGACACATGGATACGCACAGACACATGGATACGCACAGACACATGGATACGCACAGACACATGAATACACACAGACACATGAATACGCACAGACACATGAATACGCACAGACACAGAGGTACACACAGACACATGAATACACACAGACACATGAATACGCACAGACACATAGATACACACAGACACATGAATACGCACAGACACATAGATACACACAGACACATGAATACGCACAGACACATAGATACACACAGACACATGAATACACACAGACGCATGAATACGCACAGACACATAGATACACCCAGACACATGAATACACACAGACACATAGATACACACAGACACATGAATACGCACAGACACATAGATACACACAGACACATGGATACACACAGACACATGGATACGCACAGACACATGAATACGCACAGACACATGAATACACAGACACATGAATACGCACAGACACATAGATACACACAGACACATGGATACACACAGACACATGAATACACACAGACACATGAATACACACAGACACATGAATACACAGACACATGAATACACACAGACACATAGATACACACAGACCATGAATACACACAGACACATGAATACACGCAGACACATGAATATAGACACATAAATACACAGATACATAGATACACACAGACACATGAATACACACAGACACATGGATATACACAGACACAGTGTCACAGGCAAGCGCTTGCATCCAAAGGCACAGGGTCATGTCACCTGTCTGCTAGGAGTCCTTTGATCTCTCATGTCCACACAGATGTTCACAAAGCCACAAGGTTCTGGACAGACACACACCCACACACACGCACCATAAGTCTTTCTGATCCACACCCCCAGTCCGTGTGGCTTTATCGCCCCACTCCCTCTGATGGGAAGGGGCTTGGTCTGTGTGAGGGACTGGTTCACAGAGATGCTGTACGATGATCCAGGGCCACACCAGTCAGGCAGGGCAAGCTGAAGCCCAGGTGAAGGTTTGTTTACTGCTGTCTGTGGAGCACATGCATCTCTGTGTCCCCACGCATGCTCATAGACAGTCATGGTTAACGCGCAGCCATGTGCCAGGTGGGGCCTCGGTGATCCCCTAAACTACATGCTGTAACAGATAAAGCAGCAGATGAAGGCCTTGAGCTAAAACCAGCGGGTCTAAGGTGGGCCGCCCATTGCCCGTGGGGGAAAAGCAGGAGCTCCACACCAGCTGTGGCTATGCGCTGCAATGCACAGGCCAGGGCTTCCCTATTCAACGCGGGCAGCTGATAGAACCAGCATGGCGTTGCTGCTGAGTTCCCATGGCAACATGAGAGGGAAAGGTGACACCTGTGTTATGTTTTTGTTTTTTTTGGTTTTTTGAGGTAGGGTTTCACTTTAGCTCAGGCTGACCTGGAATTCACTATGTCGTCTCAGGGTGGCCTCGAACTCATGGCGATCCTCCTACCTCTGCCTCCCGAGTGCTGGGATTAAAGGTGTGCGCCACCAAGCCCGGCGACACCCTGTTTTACATTTGAGGAAACGGAGGCATCAAAAGATTAAGGCATAAAGTAGGTAGGGCCAGGTGATGGGAACCTGGCTATAGCAATCCCAGACAGAATACTTTCTCAGCAATCCCCTAGATTCAGGTTTTAGTGACGCCCCATGCTTCTCCCCCACCCGCTGGCTCCTGAAGGGTCTTTTTGAAAAAGGAAAGTTTGCTTAGGGCTTAACCTGCGTCCTCCAGTCCCTGGGCCCCGGCCTCTGCCTCAGTAGGGAAATGAATTCCATCTGCACCCAGTCTTGCCGGCTCTGAAGCCACCCACGGGGATTTGGGCCACACTCTTTGATGTGGAATCGAATGGCCCTTTTGTTTTGGATCTTCTGTAAGGTAGAGGTATCATTTCCACAGCTGGACTCCCTGCACGGTGCTCACAGGTGTGGAGGGAGGAGTTGGGGGGGGCAGCACCCCGGGGGCACTTCCCATGGGCGGAGCTCTCAGAGCCATCTTCCTTCCAGACAGAGCTTCTGAGAAGTGTTACAGCCTGAGTGTGAGGTCCAGCTGAGCCTGAGGAGCCTGCATCTGTGCACATAGATTTCACTGTGTGTGTGTGTGTGTGTGTGTGTGTTCACATGTGTGTGGATTCTCGTGCATGTTGCACATGGGGGCCATGCCCCCTGGGACAAAGGTCTTCTTCACTCCAGTCTCAGTCACTTGTGTGTGAGGTGGGGACAGGACCCTCCTCTGGACTGATACAGTGAGCTTTCTGCATCAACATAGCTTGCCCAGCATGAAACAAAACACCAGGCAAGGGAGTATTTCTATTTTTACTGTTTTCATGTCAAGAGGTCAGGTTACCCTTGGGAGTCATACAAGAATGCATCAGGTAATACCTCTCATGGAAGCCACCAGGGAACTCAGGGACAGGAGTTGGGGCAGGAAGTGGCTGGGTGGCCCAGTGTCGCCGCTGCTGTGGCCCCTGCCCCACTGGCCTGTCCTCAGGGCCGGGCCTGGACCATTTCTGAGCTTCCTGGCCCAGCTGAAGCCCGGCGGACTTTGGCAAAAGCCATCCTGATTTCTTGGTTGACGAGGTCCTGCCAGGGGTCCCTGGGGAAAAAAAAAAAGAAAGGAGAAGAATGGATCATGAGCGACGGCCCAGGACAACAGATGTGGCCATCTGGGGCTCATCCGGAGCTGACATGTGCCCTTCACTCCCTCCCGTGTCTCCCGATGCCTAGGAGCTCTGCCTGGGGCACACCACCACCTTCCCTGGCTTAGGCTGTATGAGCCAGATGCCCAGATGGGTGGTGCATCTTCTCCAAGGCCATATGATGCCTCCCTCATTTACCCTTGTGGCTTTAAGTCCAGTGGCCCCTCGGGAGATGAGGAACCGGCCCAGTTCTGTTTCCTACTTGTGCTGTGGCTCTGAGAGCAGGTATTTGTCTTGATCCAGAGGATGAGGCAGGGTTCTGAGAGACAGCCACCTGCATAGGACGCTTTTATTTATTTTATTTTATTTTTTGATTTTTCGAGGAAGGGTCTCACTCTAGCCCAGGCTGATGTGGACTTCACTGTGTAGTCTCAGGGTGGCCTCGAACTCACGGCGATCCTCCTACCTCTGCCCCCCCCACCTCCACCGAGTGCTGGGATTAAAGGCGTGCATCACCACGGCCCGCAGAACGCTTTTATTTTGTCAGCACTGAGGAACAAGCATGGAGCTTCACACATGCTAGGTAAGCCACCAACTGAGTCATACCCTCCTCTTCCCCCCACCATGGCCCTAAGGAATACAATGAAGCCTAGGTGGCAAGGGCAGAAGGAGAACTTTGTGGGGTGTCTCTGGGCTCTGCTACCTGGGTGGGTGGCGACACCAAGACATTAAAGGAACAGCTTCTAGCTCATTCCCCCAATTCCTACCTGACCCCTGATGGAGGTAGTCTTCTCTGTGTCTGTACTTTACGTGTGTGCATGTCTATGCACACGCACAGCCCCAGACAGTTCCCCTGCAGTGTCTGAATACACATCCTCCCATTCCTGCCCGGGGTTTGGGAGGCTCCGCATCAGGAGATTTTCTCTGAAACTAATCTCTGCTTTGTTCCCTCCCTGAGCCAAAAGACAAAAATGTTTCTGGCACTTTCTAAACGTTCTGGCTGTCTGGGAATGGAAAAGGCATCAGCTGAGAAAGCTCAGGATGATAAATGTCTGCCAGACCTCCAGGTTCCCGGTCACAGGACAGGGTGGCCAGGGAGAGGCGGGACTTCCGGAGGTGCGGGAGCAGACAGAGCTCACTTTCTCAAGGCTGCAAGCACTGGAGAGTGGACGTGTGGGCCTGTTGGCGATCAGGCTCTTGGGAGACTAGCAGAGCAAGCGGTGTCTGGCCCACGTGCCAGCACAGAGCACCAGGAGTAACGAGTACAGAGACCACCATCCATGTCAGCTGGGGGGTGACAGGAGCACCCCATTTAGAATACATGACCAGGGATAGGAGAGATGGCTTAGCGGTTAAGACACTTGCCTGACCTAGGTTCAATTTCCCAGTACCCACGGAAGCCAGATGTCAAAGTGGTACATGCGTCTGGAGTTCATTTGCAGTGGCTAGAGGCCTTGGTGCGCCCATTCTTTCTCTCTGTACTTGCTTCTCCCTCTCTCAAATCAATAAGTTAAATTAAATAGAACGTGTGACCGGAGTCCTTCTAAAGGAGGCAGCATTTGAGCTGAGGCCTGTGTGATCGGAAAAGGGAAAGTCGGCTGGGATTGGCTCAGTGCAGGCTGGGTTCTAGCCCAGCACCACAAAATCAATAAAGGATGCTGGGTTATAACACATTCAGAAGGGGGCTGGAGGGACGGTTTAGCAGTTGAGGCATTTGCCTGCAAAGCCAAGGACCCAGGTTCGATTCCCCAGCTCCCACATTAGCCATATGCATAAGGGGGGCACATGCGTCTGGAGTTGGTTTGCAGTGGCTGGAGGCCCTGGGCTCAACCCATTCTCTCTGCCCCCGCCTTTCTCTGTCAAATAAATAAATAAATAAAAAGAAAAGATTCAGAAGGCACGGGGCATCCTCAGTGATAGCAGCAGTGAGGGCGAGCCTTGGGGTGAGAAGAAGCGACGTGTGTTTGAGGAAGCAATGGGGGGGGGGGGCACATGAGTAGGCGGTAGGTAAAGCAAGCTGGGGACGGGCACCCCAGAGACCCTCAGGGGAGTCTTGGCCTGGGCCAGAGTAAGAGGAGAGTTCGTGGTAACAGTGTTTTCATCTTGCAAAGGGCGCTTTGTCTGCAGGGAAGAGATGGATGGAGAGGCACAGCGGATGAGGGGAAATAGTTGGGAGCCCTGCGGCGGTGGGTCAGGTGAGAAGCAGATGGAGGCCCCGGGCTGAGTTGGAGACTTGGAGGCGGAAAAGCCAGCCGGAGGGCACTGTGTGGGCGGCAGGGCCGCAGGGTATGCGCGTGTGTAAGTGTGCACGTGTGCGTGTATGCAGGAGCTGCTCCTGGGCTTGGGTGGGTCCAGATGCTTTCTCACCAGTGGGGAAGTCTGAGAAGCTCCCGGACGAGATAGGGAGGGACAGGTAGACAGATGGACGAGGCAGGAAGGGCCCGGCTTCAGACGGAGGACCGAGAGAACTCAAGGGCCAGGTATCAAGGGCAGGTGACCTCTGGGGCTCTGCAGGGCCTTGGGGCTTCAGTGTGAGCTGCAGAGAGGCGCGGCATGGCCAGCGATGCCTGGCAGGGGAAGCTTGGAAAGACAGGCAGTGGGCCTGGAGAACCCCAACACTGGGTGGAAGAAGATAGGGGAGGGTGTGGAGGGAACCAAGGAGGGCCAACAGGAGAGGGGGCAGAGCCAGCAGCTTTCAGGCAAGTGGGGGCAGCTGGGGGAACTAAATCTGCCCACTGTAGTGCCAAAGACGGACTGAGATCATAGGCCATCTGGGAGGGTGGCGCGAAAGTCAGACCTCAGGGCTGATGGCAACTGGACGAGGAGGTGAAGCGATAGAGGCAGACAGTGACCTTCTGAGAAGATGGCCTTGGAGGAGAGTGCGGCTGAGCGCTAGGGGAGGGGAGGCCAGAGGCCTGTTCCTTAGGACACAGGGGAGGCCTGTGGAGGTGACAGGGAAGGGACATGGCTTGAGATCATAGCAGGGCTAGGTTCTCCACTGGCCCCAGGCCTGTGTCCCCGTCCCCTGACCCGCCACACACACACACAGCGCAGCCGGCCTTAGCAGCTGCTCATGCCAAAACTGTCAACCAAGGGGAAGGGCCTGCTGTGCCGAGGCCTTGCCACACGTGTAGCTGACTGTAGAGGCGGCTGCCATCTACTCTTCCGCCTCGGCCCTTGGGACCCGCTGGGTGTGTCGAGGGCCACAGGGCCTTTGAAGGCAGACAGGGCAATGCCTGCCTCAAGAACCTCTCTGTCCTTGCTTCTGGGTGCCCAAGGGCTATGACCGTCACAGCAAGAGCAGAACAAAGATGGCCACCCACAGGCCCCGTTCATGTCGGTCCTGATGCTGGGATGCTCAGACTGGGGTGCCTTTGGCCCTGGCCTTTCCCCCACGAGGCTCATATATCAGCATTTCTTGTCTTTGAGGAATGTGAAGGGGAGGCTTTGGGTGTGGGTCACCCCTGAACAAAGAGGAGCCAGAAGGAAGTTAGCACGAAGGAAGAACTCTGGGACAGGCCTGGATTTTGGCCCAAGCTCGGCTGCAGGCATGCTGTGGGACCCCGCAGGGACCCCGCGCGTCCGCTGCCCAGCCTCTGCTGGTGAAATGACCCTTTTGATCTCTGTGGTTCCCGGGACCTTCTCGGGTCATTGGTCCTTCTTCCAGGAAGGCTTCCTACTGCCCAAGATCAGAGAAGTGAGAAAGAGCACCCGGGATCCACTTCTGAGGAAGCTGAATGGTGACCAAGATACAGCTGGTCAGTTCAGAGCGGAAAGTCCCTTGGTGCTGAGAGAGGGGCTCAGATGACATGACAAACACTCGGGCCAGCAAGGTGAGTACCCTTGGGGGGTCCAAGCACACGCTAAGCAGCCTGGCAGGCACCCTGCTACAGGGCTGAGGTGGCCGTCACCCCAGCAGTGGAAAGACGGTGTTTACTGAACACTTGCCAAGTCTTCCACACAAGGCAGCTCATGCTCTGATAGGAAGACAACCCTAAAGCCAAAAGCACAGCTTGGACCCCTTCACACTTACCCAGGCTTGATGGGCAGAGGCGCAGGGAGTGGTCTGCAGAAACCCGCCTTCCCTGCCAGCCAATAGGTTTCCTCCACACCCTTCCCCTAGGACAGAGCAAGGCAGAGGTCAGCCCAGGGAAGGAGAAGTGACAACTTCTGAGAGCTCGGCGGAGAGCTGGGAGGAGGTCCAAGCCTGCGCTGCCACTCCACCTCTCTGTATCTCATAAAGCCATTGCGAGTATTAAACACGGCAACACTTATCAGTGCAAGAAATAACCTCAGAAGGTGGGTCTGGAAGCTAAGACTGAGCTGTGCACCATCTGTGACTTTCTGTGGCCTTAGGGGGTTGTTGGGGGGAGGCTTGGTGGCTTTCTCTGGGGTGGGGCCAAAGGTGTCTGGAGGTTAGGCGGGAGAGAATGAGAGGCCACTGAGGCACCATGGTGCCTTGGCCCCCACATGTCCCTGTGCCATTAAGGTCCTCTGTATCTCAGGACACCTTGTGTCATGACCCCGAGCCTGCCCCGGCTCAACCCCAGCTGGCTCTCCCACAACCTCAACTCTCCTGAGCCCAGGCAGACGTTGGTCCTCGCTGGCTGTGAGACCATGCTCTTGCTGATTGCCCCCCGCAGGCTGTACCTCCCGCTCTGGCAGCCCACAATGTAGAGAAGGAAGTTTCCCACCTCTACTACACCCTTCAAGGCTCAGGGCGCACTGCAGAAGAGGTGGTGGAAAGAATAGAGGAGGGCTGGAGAGATGGCTTAGTGGTTAAGGCATTTGCCTTCAAAACCAAAGGTCCCAGGTTCGAGTCCCCAGGACCCACATTAGCCAGATGCACAAGGTGGTGCATGCATCTGGAGTGTGTTTGCAGTGGCTGGAGGCCCTGGCAAGCCCATTCTCTCTGCCTCTTTCTCTCACACACTCACAAGTAGATAAATAAAAATTTGAAAAAAAAATTAAAGAATAGAAGAGCCAAAATCGGGGAGGAGTGCTTTAGAATGCTATCCTCTGGACACGAAGGGGACGTTGAACTCATGACCTCACATGGCTGTCATTACCTGAACAATATTATGCCCATCAGAGGCGGGGAAACACCCAAAACATCAAAACAGAAGAGGGAAAGGAGTTCAGTGGAGGGGCCAGAGGTCAAAAGAAAGGAATGAGAAGGGACTGTGATCAAAATACATTACGTAGGGGACTGGAGAGATGCTCAGTGGTTAAAGGTGTTTGCTTGCCAACCCTGTCAGCCTGGGTTCAATTTCTCAGCCACCCATGTAAAGCCAGACCCCTAAAGTGAGAAAGGCATCTGGCATTTGCAGTGGCCAGAGGTGCTGGTGTGCCCACATATGTACAAATAAAAATTTAAGAATATTTTATGTACAAGTATGAAAATAGTAAATTAGTTTAAAAAAAGTTTTTATTTTGTCCCAAATGCCTTCAGTGAGTCCCCAGAGAGCACCTTATTCTGATATCCAGCCATAGTTACAGATCTGGATCTTTATTTATTTATTTTTTTCTCAAGGCAGGGCAGGGTCTCACTCTACCTCAGGCTGATCTGGATTTCACTGTGTAGTCTCAGGGTGGCCTCGAACTCACAGTGATCCTCCTACCTCTGCCTCCCCAGTGCTGGGGTTAAAGGTGGGCGCCATGACACTCGGCAAGGGTCTGGGTCTTTAAACCACTCTACTCCTGTCTCCTACTGCACCTGGTCCTAGCTAAAGAATTGTGGGGAGTGGGATAGAACCCAGTGGGGTAAAAGGAAATAAAGTCACTGCCTTCCTCAAGTACTAACACAAAAAAGACTGCCGAGGCGACCAGCTTTGCTGAGCACTGGAGGTCCCCATGGGCATGTCCTCTCAACCTGACCCTGTAGCAGTGGAGAGCTGTTCATGGGGCTGGTGAGTACACAGAGAAGGCAAGACAGCCACCACTGGGGGACACGAGGAGAAAGAAGAGGTGTTTGTGGGCCAGGGCAGGCTTTGTGGGAGGTGATGGCGGGGTTCTGCGGCCTGGATAGGAGCTCGGTGCAGCTCTGGAGAATGCACACGCTTTGGAAGAGTCAGATCACGTGGTGAGCTGTGACTTTGCATAACGGAGTTTCTTCCAATGGGGGCAAGATTTCTTGTCCTTGCGTGACTGCTCCGAGCGACACAGCGTGTTACATTTGTTGGGTACCAGCCAGCGGGCCACACGGGAGGCTCACTGGTGCACCAAAGAACCAATGGCTCCCGGAAAGAAATGTTTCCCAATCCAGAGAGCAGAGAGGACACGTGGAGGGGAATCACCTTCACCACCCCCCCGCTCTGCTCCTGCTGCCCAGAAACCGGTCCCCAGGGGCCAGAGTGTCCCCTCACCTTCAGCTCAGTCTGGCCTCTGATGTCGACTCTGTAGCCTTCGTCGAGGCTGAGAAGGGCCTGGACAGTGCTTCGGCTGACGTGGATCCTGTAGGCTGGGAAGAAAGGGAATGAGAAAACCACCGCCTGCTGATACCTTTAGGAGTGTGCAAGAGCTCCAGCTCCAAGCATTTGCGCACAAAATCATGATCCCTATAACACCTTTCTTCTGACTTTATACTGCAGTTGGCCTCTAAATCAGACCCCAAGGAAAAGCAAACTACGTAAGTTAAAATGAAGACAGAGCCCCAGGAACACGATTTTTACTTGTAGGGAAGTCTATGGAGGCCAACTCAGAAGAGAAGAGTGTGTTTTATTTCTCTTTTTCAGAGAAGGGTTATCACGTCCTGTTCCGCATTATGTGCACGGAGCAACATGAGGGGTCTCAGCAGCCATCCGACCAGAGGGCAAGGCCCTGCGACCTCACCCTTCTTGTCAAGCCATCGAAGAGCTTCCTGCTCCAGGAGGGACCTAAAATGCTGGGGATGTCTCCACGGTGCTGTTGGGGGCTGACCTAGCGTCATGAGGGCCGGCATGCTGCTGAGAAAAACCCACACTGGAAGGGGGTCACCTCACTGCAAGGCTTGCAGACAAGAAGTAGTGACAGGAGGACCCTAAGAAGCCAGATGCAGAGGTGGGCGAGGAGCCGTTTTCCTGCATCTCAAATCATTCTTTTCTCTACCAGTTCCCTCGGGAAGCTAAGAACACCAGCGTCTCCATTTGCTTTGCCATTGGGGTATGCTGGCATTGGGGGGCGGGGTGACACGGTGACTAAGCACCACCTCAGAGGGCCCCCACTGCTGGGCTGGTCAGGAAAGCGAATTCCTTTTTCTGACAGGAGGACAAGATACTCACGCAGCCCTGTGGACTCCATCCGGGAGGCAGTGTTCACAGTGTCCCCGAAGAGACAGTACCGAGGCATGGTGAGCCCCACGACCCCTGCCACACAGGGCCCTGAAACCCAAATGTGCCCCCATGAGCACCCACCGGTCCTAGACCAGAGATCCCAGTGCTGGCTGGCTTCCCACTGCGCCAGAACCCCCTCTCAGGATCCTGGGCTCGGGATCACGCTGTTTGGAATCCCCATCAACACCGAGGGGAGGCAACCCGTGTGCTGGGTTCTATCCTGGGGGCTCCAACCCGAGGGTAGATGCGTAAACGCAGTAGGACAAGGGGAGCAGTGTGTCAGCCCACAGTAGGGCTACCAGGCAGGCCAGGGGACTGCTAGAGGAGGCAATGCCTGAGCTCTGGCTTGAAGGAAGAGTTGGGGGAGCAGCAGGTACAAAGGCGGGGACCTATAGAACTGTTGCTGAGGGTGGATGGAAGGAAGGCCGCAGGCAGAGGCCTGGGGGGGGGGGGTAGGCTAGAGAGGCTGTAGAGCTTGAGGCTGCAAGGTACAGGGACTGTGGACTTGATCCCGCAAGAGGGAGCCATGGAAGAGGGGGCAGGGCATGGGGAGTGTGTCTCAGAGCCCCCTGAAGTCTCTCCCAGACACAGGTCAGCCAGCATATAGTTGCTTGCGTAATCACGGGCGATTTCTGCCTCTTCCATCAGACTACCTTCTCCGCATGGAATCCGATGCCTTTGACTTGATACTGAGGTTAAGAGACACCCCCCCCCCCAGCAAACCCAACCCCAAACAAATCTGAGAATTTGAATACCCCAGAGTCTTGATGTGAAGCATGAGATAAGGAAAGGAAGGCAGAAGGCTTTTCTGAGTGAGTTTTAAGATGCAGCCTCTGGGCTGACCCATTAATGCAGCAGAGAGTGCAGGGAGGCCCGTGTGGTCTCACCGGGGTGCCCAGCCCATACCCACCTGAGTGCAGACCAGCCCTGACGAGGATGGGCACGTCAGGCGCATGCCTCATCCGGAAGTCCCCTGCAGAGCTGAGCATGTCTAGGGCCATGTTGGCGATCTCCGCAGCGTGCCGGTTCCCATTGCGCCGAGGCAGACCAGACGCCACCATGTAAGCGTCTCCAATAGTCTCCACCTGCAAGCCATGACCTCATGCTGGGGTGGCATCCACCACCTCTGTCTGACTCTATAAGCTGCCTCTGCTACACCCCATGGGCCTTGCCCACACTGTCAACTCTGCGAGGTCCCCACACACACACAGGCACTTTGCACTGATCAGAGGTGTATACTTCAGGTGGCCCCTGTCTATGTGGCAGGTGACAGACCTTGTCTCTCTCTGACCCTAACCACAAACTCCTGGGCAGCAGACTGGCCCATCACAGTTTCCTTTGAAGAGGATACCTGTTGGGGAAAGTGCTGGTACCCTTTGGGCTTCTGTGGTAGTTTGAATAGATGGCCCCCAATACATTCAAGTGTTTTATTAGTTTTTAGTTTGCATCTGCAGCCACCTGACTGGAGGCAGTGTCGCCGGGCAGATCTTAAGGTGTGGTGGTGGGTTTGAGATTTCAATCTGAAGATACGCAAAGTATCTTCCAGCTGGAGTTCCTGAAGTGTGCTGTGCTGTGTGGCTTTTGGCATTTTGGCTTGTGGCTTCTCTTCTCTCTCTGTGTTTGGTCCTCTGAAGGCAGGCCAGCTTCTTCTGCCATTATGGAACTGCCCCTGGATCTGTAAGCTTCAATAAATCCCTTCCTCCATAACTGTGCCTGGTCTGGAAGTTCGTCTTAGTGAACCTGCAGCTGTCTGGATAGAAAGTGGGCTCCACACTGGCCTGTGACACAAGTCTGTCATCCTAGCACTGAGCAGAAGGATGCCGCAAGTTTCAGGCCCCCCTGAATTACACAGTGAGACCCCATCCCCATCCCTGGCCTCTGCCGAAGCCCTGGAGGGTAGAGAGGAACTGACGGTGAGCGGGCAACCTCTGGAGAGTGATCTTGGCCTGTGGATTTTCACAGAATACCCCCTTTAGCCCTGCGAAGGATGGGTTGCCTCTGCGCACAGGTTAAGACACTGGCCAGAGAAGGAAAAGCCTCCATCAAAGTCACTGAGCAAGTGGGAGCCGCCGAGTTAGCCTCCCACGTGTGCTTGCTGGTGGGCAGGCCCTAGCTCTCGCCCCTCTCCTGGCTACGCGCTGCCCTCTGAGGAGGTGACAAACGGGTACCCAGGTCCACCCCAGGCTCTGCCCGGGCAGAGCACTTCTGCTAAAGCCCTAGCTTCCTCTTCCGTGTGCCTGTGAGAAGGGGTTGCAAGAGACAGGGGTAACCTGGAGCCCACTTTGTCAGGGCCAGACCCTGAGCCCCCCCAAGTGGAGCAGGCCTGAATGGTGGCCCACCCCACTTCCCCAGCTCCACACCTTTCCAGCTGTGCTTTATGGGATGGACACTGTCTCTCCAGAGCGCCAGGCCAACCTCATCCCGTGTCCCTCTGTCATCCATCAGACGCTTTCTGTTCCTCAGGACAGCACATGCTCATCGCCAGGCCAGACCCACTTGTCCTGTCTCCCCTAAGCTGACCTTCCCACAGCCCCAGCCCTCCAGAGCCCAGGGCCACTAGCTTGCTGGCCCTCACAAAGGAAGTACAACCAGCAGTGAGTGCCCGGATGCAGCTGAGACCCTGGCTCTCGTCCATACGTGCGCCAAGTTCAGAGGAGGAGGCCGAGAATAAGGGCCGTGCACTATCAAACACGCCTGTGAAGCCTAAGTCTGTCCTCACCCCCCCCCCCACACACACACATAACGGGCTCTTCTCTGAGCCTGTTCCTCATCTGTACACAGGGATCATCCATCCTGATCCGGGCATTCACAGAGCTAAAGGAGACACCCTCAGGCCAAGTTCACCCTCTGGCCACCGCCAGCGCCTCACTTATCCTGGGCTTTAGCAGAGGACAGGGGTCAGAGCTGGCCTCTGGCGTTGCGTTGTTGTCTGAGTGAGAGATAGCATTTTCTCATGTTTGTTTGTTTTAAATTTTGTTGCTATTTCTTTATTTGAGAGACAGAGATATGGAAACAGGCAGGTAGAGAGAAAGACTGAGAGAATGGGCACGCCAGACACTGCAAATGAACTCCAGATGTGTGCGCCCCCTTGTGCATCTGGCTTATGTGGGGCCTGGGGAGTCGAACCTGGGTCCTTTGGCTTTGCAGGCAAGCGCCTTAACCACTAAGCCATCCCTCCAGCCCCTTGTTTGTTTTGAGACAGGATCTGATTATATGCCAGGCTGGTCTGGAACTCACTATGTAGTCAAGGATGACCTTGCACTTCTGATTCTCCTGTTTCCATGACCCAAGTACTGAGACTAGAGGCATGTCCCACCATTCTAGCCTAAGGGTTTGGGTCAACCTCTGTCCCCGCCTGGTGCTCCATGTCCCATTCTTTCCCTTGAGCTCCAGGGCTCTGTCCATGAAATCATTCACTTAGAGATGTTAATTCTAGGGGAGATGGATCCCAGACCCCCACAGGTGCAGCAAATGGTTGCTTGGCTGCCTCCCAGCCCAGAACGGCTTGAGGAGCGTCAGCAGATCCTGACTCAGATGGAGGGAAACCCGGGGTGGCAGGCAGGAGTGATGAGAGGCTTGTCACACATCCCAGGACCCCCACCCTCAGCTCCCCACATCTGGAAGGGTGTATGGGCCTGGTTGGATCTCATTTGCCTCCGCCAGGAAGATACAGGCCCCTTGGCCAGAGTTCAGAGCAGAGCAGCAAAGTGATTCACAAACGACACATGTGTGAGGGAAGATTAGCAGATGAGGGAGAGACAGGCCTGGGGTGAGTCAGGGCAGATCAAAGTGCTGGGACTCAGCAAGACACCCATGGGACTGGGGGGTGGGGAGGGGGAGACAGGGGAGGCAGCGCAGCCTACAAGACAGCACTTGGTATCATGCAGTCTTCAGGGGGAGCAGGAAAGCATCTATGACCTTGGATGTTCATGGAAGGTTCTGTGAGCGTGGCCTCTGGACAGCCCAGGCTCCTGTCCTGACCCCAGAGCCACCTCCTGCTGTGTGTGTGTGACCTCAGGCAGGTCTCTTCCCTCTCTGGGCCTCAGGGTGGAAGCAGACTATGATTGATGTTCAGGGAAAGTATGGGAGCAGCAGATAGGGGTACCTAACCCTGTGCCTGGGAGGCACAAGCAAATCAGAGACAAAAAAAGATGGCTGCAGGAGGAGAGGTGTGTTGTGCGCCCGGAGGAGGTGGGGTGCCGGCAAAGTGTGAGAGCAAAGCCTGAGGGGGCCATGGGGAGTCATCAGTGGGAAGAGATGTGTCTGGAGAGGAGGTGGAGCCAGCTCAGGAGGGCCTTAGTGCCACAGTGGCCATGCCACTTGATCCAAGGGTGAGCCTCCTTGCCAAGATGCCTTGAGACCCAAGTTCCACCCTCAGCTTCACACAACCCTCCTCCCCTCTATCACCTCATTTCCTCATCTGTAAATTAGGGGTGCCAGCCCCTCATTAGTAAATTGTCATGTGGCTGGCCCTACGAGTTGGTATACCCAAACCACTTAATACTAGCACCCAGCATCCAGTAGGCACACCGTGAGTTCTGGGGTACTATAAATGGTGCCAGCCACAGCCTGCCGGGTGCCTCAGCCCACTGACTCCCCCTTCTCACGCATCCTTCCAGCTGCTGACCCCCCAGAGTCTGGCATCCTTGCCTGCCCCTTGGAAGATTCTACCAGAAGGAGCTGCTAGGTCCCAAACAGGGATGAAGACAAATGGGGCCTCATTCAGGGTGATGCTGGGGACCCCTTTCCTAGCTTCTCAACCATGTGAAACTGCTCCAGGTCACCAGCTCCTGGACCAGCATCAGGGACAAGTTAGGGGTCAGGGTCCCCACAGGATGGTGGGAGGGGGCCAATCAATGTCCCCAATCTCAGCTGACAAACACCTCTACATCATCGGTGACCTTCCAGGACAGGGTCTCTAGTCCACAGATTGGAACCAGGACCAGAAAGAAGAAGACATTTGGCCAAAGCCACACAGAAGTTGGTGGCCAGGCTGGAACTCAAAGTCAGGAGCCAACATGGAACTGAGGCTCATGACATCTTTTCTGAGGTCCTTAATGTCTTCTCGACCCTTCCATCACAGCTGCTCCATGTCATGTCCAGCTACGGGTGGATCCATTCAGCATTTCTCACTCACAGCCCTTCCAAGCCTCGGGCCCTGGCTCACTGTACCCCACTGCCTGGCTGGAAGCACCTTGCCCAGCCTGGGCAATGTGGAAGACAGCTCCTGTTCCAGGAAGCGACCTCTGCTCTCCAGGCATGTACTCCTCACCTCCTCAGACTCCCCCAGTGGGGGATGTTGTCACCATCATCTACCTACGGGGCTAAAACCTCCTACAGGATGGAGACCGGAGCTGGTTTTATGTACCCATGATCAGGCACAGAAGGGCTTGTCCATGTAAGTGTTAAAGGGATAGACAGACAGATGAGTAAAAAAAAAAAAAAAAAAAAAAAAAAACTGGAAAAAAAAAAACACAAAATGCTATACTCTCCACCCCTCTCTGGATCCACAGATCCCATCCAGAACTGGCATTTATTTCTGATCTCTTCCAGATAAATAGGATTTATCAGGAAAAGCAGTGTGCCCCATACCAGGTTAGAGCTCAAGAGGCTTCTGCCCTCTCTTTCACATCCTGGCCACAGCATGTGAACAGTCTCAAGATAGACTGTGGACAGAGCTTTGTGCCCCCAGCTAAGGATCCAACAAGATAGAGGTCCTAATGAAGATCAGAGAGCTGCCACCATATCCAGTCCACAGCTAATCAGAGACGTATGGGTGAGTCCCAGAGAAGCTTCCGGTTGACTTCTAGGCTTCTGATAAATGCTGATCGTTTTATACTACTAGGCTTTGAGGCAATTGGTTGTACAGCAATAGCTAAGTGATACAAACACATATACGGATGAATGGGAGTCCATTCACAATGCGTGGAAGAGAACAGAATGCCACCACCTGCTGTCCTCACCTTATACACATCATGGCTCCCCAGGACAGCATCGAACAGTGTGTAGAGGTCGTTGAGCAAACCCACAACCTCCATGGGCTCACTCAGCGCTGAGATGGTGGTGAAGCCCACAATGTCACTGAAGTAGATGGTAACTTGGTCAAAGTACTCTGGTTCCACGGCTGTCCCCCTCTTCAGAGCATCGGCCACAGATCTGAAGGGATGGGAGAAGCCGGAATCACAAGGCAAGAACCTTTTTTTAATAGCATGGAGGTTGCGGGGAGCTTAGGGAGGAAATTCTGGATCAAGCATGAGAGGGACTGGTGTGCTTGCTGTCCTAGAGCTTCCTCTGGAGTGAAGTGGGAGCACTGTGTCCCCCTCCTTGCTCTCAGGACATGAGACAGCAGGAGCCCAATATTTAAGTGTCCAGCACAGTGCCTAACACATAGTAAGGGTCTGGAGAGATGGCTCATTGGTTAAGGCACCTGCCTGCAAAACCTATGAGTTTGATTCCCCAGTACCCACATAAAACCAGATACATAAAGTGGCACATGCATCTGGACTTTGTTTGAAGCAGCTAGAGGGCCTGGGATATCCATTCTCTCTCTATCTCTCCTTGCAAATAAATACAGAGTTAAAAAAATACATCGGACAAGGAGCTGGGGGAAGCTAGCTCAGTAGATCAAGTGTTTATTGCACAAGCACAAGGATCTGAGTTCTGATCCCCAGCTCCCACTTAGAATCCAGCTGTGGTGGCACATGCCTGTAATCCCAGTACCCAGGAGAGGAGAATAGGCAGATCCCCAAGGTGAACTGACTAGCTAGATGAGCTGAATCAGTGATCTCTGGGTTCCACAAGAGATCCTGCCTCAAGCAAATAGGGAGGAGAGAATAGAGGAAGACACCCGGTATTAACTTCCAGCCTCCACACACATGCACATACATGTGTATCTGCAAACACACACATACACACACACATACTGGATAAATGAGCTGGAATGAATGACTAAACAAGTTCATAGAGCCCAGATTCTCTGAGCACCTCCTATATCCCAGAGCCCAGTGGGAAGCAGACACTAGAGGCACCTCACGCCCCTGAGGCCACTCACGGAGGGAGCATCTGGGAAAGCAGCCTTTCTGTCTTCCGCCTCTCCAATTCCAGCTCCTCTGTCCGCTCCTGCACCAGGTCCTCCAGGCTCCGGGAATACTTCTCCAGCATCTGCAGCATGGAGTCTGCAACACTGCTCTTTTTGCCTCGAATGATGCTCTTGAACTGAAGACGGAAAAAACTCTCGTGATGTTCATTCATGCAGACCAGTGCATCCTGCCCTGTGATCTGGGATTCTGGGAGTGAGCCAGACAGAGTCCCTGCCTGGAGCAGATGGATTAGAGTGGGAAGCAAATGTGTAGATAAGGAGGCTACAACAGCTCCAACAGGGAAAGGCACAGATGAAAGGAAATTTCTGAGTGGGGTGAGTAGGCAGGAACAGGAACCTTTGCAAAAGATCCCGTGCCCAGCCCAACATTACCATCAAAAACACACAATCAGGGCTGAAGAGATGGTTTAGCGGTTAGGGCTCTTGCCTGAAAAGCCTAAGAACTCATGTTCAAATCTCCAGGTCCCACATAGCCCGATGCACAGTGACACAAGTGTGCAATAACACACATGTGCACAAGGGGGCACACACAACTGGAGTTCATTCGACACATGCTGAAGGTCCTAGTGTGCCCATTCTCTCTTTCTCTCTGCCTATCTTTCTCTCAAAAATTAAAAAAAAAATGGCTAAAGAGATGGCTTAGCGGTTAAGGCATTTGCCGGCAAAGCCAAAGGACTTCAGTAAATTCCCCAGGACCCACATAAGCCAGATGCACAAGGTAGCACATGCATCTGGAGTTCATTTGCAGTGGCTGGATGCCCTGGTGCGCCCATTCTCTCTCTCTCTCTTTGTCTGCCTCTCTCGCTCTCTCAAGTAAATAAATAAAATTAAAAAACAAAGCATACAAACCTATTACATGGGGCCTCAAAGCAACCAATGGGTTGAGCACTCTGTGATCGTCTTAAAGATATTGATGGACAGTGGATGGATGGATGCATGCATGCATGAATGTATGGACGGATGGATGGATGGCTGGACAGATAGATAGTTGGGTAATGGTAGATGGATAAATAGAATGTATCAATTCTCTCATTTTTACCCCCTTTAAATATGTGAGGGCCTTAGGGTCGAAAGGGACTAAAGATCTAGGGAAACAAAAGTTTCTAGGAGTGAATGAAGTTAGCAGGCCAAATGCATGCTAGAAGTTGATTGTTATTTTGGATATATTTCCTACCAACAAAACAAAAGAGGTAAACTGTAGATTACACAGTCAGTGAGTCCCCAAGATAATGGAATGGTAAATGCACATTACGCCCAGTGCCAAGCAAAAAGAAACATCTCTATGGTCTTCACTTGAAGACCCTGTGTGTGGTCATAAACTTCCCCCTCAATGACAAGCCTTCAGAAAAGCTACCAGAACCTTCCCCAGTGTGGCTTACTCCTTCCCAAAGTGAGGAAACAGACAAATGATGGGAAAAGCGAAAAGTGCCTATTCTTGTCTAAATCTAACAGCCTCAGCGTGTGCATGCTCATGCACGTGTGTGTGTGTGTGTGTGTGTGTGCATGCGTGTGTGTGTTTGTGTGTATTACTTAATACTTCTTTCAGCCCTGTGTCTGCAAGAAGGACTGACAGAAGTGCCTGAAGTGTACCTAAGGTGTGTTGCTAATTAACAGTGGAAGCACAGTATAAAAGTCAGGACGGAGCTGGAGAGATGGCTTAGCGGTTAAGGTGCTTACCTGCAAAGCCTAAGGACCCAGGTTTGACTCTCCAGAAACCATGTAAGCCAGACACACAAGGTGATGCATGTACACAAAGTGGTACAAGCACCTGGAGTTTCATTGCAGTGGTTAGAGGCCCTGGCATCCCAATTCTCTCTCTCTCTCATAAAATAAATAATAATTGTTTTAAATTATTTTTATTTATTTACTTGAGAGCGACAGACAGAAAGGAGGAGAGAGAGAGAGAGAGAGAGAGAATGGGCACGCCAGGGCCTTCAGCCACTGCAAACAAACTCCAGACGCGTGCGCCCCCTTGTGCATCTGGCTAACGTGGGTCTGGGGAATCAAGCCTTGAACCGGGGTCTTTAGGCTTCACAGGCAAGCGCTTAACCACTAAGCCACTTCTCCAGCCCCTAATAATTTTTTTTTTTAAGTCAGGATGGGCGAGATGACCTTGAAATACCAGCAAGAACATGCAGCTAATGACAAGGTCACCTCTGCATTGAGGACCACTGTTTATTATTTATTTATTTATTTGTGAGAGAGAAAGAGGGAGAACAAGACAGAGAGATAAAGAGAATGGGCATGCCAAGGCCTTCAGTCACTGCAAACAAACTCCAGACACGTGTACTGCCTTATGCATCTGGCTTACCTGGGAATTGAACCTGGGTCCTTTGACTTCATGGGCAAATGCCTTAGCTGCTAAGCCATCTCTCCAGTCCCCCCTTTTTAAAACAAAGTAACAGAATCAGCTAGGCACAGTGGTGCACACCTCTAATCCCAGTACTTGGGAGGCTGAAGTAGTAGGGGCCGCTGTTTGAGGCCAGTCTGAGACCTACATAGTGAATTCCAAGTCAGCCTGGGCTAGAGAGAGAG
The DNA here is from genome assembly GCF_020740685.1 of Jaculus jaculus. Taxonomy (NCBI): domain Eukaryota; kingdom Metazoa; phylum Chordata; class Mammalia; order Rodentia; family Dipodidae; genus Jaculus; species Jaculus jaculus. The sequence goes on along the minus strand of NC_059104.1, from coordinate 166,266,745 downwards.
AGAGAGAGAGAAAAAAAAAAGGAATAATTTACCTGCCAAGGGTCACACAGTGGTAGAATTGAGTTTCAAACAAAAGTCTTTTTGTATTTCGTTTATCATGTGCTACCCCATTAAGTTAGGTCGTCATTTGGATTTTTCCCATTGTGTTCCCCCTTGTAATGCCCAGGAGCACAATCATAGGATCTGTGAATGACAATAGTTTTCCATGACCTTTCCAATATCCACTTTCTTGTCAAATTGCACTGGCTGCTATTCCCAGGCAATGCGAGGCAAACATAAACCAGGTATTTGGCATCAAGGTCAGCGTTCTTCCTCCTGTACTTCACTCCCTCCCTCTCAGAGAACTACTTTTTTTTTTTTGTAAAAATAGTTTTTAAATACTTGTTTTTATTTTATTACTTATTTGACAGAGAGAGAGAGAGAGAGAGAGAGAGAGAGAGAGAGGGAGGGAGGGAGGGAGAGAATGGGCACACCAGGGCCTCCAGCCACTGCAAATAAGTTTCAGACGCATGCGCCACCTGGTGCATCTGGCTTACGTGGGTCCTGGGGAATCAAACCTGAGTCCTTTGGCTTTGCAGGCAAATGCCTTAACCACTAAGCAATCCCTTCAGCCCCAGAGAACTACTTTTTAAACACATAGTTAGCTCCCTTGATGTCCCAGCCAGTGTTTAGGCCAGGGTAAGTTCTTTCTAGAGAAAACTAAGGCACAGCGGAGCAATTAACTTACCTAAGAGTAGGCAAGCAATAGCCTAGGTGTGATTCTGGCCTTGAGCCTCTTCCACAGTGATAGACCCCCCCACCTCCACCATTCTGAATGAGTGTGTGCTCATCCAGTCTCTTTGCTATGAGCCACAGGCAAGGGTCTTTCTCATAGTCACCCCTCATTCAAGGTCAGCGCATCCTAATTGGCTTGCTAGCCATGACCACCTCTGACCCTCTGGAAAGACCCCAGTCTGGTGTTTTAGGAAGTGGCTACTGTCCAACCTTGCGGTGACCCTTTCACGTTCACTTACTCTGAAGTCCAGATTATCATCTGTAAAGCGAGGCACCACCCTTGATGCTGTAGCGCACATAGAAAACGCTATGTGGCTTTCCCCAGGAGCCCCACGGGCTGCCTGGGCTGCTGCCTCTGCCCACCGGGCTGTGTCCCTCCGCACCTGTCCCCATATTCCTCTTGCTCGCTGAGCCTCACCTTGTGTGGTGGTTTGATTCAGGGGCCCCCCATAAACTTAGGTGTTCTGAATGCTAGGTTCCCAGCTGATGGATATTTGGGAATTAATGCCTCCTGGAGGGAATGTATTGTTGGGGGCGGGCTTAAGGGCTTTATAGCCAGTTTCCCCTTGCCAGTGTTTGGCACACCCTCCTGTTGCTGTGTCCCACCTTATGTTGGCCAGGGGGTGATGTCCACCCTTTGCTCATGCCGTCGTTTTCCCCTGCCATCGTGAAGCTTCCCCTCAAGCCTGTAAGCCAAAATAAGACTCTTTTTCCCCAGAAGCTGCTCTTGGTTAGGTGATTTCTACCAGCAATGCGAACCGGACTGCAACACCTTGGCAACTTGTCACTGAGGAGTGGGAAGGGAAGGCTGAAGGGCCAGCCCTGGAGGGGTGCCAGCTTGCTCAGCCAGGCCCACGGAGCCCCAAGGAGGCTTGCATCTCCCCTCCTGCTTCAGTCCCAAAGCAGGTTGGAGACTCCAGAGTCCCATCTTGTCTTGCCCTCCCTGACTTGAGAACCAGTGCCCTTTCCATGGCCACTAACAGATCCTGTTTAGGAGTCAGGAGGTGTGGTTAAGGGTGGAGCACCCCAGGAGCTCTGCTCTGCAGACAGACAGATGACAGACCCACAGACAGAGCTCCAGTCCTGTGATTCACTTGGGCAAGTCCCCTCACCCTGCTCTGCCTCGTTGCTCTCCTGCAGAGCCGGGACAACGGCATGTTGCCACAAGGGTGGAGTGGCCACGGGCAGCGAGGACACTCCAAGGGGTCTGTGGAGCTGCTGGCCCCTGTCCCCTGTCCCCTGCGTGGCGTTTCTAAGCTCCAAAGACAGAGCTGAGCTCGCATAGGGCTGCAAGGAGGTGCATGGGTGAGGGATTGCTTGGAAGCACCCCACTCCTCCAGGGAGCGCTGACCTGTGTGTAGATCTGGTCCAGGCTTAGTCTGTCATCTGGATCTTCCTCCCAGCATTGCTCCATCAGCCGGATGCACTCGGGCGGCCCTTGGTCAGGGGTCACCAGTGGCCGGCACAGGGGCGGGGGAGACGCCACCTTCTGGATGACTTCTGCAACAAACCCCATGGGTACCCTGGGTCAGGGTGTCCCGAGGACTTGTAGGAGAAGCCTTGTGGAAGCAGGACAGGCCTAAGGGAGTGGGGATCAGGCCCTAAGGGTACTGCTAGGCTCCCTCGTTCCCACCCCTGGGTGCGGTTGGCCAGTGCACCTGGCTTTGCGGGTCTTCTAGGACTGCCACGGGGCTTGGGTGTCAGTCAGACTCAGGGTCAGGAGATCTGGGTTTGAACCCTGGATCTGCCAGCACCTCTTCACAGGATGGAGGAGAAGACATGACCTCTCTCAGTGCCAGTCTCTGTCTGCTAAATGGACTCGGTAAACTGTCTTCTTAAGAGGGGTGCTGAGGGAGAAGGTGGCAGAGCTTAATCTCTCCATGGCCACCTGCTCTGTTGCCTGCCACACACACCCATGTGCTTAGAAGCTGGACAGCGTTGGCTCTCTCCACCAGCTCTGCCACCCTGAGACCAGCACCCGCCCTCACAAGAGTGAAGCAAAGCTGCCCACTAGTTACCCATCATCTCCCCAGGATGTTCCTGCTGGGGGGTCTTCCTGGCTCTACCCTGTGGAGCGAGCACCACCCAACTACATCAGGGCAGAGAGCCATCCTCTCGCCCTGACTCCGCTACTGATCGTTGCTCTGTGCCTCAGTCTCCCTGCCTGACAACTGTTGGAAGATGAAGGAGCCCAGAGACCCTCAAGTCTGGGAGGAAGAGACTCTGGAGCCCAAGCTCCGGCCAGCACAGGGCTTTGGTCATTCCTGTGCACTCTATGCAAGTCAGATCTTCTCTCTGAGCCTCAGTTTCCTCACTACACAATGGGCAGTAGCTATTGAAATTGTTAATAAGCCTGGGGGTCCCGGCAAGCAGTAAATGAGCCACAGCAGTGACTGGGGACATGCTGGTCCTGAAACAGGCTCTAACACAAAGGAAATTCCTCTGGGTTGTAAATAACTTTCCAAACCACAGCCTGATAAGGTCACCTGCGCCCAGGAATTGTTGTCCCAAACTGTGCAAACAGGCTATCATTAAGAATTAGTCAAGCCATGCCTAAGAGTCATATCTGGGAAAACAAATCAGGAAAGGAAATAGCCCTGTTCCAGTTGCATTTTTTTTCTTTCTTTGTTCCCCCACTCTCTGTCCTGCCTGCCCCTTCCCTTTAGAGATCCAGCTCAGCTGTGTCTGATCTCGTCAGCCTCAAAGCTGGGGAGTGGGGCTCCCCTTCCTTTGCTGTTCACCCGCTTGCTCTCCAATAAAGGACGGCCTGCTCTTGAGGTCGAATATTCTCTTTCTTTATCTCTACATTGCCCTAGTTGGTCTCAGCCCTGGACTCTGGTCCAACAGCTATAATATTATATGAGCTACTGGGCACAGCACAGTAACCTCATGGAGCCTGTGAGAAGAAGGCTTTTCCTGGATTTCAGATTTGATTCCCCAGGACCCACATAAGCCAGCTGCACAAGGTGGCACACACATCTGGAGTTTGTTTGCAGTGGCTGGAGGCCCTTGCATGCCCATTCTCTCTCTGTCTGTCTGCCTCTTTCTCTCTTAAGTAAACAATAAATAAATAAATAAATGAAACTGTGAGACTCGGGAGAAAACCTGGGAACTCCTAAAACCACACCCCTCGAGCTACTCAGGCAGGTACAGAGTGACTCCTATGCACCAGATTCTTTGCCTCGAGTGCAAATCTGTGTACACAGACATCTCCAGGCCAGCATCTTAGTCTCTATTTTACATACGAGGAAACTGATACTCTGACGAAGGCAAATAGGCATGAAGCTGACCTTTGGTCAAAGCTAATTTCTCAATCCTGGGCTCCTTGAGAACGGAGACAGCACACCCAGTATTTAGCAGGCTTGGACTGAGCGCTGCGTGAGTGTGACCCAGGCCCTGCATGCAAAGCCTAATGTAGCCTCCTCGCAGGGCTTTGCCGGCACACGTGACTTGCAGACCCCATCTGGGTGGTCCTGTCCTCCCCTGGCAGGCAGACGGTGAACAAATGACCTGATCAGTCTGCTGTCCTGTCCCTTCTCCACCTCGTGAGCCCAGATCTGGAATGAGTGCCATCAGCTGCGGAGAGCTTTGGTGGGGGAAGGGAGCGGGACCAGGGCCCCTGCCAGTTAAAAAGACCATCCAAGCCCAGGCGTTGTGGCACATGCCTTTAATCCCAGCATTTGGGAGGCAGAGGTAGGAGGATTGCTATGAGTTCAAGGCCACCCTGAGACTACATAGTGAATTCCAGGTCAGCCTGGACCAGAGTGAGATCCTACCTTGAAAAACCAAAAAAAAAAAAAAAAAAAAAGGCCACCCACTAGGGTGGGCTCAGCTCTGCCTCCCCCCTGTCCTGGGCTGAGGTGCTGGAGGATCTCTGGGGATCAGGAATTCAGCAGCAGAGACATAGCAGAGGGAATAAATGCGGAGCAGCCTGGGACGCAGGGAGCCCTGACATAACACAGAAGGAAGGAGACATTTCTAGAGTTGGGCCCTAAAACTGGGACCACAAGGCAGAATACAGACCCTGGGGTGATATACACTTGGAAGGATGGGAACAGTAGGTCCCTGTAGGAACCCCACAAGGGCAGGTGACCAAGCCTCTAGATGGCCTTCTGTCTGGCACATTTTTATTGGATCTCCATTTTAGGGTTTTTTGTTTGTTTATTTGTTTGAGAGCAATAGACAGAGAGAGAAAGAGGCAGATAGACAGAGAATGGGCGCACCAGGGCCTCTAGCCACTGCAAAGGAACTCCAGACACGTGCACCCCTTGTGCATCTAGCTAACATGGGTTCTGGGGAATCGAGCCTTGAACCGGGGTCCTTAGGCTTGACAGGCAAGCACTTAACCGCCAAGCCATCTCTCCAGCCCTGGTTTTTTTTTTTTTTTTTTTTTTTTTTTTTACATATGTATATACATGCTGTGTAGAGGTGTGTGTGTGCATGTGTCTATGTGTGTGGGTGCATATGCATGAGTGTGCCTGTGTGTATGGAGGCCAGAGGCAGACACTGGGTGGCTTCCTCAGTTGCTCTCCTCCTTATTTTTTTAAATTTAATTAATTAATTTATTTGCAAGCAGAGAGAGAGAGAGGTAGAAGAAAGACAGACAGAGAATGGGTACGTCAGGGCCTCTAGCCACTGCAAACAAACTCCAGATGCAGTGTCCCCTTGTGTATCTGGCTTACATGGGACCTGGAGAATCAAACCTGGGTCCTTTAGCTTCACAGGCAAATGCCTATACCACTAAGCCATTTCTCTAGCTCTCCACCTTATTTTTTGAAATATTATTTATTTATTTATGAAAGAGTCAGAGAGAGAGAGAATGAGCACTCCAGGGCTCCCAGCCACTGCAAAACAACTCCAGATGCATGCATTGCCATGTGCATCTGGCTTACGTGGGACCTGGAGAATCAAACCCAGATTCTTCACAGGCAGGCGCCTTAACTGCTAAGCCATCTCTCCAGTCCCTCCACCTTATATTTGAGACAGGGTCTGTCACTGAATCTAGAGTTCACTGATCCAGCTAGTGTAGCTGGCCAGCCAATCCTGGGGATCTTCCTGTCTCCGCCTCTTCAGCACCTGGAGGACAGACGCAGGCCTCCAAGCCCCACTTCCACAGGGGTGCTGGAGATCCTGAGCGCAGGTCCTTCTGCGTGTGTGACAAGCATTTTACTCACAGAACCGTCTCTTCAGCCCCCCTGTATCTCCATCTTAAATATGAGGATACTGAGGCTTGGGGAGTTATGTAAAGCTACACAGCAAATAAATGATAACACGACAGAGGTCTGTATAGACACACGGTGGCTAGGCTGGGAGACATGTGGCTTGGGAAAGAGATAAAGCGTAACACTGGGAGAAGAAGGAAGGGAGAAGTTTGTATTTAGAAGCTGATGTCATTAGCCCCCAGAACTTGTCAACTGCACTTTTGGAAGATAGTTAAAGGCTGTGTGGCTTAAGTAAAAACAACAACATCAAAAAAAAAAAAAAAAAAAAAAAAAAAAAAAAAAAAAACAGGGCTGGAGAGATGGCTTAGTGGCTAAGGTGCTTGCCTGCAAAGCCAAAGGACCCAGGTTCAATTCCCCAGAACCCACATAAGCCAGACACACATGCATCTGGAGTTCGTTTGCAGTGGCTGGAGGCCCTGACATGCCCATTCCCCCCTCTCTCCTCTCTCTCTCTCCTCTCTCTCTCTCCCCTTACAAATAAATAAATAAATTTTAACAACATTCAAACTATTTTGAAAGAATGATTTCCCTGGTCAGATTTCAGGTATGTGTGCCTATGTGGTTATATTCATGTCCAGATTTCCTCCTGATCACAGAACTCTACAGCGATGTGAACCTGTAGCCGGGAGCAAGCTGAGGAGGGGAGGAGGACCCAGTACCTTCGGCTGAGAGCCCCAAGGAGCAGTAAGGCGGGCCCCAAGTCAGCACTTCCTGCAGGATGATGCCCAGGCTGAAGATGTCCCCTTTGAAGGTGCCCCGTCCAGGAACCCTGGGTCCCCGCAGCAGCTCTGGAGCCGTCCACAGGAGTTCTGTCATCACAGAGCACAGCCACACCACCATCACCCTCTGCAACTGGGGGGACCTCGACATATCTACTCTCTCCAGTTCCCAGGTTAAGGGCCTTAGGTTCTTCTAGAGCAGAAAAGCCATCAATTCCAGGGCACCGTACAGAAATTGGACAGGACTGGAGAGCTCTCCCCACCCCTACTTCACAAGCACTGGGTTTAAACAGAGATGGTAGACCCTACTGGCAAACCCCTGCTCCTGAGCTGACCTTCTGGGGCTGCCTGGGGCCTGGGAGACCTCTGAGATTCCAGGAGCTCCGCATAACCATAGTCCGTGACCTTGAGCACGAAGCGTCTGTCCACCACACAGTTCCGGGACTTGAGGCGGCCATGGGGGAGATGTCGATGGTGCAGATACCGCATGCCCTGTGGTGGGCAAATGGGCGGATGGGAGCTGGTGAGGTAGCTTAGAGGTTAAAATGCTTGCCTGAAAAGCCAAAGGACCCAGACTCAATTCCCCAGTACCCACATAAAGCCAGATGCCCAGGTGACACATGTGTCTGGAGCTCGTTTGTAGTGGCTAGAGGCCCTGGTGCACCCATTATCTCCCTTCCCCTCTAATAAATAAACAAAATATTGTTTTTTAATGGTGGATGGGCTGGAGAGATGGCTTGGCAGTTAAGGCGCTTGCCTGCGAAACCTAAGGACCCAGGTTCAACTTTCCAGATCCCACTTAAGCCAGACGCACAAAGGTGAGGCAAGTGCAAGGTCGCACATGCCCACTAGGTGGCACCAGTGTCTGGAGTTCAATTGTAGTGGCTGAGGCCCTTGTGTACCAATTCTCTTTCTCTCTCTCTCTCACACACACACACTTTCTCTCCAAAATAAAAATGTTTTAAATGGGGGAATGAGAGGGACTATGGAATGCATAAAGGACCCGGAGGCCTCCTGGCTTCGTCTCCTTTGGCTCGCTGTTCAGATTTCTCAGTTACCAGAGTGGAAAGAGCTTGGGTATCCACATCTCCTGTCTCCCTGCCCTCCCATCACCTCAGCTCTGGGGGAGGCTCCTCACTCGGATCAGATCCAGCAGCAGAGAGGCCTTGAAGGTCCAGTCCAGCCGCAGGGCCTCATTCCGCAGCAGGTCCTCCAGGCTGCCACGGGCGCAGTGTTCCAGCACCACAGCACTGACCCCAGGGCCCACGAGAAGGCCCAGGCAGGTGGCCACATTCTCATGCCTCATTTCCCGCATCTGTTGAGGCAATAGGCACCTTAGAGATCCCCTGGGGGCTCTTCAAAGGCTGGACTTGGTATAATCCACGTTCAGGCACTCAGGACTTAGCATTCAACACAGGGCTGAGCACAGGGAAGCACCAGAGATGTAGGATAGATGGATGGATGGATAGGCAGATGGGATGAGCCGGTGGGTAGAGTGATTGGTAGCAGATGGCTGGATGAACAGATACGGGAGGGAATGAGTGGGCAGAGGGATGAAGGAGTGCTGTGTGGGTGGGTGGATGGATGGATGAGTGGTGGGTGAGTGGATGGATGGAGTGATGTATAGAAGATGATTGGATATGTGGGTAGATGGGTGGATCATGGCTGCAATGTTAGCTGAATAAACACACAGGGATTCCGTGAGTGGCTACATGGGTGGGTGGTAAGATAGACACATTGATGGATGGCCAGGAGAGTGAATGAATGAGTGAACAAGTGAATGGAAACACCATAAGTGGACGAGTGAACGAGCTGTAGCTATCTCCACATAGTTGGGTCTAAGTGATGTCATTGACCTTCATACTTTCTGTCCCCTGCAGTCCATGAGGAAGAAGGATGGGGAGTGTGTGTGTGTGGGGGGGGATCCTGCCAGCATTAACAGAAAGTGGACTTCCCAATGGGCTGTCCAGTCAGTTAGAAAACTGGGACCAACCAGGGACCTCAGCATTTACCCAAACAGGATAGACTGAACTCTGTCTGGCAAAGCTCACTTCACAAAGATAGCTCAGAACTTAACTAAAGGGGGAGGGGTGCCTGCATGCTCTCCTCCCTCAGAGACTTGCCAGCACATTGGCATGTGTGGAGTTAGGGAAGACCTCAGCTCCTTGAACATTCTGCCATCAGGAGGCCAAGTCCGGCCCCTCTCCCTGGGTGTGAGGGCTGGGGCTCCGTGACTGACGGGGCCAAGTGAACGCGGTGGAAACAGACGCGTCTGTCTCTGCGTTCAGGCCCTAGGGGATGGCAGCTTCCCCTCTGCATCTCTTGCAGCACCCCTGCCCTGGTTCACCCTGCTGGAGAGAGTATTGGAGCATCCTGAGAGTACAGGAAAGAAGTCAGGTCCAGATGAGCTCAGTTGCAACTATTCTGCCTGTAAATGGATCCACCTTAGGCCCTGTGGACTGAAAACCAGCAAGGCTATCTATAAAGGTCCGGGTAGTTGGGCTGGAGAGATGGCTTAGCAGTTAAGAGCTTGCCTGTGAAGCCTAAGGACCCCGGTTCGAGGCTCGGTTCCCCAGGACCTACGTTAGCCCAAGGAGGCACAAGGGGGCGCACGCGTCTGGAGTTCATTTGCAGTGGCTGGAGGCCCCAGCATGCCCATTCTCTCTCTCTCTCTCTCTCTCTCTCTCTCTCTCTCTCTCTCTCTCTCTGTCGCTCTTAAATAAACAAATAAAAATAAACAAAAAAACTTTTAAAAAAGTCCAGGTAGTAAATATTTTAGCCTTTGGGCATCCTTTTCACAACTCTTTCTACCACTAAAGCAGGAAATCAGTCAAAAAAATAAAAGCATGGCTTTATTCTACTAAAACTTTATTTATAAAAGCAGACAGAGGCTGGAGAGACAGCTTAGTGGTTAAGGCACTTTCCTGCAAAGCCAAAGGACCCAGGTTCAATTCCTCAGTACCCACATAAGCCAGATGCACAAGGTGGCATATGCATCTGGAGTTTATTTGCAGTGGCTGGAGGCTCGACTGCACCCATTCTCTCTCTGTCTGTCTCTCTCTGCCTCTTTTTCCCTCTCTCAAATAAATAAATAAATAAATAAATAAATAAATAAATAAATAAAAATAAAATATTTTAAAAGCAGACAGTAGGGCTGGAGAGATAACTTAGTGGTTAAGTCGTTTGCCTGCAAAACCTAAGGACTCAGGTTCAATTCTCCAGGTCCCACATAAGCCAGATACACATGGTGGCACATGCATCTGGAGTTTGTTTGCAGTAGCTAGAGGCCCTGGTGTGTCCATTCTCACTCACTCTGTATCTCTCTCTCCCGCTCTCTGTCTCAAATACATAAATAAATAAATAAAAATAAAAGCAGACAGTAGGCCTGATTTGGCCTACAGGCCATAGTTTGCTAACCTCTGACAGCTGTGCACCACAGAATGCTTTCCATCCAGCTCAAAGCATAACAGAATCACCCAGTTTAGCCCTGCCAATTGTTTTTTTTTTTAATTAATTTATTTGACAGAGAAAGAGGGAGGGGGAGAGAGAAAGAGAGAGAGAGAGAAAGAAAGAATGGGCATGCCAGGGCCTCCAGCCACTGCAAACGAACTCCAGATGCATGTGCCCCCTTGTGCATCTAGCTAACATGGGTTCTGGGGAATCGAACCTGGGTCCTTTGGCTTTGCAAGCAAATGCCTTAACCACTAAGCCATCCCTCCAGCCCTGCCAATTGTTTTTTCCCCACAAGATTGTAAGATATAAATAATCATTGTTGTAACCCTCTGCATTTTTGGGAATAACTACCCAAGCCTACATAAAATGTTTGTGCATACGTGTGTGTGTGTGTGTGTGTGTGTGTGTGTGTGTGTGTGTGCGCGTGCGTGCACGTGCGCGTGTGTGTATACACATAAAGGCCAGAAGACAAACTCAGTTTTCCATCTTTCTTTGTTGTTGTTGTGATTCTTGTTTTTGAAATAGGGTCTCATTCTGGCCCAGGCCGACATCCTTTAAAGAACAGCTACTTATCCAGCATGGTAGTTCTTGACTATAATCCTAACACTTGGGAGGCTGAGGTAGGAGGATTGTCATGTATTGAAGGCTGGCCTAGGCGACAGAGTGAGTTCCAGGTTAGCACTGGCTACAGCGAGACCTGGCCTGAAGAAAGTAGAGAGAAAGAAAGGAGAGAAAACAGCTACTCACATTGGCTGCAAGATGTCCCCTGGCAAATGCCTAGCTTCGCCTCCAGTCACTCAGTCCCTCTGAAGCTTATTTCAGATAGTGACGATGTTAGAAATAATAAGAAAAATAATCAAAAAAAGGGGGGGGTGATCCTCTTTCTTCTCCAATGCCCAGAACTTGCCTGGTACCTTCTAACGGTACCACAGACTTCCCAAGTAGAGCCACCAGCTGAGGAAGAGGTGTTCACACACAGGAGCCTATGGGGCACATTTTACGTGCAAGCACATTAGGTGGTGACTTGTCTTGAGGGATGCTGGTGACCGTGTCGGGTTGTGATGAAGCTCTGAAACCAGACAGTGACAATGACGGCAGCAGTGACATCCACTCTGAGGCCAGAGCATCCTCAGTCAGTAGGGACTGTTCGAGACCAGTGAGGGTTACCTGAGCATGTGTCCCCAAGTCCCCTGTAACCGCCCCCCTCCTTAGGCAGCCCTACCTTCCTCAGGAGGCTGAGGCTGCTCGGCCGCAGCTCAGGGGCTGAGCCCACGTCAAACTTCTTCAGCCACACCCAGTCGCCCTGTTCAAGAAAGAACAAGTCCGCTAGCTGTTGTCCCCCACCTGGGTCACCTCAGGACAATCCCGCCACCTCTGGGTCTTGGCGTCTTTCCCCTTCTCTGTTCTGTGCCTGGCAGTTGTCTGCAGCAGAAACAGCGGGCAGACTTTTGAGATCCAGGTGGGGGCCAGGCCTAGGATTTGCTGGACAGACCTGAGGCGGCCCTGCGGTCCTGTGACCTCGGTGGTGACCTCTGGTCTCTGAACCTCACCTTCCGAAGACGACGCCATTAGAGAGCTAATGGAGATAGAAGATGGCTACTTGGAAACATGGTCCCTTCCTGGAGGTCAGCTTTGCCCTGCAGTCCTCAGGCGTTTATGACGCCCCAGGCTATGAAATGCAGGGCCCTGTGACCCAGGGGCTCCGGTGAGGCAGGCAGGCATGGGAAATCGGTTCGCCATTTGGCACAGCACGTGGCTTGAGCAGAACACACACCCTGATCCTACACAATGCACCCAGCAACCTGCATGTATACCTCACTCCAAACAATGAACTAGCTTTCTCCTCCCTTTAGCAACCATTACTTGCAATCAGTTTCTATTCAAGAATGTTCTTGGATATTCTGGAGCCAGAATAGCAGGGGACCATCCAACCTGGACTGGTTTGAGGGTACATGCGCAACCAGGCTGTGTTTTGTAAGTGACATTTTAAGGAGGAATCCCTATTTACTATCTTTTTAAAATTTTTTTTTGTTTTGTTTATTTTTATTTATTCATTTGAAAGTGACAGAGAGAGAGAGAGAGAATGGGCATGCCAGGGCCTCCAGCCACTGCAAACGAACTCCAGATGCATGCGCCCCCTTGTGCATCTGGCTAACGTGGGTCCTGGGGAATCGAGCCTCGAACCAGGGTCCATAGGCTTCACAGGCAAGCGCTTAACCGCTAAGCCATCTCTCCAGCCCCCTATTTATTATCTTATGCCTTGCATAACTATACAACTGGGTGTACACATGATTAAGACTTGGATGCACCAGGGCTGGGGAAGTGGCTTAGCAGTTAAGGCATTTGCCTGTGAAGCCTAAGGACCCAGGTTCGATTCCCCAGGACCCACGTAAGCTATATGCACAAGGGGGCACGTGCATCTGGAGTTCACTTGTAGTGGCTAGAGGCCCTGGCATGCCCATTCTCTCTTTCTCAAATAAATAAATAAATAAATAAAATATTTTTAAAACTCAGATGCATCATGGGAAGGGACACTGCAGTAGAGAAAACTTCATGTAACACTCAAACGTGTCCATTGAACCTTAGGCCATTCAAAGTACACCCCCAAGTACCTAATGCATCTGCTCCTAAAAATCCTGGAAAGAGAAGTCCCAGGCACTTCCTGGTTCCCTGAGATCTCTCCACCTGAGTGGCTCTCTGCCCCTTCAGTAGTGGATTCAAATTTTTACTATTGTTTGGCTCTTCGTGACGTTTCTTGCCACTTAGCTACTCGTGTGCCTGCGCCTTTCTTCAGTTCTTTCAGTAAGATGCCAATAACCTGGAAACTCTCGCAGACCACCGTGGACAGCAGGAGAGGAGGGACGGGAGGGCAGGACAGGGGAAGCCCGCGTTCACAGTGGCCCCGGCCCTCGGCCCTGCGTGCTGGCAGATGGCTCCACCGTGGCCCTACCTTGCACCTTTGGGCTGCTAATAGGCTTGTGGGTCATTAAAACCTCCTTTTGGGGGCTGGAGAGATGGCTTAGCGGTTAAGCGCTTGCCTGTGAAGCCTAAGGACCCCGGTTCGAGGCTCGGTTCCCCAGGTCCCACGTTAGCCAGATGCACAAGGGGGCGCACGCGTCTGGAGTTCGTTTGCAGAGGCTGGAAGCCCTGGCGCACCCATTCTCTCTCTCTCCTTCTATCTGTCTTTCTCTCTGTGTCTGTCACTCTCAAATAAATAAATTAAAAAAAAAAAAACCTCCTTTTTGTTTATTTATTTATTTATTTTTGTTTTTTGAGGTAGGGTCTCACTCTAGCCCAGGCTGACCTGGAATTCACTATGGAGTCTCAGGGTGGCCTCGAACTCACAGCGATCCACCTACCTCTGCCTCCCGAGTGCTGGGATTAAAGGCATGCGCCACCACGCCCGGCTAAAACCTTTTTATAGGAAAGGGGAAAGGTGGGGTTGCCCATGGGAGAGGTCAGAAAATCAGCAACGATTCCTATGGAAACAATTAGTTCAGCTCAGTAACTGCGGTGGCCCCAGGCTATGAGAACTGGACATGTATATTCGATTTGAGGCTGGTTGAATTTTAGCCTTTCTTATGTGACCTCGACCTCTGACCGAAGCCTCCCTGTCATCTTAAGGCCCAGCCTCCACCTGGAGGTGCCCTGAGCTGGATGCTGCCCTCATCCCAGGGGGCTTGGGCAGGCAGGAGGGCGACCTGGGCCCAGGCCAGTGGCAACTGGCAGGAGCTAATTGTCTCTTACCCAGCGTCAGCTCGTGAGCCCTGCCTGGGTCCCAAGGTCAGCCCTGCTGTGTGCTTGGCACATTATCCACGAAAGGTCAGCTCCTCCATCGGCCACATTCCCTCACCTCTAGTAGAAGGGGCCTACAGAAACCCAAAAGATTTGCCCTCCCTCAGCTCTGCCTATACTGATCAGAGCCGCCCAGGCCTGGGGTGGGGTAGCAGCAGCCCTCACCTGGTACAGGGCCATGCTGGTATGTTCCAGGGCACCCGGCAGGCTCCTGGCTGACCCTGACCTCAGGCTCACGCCATCCGCTGCACTTCTTGATTCACTTCCACTGTCCACGTGCGGCCTCTGGAGCGGGTGCAGGGGTGGTCAAGAGCTCAGCCCAGGCCTCTTCCCCTGTCTGCCCACCCAGCCCTAACCTGCCCACCCACCCCGCGGCTGGGGGTCTTGCAGAGGAAAGTGAACTCTTGAGCTGTCAGCAGGATCCGGTGGGGTCCCTGACTCAGCCGCAGCTTCCGGAGTCCCAACCTGGAGGTAAGAGAAAAGGAAGAGCAATGGGAGTCTTACAGAGGCCACTCCTCCTCAGTCTGGCCCTATGTGTCCTTCGGTGACAGCTAGGATTAGAAGATGTTGGGCACTGTCCCCACAGAGCTTCTGCACCTTGGGTTCAGATCTGCAACTTCCCAGGGCCTCATGTCCCTGCTGGTCCCCACCCCGGTGGTCCCGTGGTTCCTGGGGGCTTCATGGGTTAGGGGTGGGAAGAATACTGCCCTTTTCAAAATGTGGCACTCTGGAAGGAACTGGCCAGCCCCTCATTGTACAGCTAGGAGCCAACAGCTCTGGGAAGGAGTCTTGTCAAGCTCCCTGACCACTCCTGCGGATCTCAGATAGACCTCCCAAGAGGTAGCCAGAGCCCCCCCGCATGACCTGACTTCCCCTCCAAGACGGAAAGGAACAAACTGGACCCTGAGGTCTGGGAGGTGGGGGCTGGGAAAGTCCCTGGAGATTGCCAACGGAGGCCCTGTAGGGCAGGGGGTCAGAGATGGAGCCTGTCTCGGTCTCAGCAGACAGTCTCACCTGATGAGGTAAATAAGGGCTCCACCAGCCAGTGCTAGTACAAAAGCCAGCGCCAGTGCCAGAGCCAGCAGGCTTCCCAAGGGCTGTGTACCTGTGGGGGGACAGGAACAGACAGAGTCATTAGAGCAGCAACCGCCTCCTTCACTGAGGCCCCGCCCACTCTACCTTAGGTTCCCCCCAAGAAATGGAGGCATGAATCCCTGCCGTGCACGGTCTCTAGCTGTCCTTCACACAGACTAAGGCTCTTGGAAGTAGGGGTCTGGGTCTGTCTTCCCGAGTGTCAGCTGGACCTGGGGCTATAGTTTAGTTGACATATGCTTGCCTAGCATGCATGAAGCCTTGGGTTCGATCCCTAGCACGCTATAAACTGAGCGTGGTAGTCCCTAATCCCAGCACCCTGGAGGTAGAGAAAGGTCATCCTTGGCTACAAGTGAGTTTGAGGTGGCCAGCTTGGAATACATGAGATCCTGTCTCAAAAAACCAAAAGCAAACCGGGCGGGTGTGGTGGCTCACGCCTTTAATCCCAGCACTTGGGAGGCAGAGGTAGGAGGATCGCCATGAGTTCAAGACCACCCTGAGACTACAGAGTGAATTCCAGGTCAGCCTGAGCTAGAGTGAGACCCTACCTCAAAAACTCAAAAACAAACAAACAAAACATAGACTATTCTATTGCCTCCTACATCCTGGGACTGAGCAGTGGCATGGCAGGGGTCCTCAGACATTTGTGGAAGAAGACCAGGTAAACAGCAGGCGAGGACTTCGGTCCCTCCCACCTGGGTAAGCTTCCTGATTCTCACGTCTAGTCTGGGAGGCAGCTGGCCCTAATCTAGCTGGGTGCACTGTCTATGCACAAGATACTGTGGACCCAGGGACTTTGCAAGCACCAGGGGAGCTGATCTTGAAGGACAAAGAAGATGAGGAATGTGGCTCAGTGGTAGAGTTCTTGCCTCTCAGGAGCAAGGCCGTAGGTTGAATTCACAGCACCACACACAGACACACACACACACACACACACACACACACACTACAAAGTAGATGTAGTCAGGCAAGGATGGGATTCAGTGAAGGTTCAAGAAAAGAAGCATTTCATGTCTACAGAGGCATGACAGGGTGATATAGTCCCTATGGTCTAAGGTTGGGAGAGCAGGGTTAACTGAGGCCAGCGCAGAGGGCAGAGGGGCACTGGAGGCTTGGGGCAGGGCAGACACACACACACAAGCTTGGTCAAATGCATTGCTGCTGTAATGATGACCACATGTGCCTTAGGGAATGTGTTTGTACTTGGGTGTTATCGAGAGACATGTACACCAGAGAGGACATGCAAGATGAATGAATGACAGAAACCAGAGCCATGTGGGCTTCCTGCCTTACACCCCCCCCCCCAGTGGTCATGAGGAGATACCCTACATTGGGAGTCAGCAGACTTGGACTCAGCATGAACTCAGTCTCTGCCTCCCTACGTGACCTTGAACAAGCCATCAAGTCTTTCGAGCTTCAGTACTCCATGGTGTCCATGGAGGACCATAGCCTAGTCACAAGGATGTGGGGCAGTTAGGAGGTCCATAAGGTGGGAGCATCTCTAGCCTTGCTTATCTGAGGGAGGCCTTGCTGGTCTCCCCCCCGGAGTTTTGCAGTTACTGACCAGGCTTCTTAGGACAGTCCATGTGGAGAAATTTGGTGAAGGGTAGGTGGATGGACAGGCAGAGGGATGTAAAGGTGGGTAGATGGATATGTACTTGGCTGGATGGGTAGGTAGGTGAATGGGTGAGTGAGTGGATAAGAGGTTGGATGGATGAATTATATGTGGATGGATGGATGGGTGGGTAGATGGGATGGATGGATGTACAGGTGGATGGATGAATGATATGTACTTGGCTGGATGGGTGGGTAGGTGAATGGATGAGTGAGTGGATAAGAGGTTGGATGGATGAATTATATGTAGATGGATGGATGGGTGGGTAGATGGGTAGGTGGTAGATGGATAGATGGATGGGTGGGTGGATGGATGGATGGGTGGGTGGATGGATGGGTGGGTGGATGGATGGATGGATGGATGGATGGGTGGGTGGGTGGGTGGATGGATGGATGGATGGGTGGGTGGGTGGGTGGATGGATGGGTGGGTGGGTGGGTGGATGGATGGATGGATGGGTAGGTGGGTGGATGGATGGGGGGGTGGGTGGGTGGATGGATGGATGGATGGATGGGTGGGTGGGTGGGTGGGTGGATGGATGGATGGATGGATGGGTGGGTGGGTGGATGGATGGGTGGGTGGGTGGGTGGATGGATGGATGGATGGGTGGGTGGGTGGGTGGGTGGATGGATGGGTGGGTGGGTGGGTGGATGGATGGATGGATGGGTGGGTGGATGGATGGATGGGTGGATGGATGGATGGGTGGGTGGATGGATGGATGGATGGGTGGGTGGATGGATGGATGGATGGATGGATGGGTGGGTGGGTGGGTGGATGGATGGGTGGATGGGTGGGTGGATGGATGGATGGATGGGTGGGTGGATGGATGGATGGATGGATGGATGGGTGGGTGGGTGGGTGGATGGATGGGTGGATGGGTGGGTGGATGGATGGATGGGTGGATGGATGGATGGGTAGGTGGGTGGATGGATGGGTGGGTGGGTGGATGGATGGGTGGGTGGGTGGATGGATGGGTGGGTGGGTGGGTGGATGGATGGGTGGGTGGATGGATGGGTGGGTAGGTGGGTGGATGGATGGGTGGGTGGGTGGATGGATGGGTGGGTGGGTGGATGGATGGGTGGGTGGGTGGGTGGATGGATGGGTGGGTGGATGGGTGGGTGGGTGGGTGGGTGGATGGATGGGTGGGTGGGTGGGTGGATGGATGGGTGGGTGGATGGTAGGGAACAATGAGTTACCTCTCACGCATAGTGCATTGGGGTCAAACCAGCACCTGGAGTCACGGGCTGGAGGAGACCCTCTGGGAAAGTGTATGGCCTTTCCAAGAGGCTGCACCTGCCATCTGCTTGTGTCCAGAATGTGTGTGGGGACCAGCTCGCTTCCTCGACCATCTGTGTCTAGAATGACATACCGGGCTAGCCTTCTGCCCTTCTCATCCGTGCGGATCTTCTGGCTGAAGCCAGCCACATCAAGAGCCCCTATGTAGTCCCCCAGGTGGGTCCTTGAGAGCCCTGCGCCACGGCTTTTAGAGCGGTTCAGAGAATGGGCCAAAAGGAACACGGCATCACAGATAGTTCCAAAGAGTGGGGACACCTGTGGAGGAGAAAGTGTCCCACCCCGTCACCACTAGATACCTTGGGGAGCCAATATCAATTGGTTAGACTATAACTCCCCAACACAGTCCTCTCTCTGGCCCCTCATTACCCAAACCCGAGCACTACTGTGGCTGCCTCTAACTCATACCTTACAGGAAGCTCAGTCTTCTAGAAGAAACATTCCTGATTCTAGCAGGTTCTACCTCATTGCTTTTCATCCAGGCCTCACCTGGCTGCTTCCCGATCCCTCAGAGCTCAACTCAAGGGTCTTCCTGGTCCACGGTGTCCCTGACCCCACTCCACCCCAGCCTCACTTGATCCTTTTCTTTCTTTTTGTTTTTCCTTTTCCTTTTCCTTTTCCTTTTCTTTCTTTCTTTTTTTCTGAGGCAAGCCCAACAGACTGGCCATTTTTATGAGAAAGAGAGAGAGAGAGAGAATTGGCATGCCAGGGCTTCCTGCTACTGTAATCAAACTCCAGATGTGTGTGCCATCTTGTGTGCATGTGTGACTTTGCACATATGTCATTTTGTATATCTGGCTTACATGGGATCTGAGGAATTGAACATGGGCCCTTAGGCTTTGCAGGCAAGCTCCTTAACCACTAAGCCATCTCTTCAGCCCTTTTAAAGTTTTTTTAAAAATTCATTTATTTGACAGAGAAAATGGGCACATGAGGGCCTCTAGCCACTGCAAATATACTTCAGACACATGCGCCACCTTTTGCAGAATGTTGGGGAATTGAATCCAGCTCCTTAGGTTTTGCGGGCAAGCGCCTTAATCATGGAGCCATCTCTCCAGACACCCCTCTTCGACTTTCTTGACAGCACCATCACTATTTGAATGTGATTATGTTATTACCTGGTCATTCTCTGTCTCTCCCTAACAGAATGAAATTCTGTTACCAGGTCCCTGACGCCTGATGTGGTGGCATGTGAGAGATTCATTTCTTAGATGAATGAGTGATTGAATGGCCTCTATCAACATCTACATCTCTGTCACCTCCTCTAGTCACTACCGTCTTATTACCACCAAGCAGACATTGGAGGTCAGCTGAGTCCTCTAAGCCAAAGCCATGCCCACTGCCACGTGCCCCACCAGTAAAACCCTTCAGATTCATAGCAATGACCTTGGGCAATCCACCGCCACCACCCCGCACACAATGCACTTCCAACACCTTCTCTTTCTTGTCCTCCCAACTGGCTAGAGAGATGCCAGCCAGGAAAGGCAGGATGTCACATCAGGAAGAGCAGGTACCGAAATGCTACAACTAGAAAAGGAGATGCCGAAAGAAGTTCATGCATGAAGAAAGCTGAGGAGGGAAGGAGGGAGGGGGAGAGAGAGAGAGAGAGAGAGAAAGAGAGGGAGGGGTGAGGGAAGAAAGGGAGAGAAAGAAGGAAGGAAGGATGGGAGACCCATGAACAAGTCAGACAGATACATGTGCCCACAGTGAGGCGGGGTGGATGGCCAGGTAGGTCTCTAGTCAATTCCAAGGCCTGTAGTGGGTGAGCTGTGCCATATGTACTAGCCCAGGGTTGTACCCTCCAGGGCTTGTGGGAACCTAACACACCTACCTGCTCTGGCTGTCGGTGGGCAGCAGCCCTTGTGCCCAGCCTGGTAGCAGCAAAAGCATGGCGATCCTCGGGGCTGGACTCCAGGGTGACGGTAAGCACTGCATCGTAAGCCTCCTGCAGGGGCCCGCTCTCACTCAGGGCCAGGTAGGAACGGTCGCGGTAGGGCAGAGCGAAGAGCAGCGTGTCGTAGGGCAGGAAGACCAGCCTCCCATCAGCCAGGCCCTCTGCATGAGTGCGGAGCAGCAGGGCCGCCTGCTCCAAGCCCCCCAGCAGCGTCGAGTGCATGCACAGCACCACAACTGGGGACAGACGGGGCAGGATCACCCTCACGCCGCAGGATCACCCTCACGCCGCAGGATCACCCTCACGCCGCAGGATCACCCTCACGCCGCACGCCACAGCGGTCTTCCCTGAAGCCCGGGAGCTGCGGTCCTCAGAGGCCTCGGAACGTGCAGCCACGCCTCCAGCCTTAACCCTCCACCCCCAGCATCCTGAGCAAAGGCGGAATTTGCGCTGAGTTTTCTTCCCCTTGCCAGTTATGGGCGAGGTCACCGAATCTGGATCCCACTTGGTGGGGGAAACAAGCATCCTCTCAGCCAGTGGCTCATGTGTGTTGAGACGGTCTTCCTGCCCTTCCGCTCCCAGAATGCCATGCAGACATCCTGCCAACTCCCCTCCTATCCCGACCCTCTGCCCTGCCAATTGTTAATATTTACCCACAGCTTCCTATGGTTGTCCTCAAGTGTCATCACATTAAGTCAGTCAATAGTGCAAGGGCAGTGTGTGTGGCACACACCTGTAATCTTAGCACGAAGGAAGCTGAGGAAGGGAGGACCATGGTTTGAGACCCTACCTCGGAAAACAAAAACCAGGACTTGAGAGATGGCTTAGCGGTTAAGCGCTTGCCTGTGAAGCCTAAGGACCCTGGTTCGAGGCTTGACTCCCCAGGACCCATGTTAGCCAGATGCACAAGGGGGCACACCCATCTGGAGTTCGTTTGCAGGGACTGGAGGCCCTGGCATGCCCATTCTCTCTCTCTCTCTCTCTCTCTCTCTCTCTCTCTCTCTCTCTCTCTCTGTCTGCCTCTTTCTGTCCCTCTCTGTCTCTCTCAAATAAATAAACAAAAAAAAAAAAATTTAAAAAAAAGAAAGAAAAACAAAAACCAAAAAAATAAAATAAATAAAAAAGAATAAGTGAGAGAATAGGCTCACCAGAACGTAGCCACTGCAAATGAACTCCAGATACATGCATCCTCTTGTGCATCTGGCTTTATGTGGGTACTGGGGAATTGAACTTGGGTCCTTTGGCTTTGTTAGCAACTGCTTTAACCTCTAAGCCATCTCTCTAGCCCAGTTCATTCTTTTTGTGGTTGCATCATATTCCACGGCCTGACCACCTTTTGCTTATTCCTGAATCATAATCCTGTAACCTTAACTGTGGTCCTGCATGGCATCCTTAAGGTCTAAACATATGGATACATCCATCATTGCCTTAATTGTTAAAAACACAGCACTTGGGAGGCAGAGGTAGATAGATGGCTTAGTGGTTAAGCGCTTGCCTGTGAAGCCTAACGACCCCGGTTCAAGGCTTGATTCTCCAGGACCCACGTTAGCCAGATGGGACACACACATCTGGAGTTTGTTTGCAGCGGCTGGAGGCCCTGGAACACCCATTCATTCTCTCTCTCCTTTATCTATCTATCCGCCTCTTTCTCTCTGTGTCTGTCACTTTCAAATAAATAAATAAATAAATAAAAATAAACAAAAATATTTTTAACTATCTTTAAAAAAATACTAGAGACAGCCGGGCATGATGGCGCATGCCTTTAATCCCAGCACTCAGGAGGCAGAGGTAGGAAGATTGCCATGAGTTCAAGGCTACCCTGAGATAACAGAGTTAATTCCAGGTCAGCCTGGACCAGAGTGAGACCCTACCTTGAAAAACAAACAAACAAAAAATACTAGAGACAGTAAAATTTCTGACTTAAAGTCATATGCAGAGCCATAATAACAAGAACAATATCATACTGGCAAAAAAAGAAAGAAAGAAAAAGACATGTAATAGAACAGAGGACCCAGAAGCAAACCTACCCAGGTGCAGCTAGCTACCTGACTTTTGACAAAGATGCCAAAACATATATTAGAGATGGCGACACCCTCTTCCAGTATATGGTTCTGGAGAAATTGGATCTCCACGTGTAGAAGGATGAATCTAGATCCCTGTCTCTCTCTATGTACAAAGATCAATTCAAAATGGAACAGACTCTGAACGGAAAATACAGAGGACACGCTAAGAGACAAAGGCAGTGACTTTCTGAAAAGGATTCTGATAGCACAAGAAACAATCTCAAGAACTGGCTACTAGGAGTCCATGAAGTCCCCAAGCGTTTGCACAGAAAAGGAAACAATACAGTGTGGAGACAAAGAATGGGAGGAAAAATTTGCTACAGAAGATTAATATCTAGAGCATAAAAGGAAAACAAAAAATATTCAACATCAAAAAAATCCAAAATCCAAGGCAATAAGTAGTGAATAAGATGAACAGTTCTCAAAAGATATATAAATGACTATAGACATATGAAAAATGCTTACTATCATAGCCATCAGAGAAATGTGAATTAAAGCCAACATTGAGGGCTGCAGAGACGGCTTAGCAGTCAAGGTACTTGCTTGCAAAGCCTAAGGACTAGAAGTTCAATTCCCCAGTACCCATGGAGTGCACAAAGTAGCAATATGAGTAAATAATTTTTAAAAAAATATATTTTATTTATTTATTTGAGAGAGAGAGAATGGGCATGCCTCTAGCCACTGCAAACGAACTCCAGACACATGTTCCCCTTTGTGCATCTGGAGAATCAAACTGAGATTCTTTGGCTTTTCAGGCAAATGCCTTAACCACCAAGCCATCTCTCCAGTCCTTAAATAAAATATTTTTAAAATTACATTGAGAGAGCTGGGGCTTAACTGTTAAAGGCTTGCAAAGCCTACTGACCCAGGTTCAAATCCCTAGCACTCACATAAAGCATGCATTGGAATCCATTCACATCAGCAAGAGGCCCTGGCATGCCCATGCACAGACACACACACACACGTGAATAAAAATATTTTAAAAAGTAAAGCCGCATTGAAATTTAATCTCACCCCATTCCTAATGGCTATCATTAGGAAACAAACAAATGCTAAGAAAAGAGAATGCTTATACCTTGCTGGTGGGAAAGAAAAATTTCCCAGCCACCACTAAAATCAGTATGGAGTTCTAAAAATATAACTACCATATGACTCTACCACTTCTAGTATACATATCCAGAGGACTTCACGTCAATATGTCACAAAGATACTTGCACACTCATGTTATCGCTACACTATTCACAAGAGCAGAAGACTAAAGAAAATGTTTTATATATACACGATGGAATGTTATTTAGTCATAAAACAGAATGAAATCATATTTTCTGGAAAATGAATGCAACTGGAGATAATCACATTAAACAAAATAAACCAAACTCAGAAGACAAATATCACATTTGTGGGTCTTACAATTTTTTATAGATACATAAAGCCATATCCTTTATATATTCCATTCTTCCCATTTCTAGTCTCTATTTCTCTTCCCCTTTTTAGGCTATGTGTCACTGACCTGGCCTCCTGGCCAGCATATAGGCCAACTACCACTGAAACTCCTCCACCCCACCAATTGCCCATTCTCTGGCTAAATTTTCCTCTGAGGACCGGCCCATGTCACCTCCTCTAAGGAGCCCCTGCTCCCATCCCCGAGTGCCTCTAGCTCCCTAGGCCTCTGCTCTTGGGGTGACCCTGATTCCGCTGTCATACCACCTGCTTACACAGCTGTCTCCCTATCACAGTCATTCCCAGGAGAGCAGCCACCCCGTCTGTCCCATTCACTGCTGTAACCTAGAGCCCAACACTTCAAAGGCTCAGTAAGTGCAGGAAGCAATCCACCAGTCAATGATTCATGAAAGTTATGACTCTGGTCACAAAGCCAAGACGGCCTATGACTCCCCCCACCACCACCACACACACACACTTCCTAAGCTTCTTTCCTGCCACATTCTCCAGCCCTTCACTTCACTGAGAAATCCATCAAGAATGTTCTGGGCTCTTCCTCCATTGCTGAGAATCCAGCTAGGCCTGCCTGTCCTAGAATGGGGGTAAGTTTACATTCTCCAGCTACCAAAGGGGAGAACTGAGGGTGGCTAGCAGTACGGGACTGCTGGGAAGTTAATTGTGGGGTCCCTGGAAAGTTCTGGGGCCCAGTCTGATACAGAGGGAGCCCCCCCCCATGCACGACTATATGAAGTCCAGGCTGCCCATATCCAGGAAGGGGCTGGAATACACTTACCTTTCAGGCCATCCACACGGCTGAGCTGCTTGACAACCTTCACAGCCCCCTGATCACGGGGTCCCAGAGAGGTCACCAGCCCCACAGGCAGACTGTGGGCTCTGAAAGCTGAGGCCAGCTGCTGAGCTGTGGCCACCCAGATGTCCTGGTGGGAAGACACAATTGCCAAGTGAGCCCAGCCAAAGTGCCTCAGGACAGACAGCAGTACGTGGGAAGCGGACGGCAAGGTGAGCACCAATGATGATGCTCCCTCCGGAGACCCACAGGCCCAGGAGAAGAGCGTCTTGCCCCA
Organism: Jaculus jaculus; assembly: GCF_020740685.1. Taxonomy (NCBI): domain Eukaryota; kingdom Metazoa; phylum Chordata; class Mammalia; order Rodentia; family Dipodidae; genus Jaculus; species Jaculus jaculus. The sequence goes on along the minus strand of NC_059104.1, from coordinate 166,242,302 downwards.
GCCTTGGGCCAGCAGAGCTGCCACGGAGCAAAACCCGGGATTGACAGGGCCCACAAAAGCATCCACGGTGTTCTTGTGGGCCAGGAACGTGGCCAGGGCCTGAGGGGTGTCGCAGCCTGTGGGGAGGATCCTGAAAGCCAGCCGTGAACCGAGGGATAGCGAGGCATCCCGGTTGACTCGGTCCACAGCCAGCTGGGTAGCCACACTGGGGAGGGCCTTGGCAAATATGGGGTCACAGTCCCAAGGACCCAGCACCCCCAGGGTGAAGGTTTCTTCCCCCCAGGCCAACCAGGGGATGGAGACAGCCCACAGGAGGGCACACCCAAACACCACAGGGAGGAGTGACAGAGAGTGGGCTGTCCTCGGATGACCGACAGTGGGGACCCACGGTTCCTGGAAAGGCAGGCAGATCTTCTTAGAAGGTGGCAGCATCCAGTCCCCGCCTTCGGGCTGTAGCGCCCCCTGCAGTCCTAGGGAAGGAGTGCAGACAAGTCTTGCTTTCTGGCTCTTCTGCCATCTCTGGGGTCGGTAACCTGAGGCATTCAGACCCATGCTCTGCAAGCACTCTCCATTCTGCTGTGGGACTTACGCCTTCCCCACGACTTGCTCAGCGCCCTGTGAAGCCCGTGCAAAACTCTAATCTGGACTTCAGAGTGTGGGCAACAGACAGGGCCTCTAGACCCGATGCCTTCTGTGAACCTAGGCCAATCTCTGTGGTTTTCTGAGCCTTCTTTCCTCAAGAATGTGGACAACATCTCAGTAGCTTCATTGAGATGATGGAGCGGCAGCATGGACAGCATTTAGCACAGTTCCCAGCACTTGCAAATTCAGTAAGTCCTGCCTTTTTCAACTTGTGATTGCTATTTTTTTTTTCTTCTCTTGTCCCTGAGGACCAAAGTCCCATCTTCTGCCCTTCCCTCCCAGCCCAGCCCTGCCCATAGCTCCTGACTCCACTGACCCCAAAGCCCTGGGAGCCTAAGCCCATGCTGGGTGCTGTAGCTCACCCTCTGGGTGTGTCTGTAGGAGTTGTGGCTAAAGGGTTTAACACTGCATGTGTGTCCCATCTCTGACCCCTCACAGACCTGTCTGGACAGAGATCTCTCTGTCCTCCCCCTGAACAGAGGAGGGGACTAAGGGGATCTTATATGGAGTTAGTCGAAAGAGAGAATTGATGCAAGTCCATTCACATCATCACCCACCCCACACACGACCTCTTGGACCAGGGCATTGGACTGTGACATTCCCCCACACGTCATCCTACAGTTGCAAGGAAAGCTTGGTGACATTCAGAGGCTCTGTTGGGCCTGTTTCTGAAGCCACACTCTTGCTCCTTCTCTACATCATCTGCCTCCTCACACCATTCATGAAGACAGTTGTCTAACCACATTAGGGATCCCAGGAATGAATAAAATCCAACCTGGATCTCAGGCAAATGCCAGCTCTATGTAAAGAGGCAGATCCCAGACCAAATCAAGAAAGAGCTTACCACAAATAGGAGCCGTGGACATAAGGCTGAGTTGGGAAACACTGGCTGAGGAGGCACTATGGAGGGCTTCCCAGAGGAGGCAAAGCTCAGGAGAGTGGGAAGATGCCCTAAGATGGCAGCAGTGAGGACCTGGATAGCTCCTTAGAAATCACATTCAATGCCAAGGGAAAGAACAGCCTTGAACTCATATTGTAGAATAAACCCCAACATTCCTATTCACTAACCCCTAACTAACCTAGACCCTGAAGTTCTCTAGGGCTCAATTTCCCCACCTGCAAAATGTAGGCATGAATATGCCTTATGTAGCTCAGGCTGGCCTCAAACTCCCTGTACAGTTGCTGATGACCTTGAACTCCTGATCCCCCTCTCCCATGTCCTCAGTGCTGGGATTACAGGTGTACACTGCCACAGTCAGTTTATGAAGTGGTTTAGAGTCAAACCTGAGACTTTGTGCATGCTAGGCAAATACTCTACCATCTGGGCTACATCTCCAGAACCACTCTTCCTTCTTTTGAGATGTTGAACATCAGAGTTGGAGGATACTTGGGGATGTAGACATCTAAGCCGTCTGTGTCCAGATGGGGACACTGAGGAATAAGGGAAGAGGATGCTTCCCTTGGTTCCACAAAACAGTGGTAGGCTCCCCTTGATCCAAGGTCCAGCTGATTATGCTCAATGTCTCAAGAATCCCACAGCCAGTAGCCTGCAGAGGTTCACAGAGGACTTAAGACCTTAGCAGGCCAGCTTTTGGATAAGGCAGGAGTGGGCTTTCACCCTAGCTCTGCCCCTGATTCATAGCATAGAGCCCGAACCCCTTTCTGTGCCCCAGCTTTCTCAACTGGACAGTAAAAACTCAGTTTACATTTTTACCTGTCCAAAGGTCCTAAATGTGTCAATAAAACATCGGGGTGTTATTTGACTCCAAGGATGGCCATATTTGCCTCTGAATATCTTGGACCACCCTGGCTTAGGGATTTGCATTTTTAGGCTCAGGGAAATGGCCTGAGGATTAGCCACAGGTGACTTGTCCGATGAGGCCTAGTGCATGGAGTTAGTGCTTGCCCTGACCCAGAGCCCAGAGATGAAGAACCCTTAGGTGAAGAGAGCAAAACCATGGAGCGTGAGAGGAGCCCACAGAGTGAGAATGGGGAGTCACCTATCAGAGTCAGTGTCTCAGTAGCCGCCCAGGGTCTCCATGCTGAACCAGTCTGGTCCTTGAAGACACAGCCCCTGCAGACTCACCAGACATGATGGGCTTCTGGAGCTGGCCACGGTCTCTTGGCTGGTCTTGGGTTTCTCGCACCAAGACTGTGGTCCTTGGAGGTCAGGCTCTATAAGAACACTCTGGTCTGCGGCCGCCCCATTTCCAGGGCAGCAATGTGGCTGCCACACCCGCTGCCTGCTGGCTTCCTGAGACTGCTGCCTGGGGAGTGTCTCAGATAATGGCTCATTCCCTTCCTGGCACCCTCAGGAGCCCGAAGAAGCCATTTGGAAAATTAGATCTGTTCAGACCCCAGAGCTCCAGAGATTTACAGCAGAAACGAAGGGGAATGGTGAAAGAGCTGCAGGAGGGTGAGAAGGCAGGAGCCTGTCTTCAGCACTGTGGACAGCTCCAGGCCGGCTGAGGCTCCCGAGGAGGTCAGGAGGATGGATGAATGGCATCGAACCCAATAGTAATGACCACCTGCCAAGTACCAAGTCCTGGCTGGCACTACTCATTCAACGGACTGAGATAGGTGTTCTTATTATTCTCAATTTAGAGATTTTTTTTTAAAAAAAACCATGGCCCAGGAGGGTAAGGTAATTTGACCAAGGGAACAGTCATTAAGTGGTTTGGCTGATTGTGGGTCCCACCATGCTGAGTTTGAACAAAAGGGAATTTTCTATTTTCCTATTTTGGGTTTTCAACGTAGGCTCTCTCTATCCCAAGCTGACGTGAAATTCACTATGTAGTCTCAGGCTGGCCTCAAACTCACAGTGATCCTCCTACCTCGACTTCCAAGTACCAGCACTAAGGAAGTGTGCCACCATGCCTGGCAAAGGGGGCTCTTCTACCCTCTGCTAGGCATGGATGAGATCTCAATCCAAAAGACTTAGTGACCTCTCATCTCTACCTGCTCCCTCCTATCAGGGACAATCAGCTTTTACTGAAGGAATTGTCTCTACTGTGGGCTGACGTCATACACTACCACTTCCCCTGTATAAAACAACCTTGTTAAGTGGAGGTGTGTTTTCTTTTCTTTGTGTAACTTCATTTATTTAACTTACTAAGCTCTGACTTGTTGGTTCTGCCATGAGGTAAGCCAGAGGCACCCCCTTTCCTTCCCTCTACCATACCCCTAATTCTTGCCATCTTCCCCAATGCCCTCTACCTCCCAGGCACCATTCTACAAACTTAAGCTACAGTGGCATGTGAAAAGAATGAAGTTTTTTTTTTTTAGACAAACCCAACAGACTGCCTTTGTGTGTGTGTGTGTGTGTGTGTGTGTGTGTGTGTGTGTGTGAGAGAGAGAGAGAGAGAGAGAGAGAGAGAGAGAGAGAGAGAGAGAGAGAGAATTGGCATGCCAGGGCCTACAGCCACTGCAATTGAACTCCAGATGCATGTCCCTCCTTGCTCACACATATGATCTTGCATTCTTATGTCACTGTGCATCTGGCTTATGTGGGATCTGGAGACTCAAACATGGGTCCTTAGCCTTCACAGATAAGGGCCTTAACCACTAAGCCATCTCTCCAGCCCAGAACAAAGATTTTTTCCCCTTACAGGTTTTACATTCTAGGGGAGTAGAGAGGAGCATTAGAACCAACAAATAATTAATGTGAGTAGGTAGATGTAGTCTGAATGTTAGAAAGTTAAAGGTGTTATTTTAAAAGAGATAAAGAATAGCACTGATGCTTTTAATGTATAATAAGTTTATGTGTAAGTGATTTTTATAGTACTACACAATATCTTGATGGTTTCAATAGTGAAGAAACACTTCAGTGGATACATTGTAGGTTAGTAATTTTGGTTGCCTATTTTTATTTATTCCCAGTCTTGCTCTGGGAGGATTTCAGATTAATGTGCCAGGCATAAACTCTTTTTCTCTCAAATCCATTCCCTGAACTTCTTGGATTGACTAATCTCAGGGGAAGGAAGGAGGGGACAGGAACTCTGCACTGCAGGGGCTGACTCAAACTGTGCTTCCCAGCAACCTTACTACTGGCTCCTGTCTGGATTCAGCTAAAAGAAGACACTGATGAGTGCCAGGATGGGGGAAAGGGAGGAACTGGGGAACTTCCTCACTCTCTGCTTTGAGCACTGTTCTAGCAATGGCTACATCTCATCTATGGTTCTGTCTCTGTGGCCATCCCTCCCTTTGTGGTCCCGATTTCTGTGTTGAAACTAGCACCGCTTTCCTGGTTGTTGTCCCTCCACCCTACCCATCTCTGAGCTGCTTTACACTACAGCACCCTTAAGATCCCTCCCTGTGTTACTTTTCTTGTTGTGGTGACAAAATACTCGCAAAAGCAACTTAAAGGAGGAAGGGTTTTTTAGGCTCACAGACCGAGGGTGCAACCTACCTTGGTGGAGGGAGGAGAAAGCAGCTGGTCACATTGTGTCTGTAGTCATGAAGGAGAGACCAGTGGGTTCTGGTGCTCAACTTGCTTACTCCTTGTTTTCCCCTTCATTTGATCTGGGACCTCAATCCATGGGATGTTACTGCTCTCATTCAGGGTAGGTTGTCTCTTGTCAGCTAAACCTTCATGTAAACATCTTCATAATGCACCCAGAAGTGTGTCTCCACTTGTCAAATCAATGAAGTTGACATCAGGATTGATCATAACCCTGAGTCAAACAGTATGTGGATGGATATATATATATATTGGTTATATATATATATATATTGGTTTTTCAAGGCAAGGTCTCACTCTATTCCAGGCTGACCTGGAATTAACTATGTAGTCTCAGGGTGGCCTCAAACTCATGGTGATCCTCCTACCTCTGCCTCCCAAGTGCTGGGATTAAAGGTGTGTGCCGCCACGCCCGGCTGGATGGATATTTTTAAGGTTCTTGTTATGTATCATGATAAGTGCTCAAAAATATATTCATGTGATGGGCTGGAGAAATGGTTTAGTGGTTAAGCACTTGCCTGTGAAGCCTAAAGACCCCGGTTTGAGGCTCGATTCCCCAGGACCCACGTTAGCCAAATGCACAAGGGGGCACATGCATCTGGAGTTCGTTTGCTGTGGCTGGAGGCCCTGGTATGCCCATTCGCTCTCTCTCTCTCTCTCTCTCTCTCTCTCTCTCTCTCTCTCTCTCTATTTGCCTGTTTCTCTCTCTGTCTGTTGCTCTCAAATAAATAAATAAAACAAAAAAAATTTTTAAAACTATATTCATGTGATATTATTCATGTTAAGATACTCTTTAGACAATTGGGGACATTACACTACAGACTGGGCATTAGCTACACAAGGTTATTTTTATTTATTTTTTTGTTTTTTGTTTTTCAAGGTAGGGTCTCACTCTGGTCCAACTGACCTGGAATTAACTCTGTAGTCTCAGGGTGTCCTTGAACTCAGGGTGATCCTCCTACCTCTGCCTCCTGAGTGCTGGGATTAAAGGCATGTACCACCAAGTCCGGCCACACAGGGTTATTTTGGGGGACATGGAGAAGTTTCTCAGTAGGTAAATCACTTGCCTTATAAGTATAAAGACCCAAGTAAGATTCTCAGGACCTACAAAAAAAGTCAGACATGGGCTGAAGAAATGGCTTAGTGGTTAAGGAGCTTGCCTGCAAAGCCTAAAGACCCAGATTCAATTCCCCAGTACCCACATAAATCCAGATGCACAAGGAGGCACATATATATGTCTGGAGTTTGCTTGCAGTGGCTAGAGACCCTTGCATTCCCATTTCTTTTCTCTCTCTTTCAAATAAATGAAATATTTTTTTAAAGCCAGAAGTAGCACACACCTAATCCCTTGTTGTGCTGGGGAGGAAGAGAGGATGATCCCTGGAGTTCACTGGCTGGCTAGTCTGAGCCTTAACCACTAAGGTATCTCTCCAGCCCAAGTCTAGCCTGTCTCAAAGAGATGGTTGACATACCTGAGGAACAGCACAGCATTGTCCACAGCCTCCTCACCCACACACATGCACAGATACCCAAACATGCATCTCCACACTAATGTATACCTACACACACACATACACACACACACACACACACACACACACACACACATTCACACCATAAAACACATATAAAAAGATTGTTACTATGTTTATTAGTTATGATAATAGTAATGTGGTTATGTAAAAGTTTGGCCATTTTTTTTTTCAAACTTGCGAACTGAAATATTTAGGGAGTGATGACATGGTGTTTAGAATTTGTTTAGAAATTACCAAAGTGGAGAACTATAAGTGAAGTATAAAAATCCAATTTTAGGGACTGGAGAGATGGCTTAGAAGTTAAGGAACTTGCTTGCAAAGCCTAAGGACCTAGGTTTGACTCCCCAGAGCCCGCATAAGCCAGATACAAAAGGTGATGCATATGTACAAGGTCATGCATGTGCACAAGGTAGCACGTACATCTGGAGTTCAATTGCAAAGGCTAGAGGCCCTAGCATGCCAATTCTCTCTCTCTCTCTCTCTTGCTCTATCTGCCCTTTAAAAAAAATCCAATTTCACAATCTAGACCAAAGCATACTTGGATTCATTATATTATTCTTACTATTTTTGTGTATGTTTGAAAGTTCTCATAATTAAAAGTAATACTAATATCAATGAATAGTATAAATTTTATCATATCCTCTTCAGCATCCAGTAGCTTATTTTTCTAACTTAGCCAGTATTTTGGAAAAAAAATCATGCACTGTATTAGTTTTCTGTTACAAAATAAATTACTATAAACCTAGAAACTTAACCAGCATGCCTGTATCACCCACAGTTTCTGCAGGTCAGAAGTCTAGTCGGGACACTGATTAGCTGGGAACTTCCTCTTCGGGTTTGACAGGCTGAAATCAAGCAACCAGGAACCTGGATCTCATCAGGAGGCTCAACCAGGGAAAGATCAGCTTCTAAAATCCCCCAGCTATGGGCTGTGGGATCCGCTTGCTTCTTTAAAGCCAAGAACAGAGAGTCTGTTAGGGAGCCAGTCTTACATAGCAGAATGTCAACTGGCATAGCAACATTCTGATTACCATGATCTCTGGCTAGAAACCAGTGACAAGTCCCACCCACACTCATGAGGAACATAGATACTAGGAGCCAGGCATCGTGGGACACCTCACAGTCTGTCCATTGCCCACACATAATAGTGGGGGAAAAGAAGCTGACAGCTTGTAGAAGTTCAAAGATGAGTCATTTTTAACAGAGAATCGAATCAGGGCTGGAACTAGAACCTAAGCCTCCCCGTGAACCCCATCATCACGTCATGGTTCTGCTGGGGACAAACCAGGGCCACCTGTTCCCCTCCCTCCACCGCCACCCTGATTCCGTGTATCTCCCTCTTATTTCCTCTTCATGCTCCAGGTGGGACCTGACCATTATGTCAGCCCAGTGTTGTCACACCCCTGTGGAGTTCGCTGTCACATGGCAGGGTTGACAGGGGCTAAGAACCTGCCTGGGTTCTGCCCTTGAATGTCTGCAATGTAATGAAGACCATGTTGACTGGTCCAACAGGACGACCTTCACTCAGACACTAGAGGCCACCAACAATCACTGGGTTTTGCTGTGGTTGGTGTTTTTCGCTGTTGTTTGTTTTTAGGTAAGGGTCTCACTCTAGCTCAGGCTGACCTGGAACCCACTCTGTAGTCTCAGGGTGGCCTTAAACTCATGGTGATCCTCTTACCTCTGCCTCACGACTTCTGGGATTAAAGGCGTGAGCCACCACGCCCGGCTTTTCAATCATTGGTTTTGGATAAAAGGAACAATCAAGTATTGTCTTAAGGCTGCTAAACTCACCCTAGGAAGTGGGTATGTGAACCAAACCTACTTTCTACAGGATCTGGAACCCCATGGTCTAGCCTTTACTAGGTTAACATTAGCCAGGATTCTGGGATAAGACAATATATAACTTGGGGGTAATATTCAGGGTTCTTTTCATGGTCTTCCTTGTCCCCCTTTGGGGGAAATCCCCAGAACCCCTCGTGATAATTGGGATCCATACCTTGGGTTTATGTAGTGATTTCATTCTCTGCTGATTGATCCAGGGTCCCAACAAGTCCACATGGCCAGGGTGTGATTTCCTTCCAAGTTATCAGAAGATCTGTGTTCTCTAGAGGAGTCTGAGACCATAGACATGGGCAACAACCATTCCTCCAGGGAGACCATGGACTAAGAACGACAACGGTCCCTCCTGTGATTTCACCCCTTGGTCCCCGGCTCATTATCCTGAGTATTGGAAGACAAAGCTATGCCCCATGATGCAGGGCGTTGCTCTGCCCACCCTGTAGCAGCCTCCAGCAGGCCCAGTCTCCATTCAGTTATGGGTGGCAGGGGCCGAGGCAAAACCAGTGAGGTCCCTGCTTCTACGCCTTTCAACAAAATGCCTGCTTCGGTCAGGGGCAATGTCAGGCCCTGTGGTGACAGAGCGCTCCGTGCGACTGTAATGATAATTCCAGCAAAACCACTCACTGAGGGCAAAAGGAACAAATTAATCTGCAGTGCTGCTTCTGGCTCTTTGAGTAGGAAAAGGATTACCTTCTCTGGGATGGAGAGATCTGACAGCATTAACCTGTCTCTGGGTAGCTGGCCAACACTCTCTCCACTGAAGAGAACCGGTTGCCAGTGCTTGGGCTGAGCAAAGGCCTCTCCTGTTGGCTGGATGGACACTGGGCTGCGGAAGGGACACAGTGGGAGTCCACGCTGTAAAGCTCATGTGCAGCCTACATTCTGCTACCAAGGCCCCATTGATGGAGCCCTGGGATCAGGGGTGTGGGGGGAGTAGGTGAGTGATGGCCATGGGCCATCCTGTCTACCTAAGTGCTTGGGCTTCCTCTGCCATAGATGCCTTCTGGGACCTATGCCCATCTTCATGTCCCGTGACTTCAGAGAAGCCCATCCACCCCATGGGCACGTTTTGTTTGCATCAAGGTACGGGCCTTTCAGACATCCCATCAGTCAGGGGTCAAAGGGAAAATGAATTTCATGCTCTCTTCTCTGCCCAAAGTGGACAATCAGATGCACTCCCTGAAATTGCTCATCAAGAGACTCCCTTCACCACTGAATTATGAGGCTGGTTTAGAGAGAGCGAGAGAGAGAGAAACAGAGAAAGAGAGAGAGAGAGAGAGAAGAGAGAGGGTATGGGTGCACCAGGGCCTTCCACCATTGCAAATGAACTCCAGACACACATGCCTTGTTTATCTGGCTTTCCGTGGATACTGGGGAATTGAACCGAGGTCATCAGGCTTTTTAAGCAAGCATCTTTAACCACTGAGGCATCCCTCCAGCCCAGGACTGGTCTTTATAGACATTGAAAGTCGCTGCCATCCATTTCTGGCTGGTGCCAATCATAATAACACCACTCCATGAACTGGGTCCCTCCCCCAGCTGGTGATAAGGAATCCCCCATGGAGTCATGGGAATAGGTTGAAAGAGAAGAAGGAAAAATGCTTGAGTAGGTAGCACTGAACCATCTTCTTGGTCCTTTATTTGCCTCTTCCATACCATTAAGGCATGTTTCCCCACACATTCAGTATCATAACCCAACAGGTGAGGTTGTACAAGTTCAGTTGTCAGTCCTGGTAACATTGTCACTCAGAGATCTTGGTCAAATATCTAGTCTCTTCCAAGACTCAAAGCAAGTCAGAAGTGGCCTCTCAAATGGACAAAAGTTGTCAATTAGACACCACACGCTGAGGTTGCAGGGCACAGAGAAATCAAGCTGGAACTGAGTTGAGACCTTCCGCTGGCTAACTGTCATAGTGCTTGAAAGAGTTTCTGCAGATGCTGAGGGAGAATTGTCATCAATAGCTTTACTCAGGTGTATACCTGGGATTCCGCTTACTGACCTGCCAGGCAAAGTGTCCTCACTAACACAATAGTGGCAAAACTGTTGGAGGGTAACCAACTGCTTTCTGATTGGATCTGAGGTCTGCCCCACAGGAGGGAGTTCACATCTTGTACCCTAAACCCAGTCAAAAGCCCATGGCTGGGGAGTTCATAGTTCCAACTAGAAAACCTACTGCTATTGTTTTACTGAACGGACATGATGTGCCTGTTGAATTGCCCTCTAAACATTGGTGTTGATGTCCGTTGATTAGTGCTGCTGCTGGCTGTGGTCAGAGGAGCTTCTTTTTGCAGTGGGCCTTGGTTACTGTGGAGACTCATAACTGACCAAAATGCTGAGAGTAAGTGACTGTTGAGTGCTCGACCCTAAATGCAACATCTATATCACCCCTCCAAGGCCCCAAGGCCCAGGAAACATCAGGAAAAGGGAGCAGAATGAATGTAAGAGCCAGAGAAAGGGGTTGAATATTATGAAATGTTGTCATCTGGGCATGAACTGACCACAGAACTCTTTTTTGTTGTTGTTGCTTATTTTTATTAATTTATTTGAGAGCAACAGACAGAGAGAGAGAGGCAGAGAGAGAGAGAGAGAGAGAGAGAGAGAAGGTGTATGCCAGGGCCTCCAGCCACTGCAGATGAACTCAAGACATGTGTGCCCCCTTGTGCATCTGGCTAACGTGGGTCCTGGGGAACAGAGCCTCGAACTGGGGTCCTTAGGCTTCACAGGCAAGCGCTTAACCACTAAGCCATCTCTCCAGCCCTGACCACTGAACTCTTGAACTCTTGGCAGCTGTGCTTCTCTGTACATGACCTGCACGAGACCGGGCCTGTCAGTATTCCTTCATGGACAGAGGAGGAGCTCATGCGCCTCCACTGTTCCCTGAGAATTTATAGCCACTTAATGGTTGCTGGGAAAGGGAAAGCCTCTTTCTTTCTTTCTGTCTGTCTGTCTGTCTCTCTCTCTCTCTCTCTCTCTCTTTTTTTTTTTTTTTTTTTGAGGTAGGGTCTCATTTTAGCTCAGACTGACCTGGAATTCACTCTGTAGTCTCAGGGTGGCCTTGAACTCATGGCGATCCTCCTACCTCTGCCTCCTAAATCCTGGAATTAAAGGTGTGAGCCACCAGGCCTGGCAGAAGAGACATTTTCTTCAATGGTATGTAATCACTGGCAAATTGTTTGTGCTCCTATAAATAGTCCCTCATTTATGTTCCTATTAAAAAACCCTAATTAAATTCACTGGATCACAAAATACATGAAAGTAGAAAGAGAACTAGTTGGGAGAAGAAAGTGAGAATGGGAGGGAGATAAGAGAGAATACAGGAGATTGATAGGATCAAAATCGAATATAGTGCGTGTATGTGCATGTGTGTGTGTGTGTGTGTGTGTGTGTGATTGAAAGAAAAGTTGTCCTCAGAAAATAATATGGTTTTACTTCAAGACCCTAGGGGTTGACAACATGATCGTCTTGTCAGACCTTGTAAAACACTCCATGGGCTCTATCTGTGGAGCACAGACACCAGTGAGGCGCCAGACAGACAGGGCAGCGTGCTGGAACTATCACAGAGCCCTTTCCTACCACGGACTTCAAACAGGAAGCAGCATTGTGCCAGACCAGGCCTGTTATGATCTGAATATAAAATGTCCTCCAAAGGGCTGGAGAGATGGCTTAGCGGTTAAGGTGCTTGCCTGCAAAGCCTAAGGACCCATGTTTGACTCCAGATCCAACACCAGCCAGATGCACAAAGGTGAGGCAAGAGCAAGGTTGCACGTGCCCACTAAGTGGAGCAAGTGTCTGGAGTTCAAGGTCAGTGGCTGAGGCTCTGGCATGCCATTTTTCTCTCTCTCGAAATAAATAAATAAATTTTTAATAAGTGAAAAAAAAAAACTGCCCTTCAACAGGCTTATCAAGCATTTTATCCCTTTCTATGGGATGTGTGAGGCATAGTGCCAAAACTCACCCCTTGAAGTAAAAAGGATGTCCCATCGTGCCTTTAGCCTGTCTCAGCCCCAGGGTGACAGCTGATTAAGTTGTTTCTGGATAGATGGATGTTCCTCTCCCTGGAACATATCACCGTGACGTCTAGGGCTCTGGTTACCCACTTAGCACCAGGTCCAATTAGCAAAAAGGACATCAATATAGTCAAGCAGCGTGAGTTCCTGTGAGACAGCCAGCTAATCCAACTTCCCCTTGAGCCCTATTATGACAGGGAACTAGAGTGGAGACATAGCCCTGGGGACAAAACAATAAAGACATCCTGTTGTCCTGCACACCATGCCTCTGGGTATTCCCATCCACTCTCCTGCACACTTTTGACTATCCTCCCTGTTGAGAATGGGAAAGAAAATGTTTGCTAAGCCACCGGCCGGAGCAGGTGTTTAGAAGCCTTGTTGACTAAAGCCAGTAAAGACAAGTGGAACCGGAACCTCCCTTGGCAGCAGCCTCTCATTACAGCAGTGTTCCCCAGGACCCACCTGGCTTTTGCGACAGTTGAAGGGCAACTAGAAAAGGGGGCGCGATGGGGAAGACTGTCTCCTGCACCTCGAAAACCTTAGATGCAGGCCAAACCGCAGCACTTGCTGTCAGTTAATTAAAAACCACTGGCTTAGCGGTTAAGGCATTTGCCTGCGAAACCTAAGGACCCCAGCTCAATTCCCCAGGACCCACGTTGGCCAGATGCACAAGGGGGTGCATGTGTCTGGAGTTCTTTCGCAGTAGCTAGAGACCCTGGAATGCCATCCTCTCTTTCTCTATCTGCCTCCCTCTCTCTCTCAAATAGATTAATTACTTAATTCAATATTTAAAAATCACTGGTTATGGAGGTCACGCATTATTAGCTTCCTACTGGCTTCACTGCAGGTAATTCCACCGACGTGTGGGTTATGGTAACCATGGCCCTTCGGTGCTTTGCAGAAACATAAAAAGTCACTTTTGCTGAAGTGTCACTGATGCGTCACTTGGTTCTGCAGACATCGTGTAGATGACCAAAACCAGGTAAAAAGGTTTGGCATATCTGGTCAGAGTGCTCCAGTCCCCTTTGCTGCCTTAACCTTTGATCCAGAGTCTTCTCAGCTCTGCCTATCAATGTGTTGTTCATTTAAAAGGCGTCATCCTGAGCTGGAGAGATGGCTCAGCAGTTAAGGCACTTGCCAGCAAAGCCTAATGACCCAGGTTCAATTCCCCAGTACCCACTTGAAGCCAGGTAGATGCACAAAGTGGAGCATATGTCTAGAGTTCATTTGCAGCAGCTAGAGGCCCTGCAGTGCCCTTTCTTTGTTTCTCTTTCTCCATCCTTGCAAAAATATATGTAAATTTAAAATGCTTCATCCAAGATGGTCATAGCAGGTTAAGTTGGCTAGCACCCATGGGAGCTGGCATGTATTCTACTCCACTATCAAGCGCTTCCCTCTGTCTTAAGGCCTAGACCAAACTATAAGGTCAGCACGTCTAAGGAAGATGGTTGTCTTAACAATAGAAGGAGCCCAGAAGCTTCTGGGTTAAAATGACTTCCCATTAGTCTGCAAGCCCCAAGACCAAGATGGTCGCACACAAAAAGGAAAATGTCCTTTGAGACCATGCCCTTGATCAGTAAAAAGTTTCCAGTTTGGGGCTGGAGAGATGGCTTAGCGGTTAAGGGTTTGCCTGCAAAGAAAGCCAAAGGACCCTTGGTTCGATTCCCCAGGACCCACGTAAGCCAGATACACAAGGAGGCGCATGCGTCTAGAGTTCCTTTGCAGCGGCTGGAGGCCCTGGTGTGCCCATTCTCTCTCCCTCCCTCCCTCTTTCTCTCTTTCAAATAAATAAATAAATAAATATTTTTTAAGTTACTAGTTTGGCTCAAATTGGTAAAAAGCTTGCTTCTTCCCTTGTTCAGTGGGCAGTGCCAGTTCCCTTCTGCTTGAAGCTGAATTCCAGCTGAAAAAGTCTTTTCTGTCTTTGGTTGGTTGGTTGGTTTTTCAAGGTAAGGTCTCACTCTAGCCCAGGCTGACCTGGAAATCACTCTGTATGCAGTCTTTCACTAAACTATTTTCAGTGAGACTAGCTGAGCAAGTGCGCTCCAGTGGTCCTTCTGTCTCCAGCCTCCTCGGTGCTGGGGCTACAGCCATCCTCAGCTTTTTATGTGGGTGCTGATGATTGAATGGGGTCTTTTTAAAGAATGTTTTGTTTTTAGAGAGAGCAAGAGGGAGAGAGAGACTATTGGCTTGCGTCACTTTGTATGCATGTGTGACCTTGTGTTTGCCTCACCTTTGTGCATCTGGCTTACATGGGATCTGGAGAAAGAGAGCAAACATGGGTCCTTAGGCTTCACAGGCAAGAATCTTAATTATTAAGCCATCTCTCCAGCCATGAATAGTTTTTTTTTAGTACATTTTATTTATTTATTTGAGAGACAGGAAAAGAAAGAGAGAGAGAATGGGCACACCAGGGCCTCTAGACACTACAAACGAACTCCAAATGCATGCGCCCTTGTGCATCTGGCTTACATGGGTCCTGGAGAGTCGAACCAGGATCCTTTGGCTTTGCAGGCAAGCACCTTAACAGCTAAACCATCTCTCCAGCTGGAATAGATTTTTTTCTTAATTAATTATTTGCAAGCAGAGAAGAGAGAGAGAGAGAATGAGTGCAAACAAACCAGATACATGTGCCACGTTGTGCACCTGGTTTTATGTGGGTACCAGGGAATCAAATTCAGGTTGTTAGGCTCTGCAGGCAAAGTACTCTAACCTCTGAGCATCTCTCTAGCACTAACCCCTCCCCTTTTTAGGTAGAGTTATTGCTGTAGCCCAGGTTGACCTAGAATGCACTATGTAGTCTCAGGCTGGCCTCGAACTCACAACGATCCTCCTACCTGGGCCTCCCAGTACTGAAATTAAAGGCGTGCGCCACCACATCTGGCTGAATAGGGTCTTCACCATCACTTTTACCCACTGAGCCACCTACTAAGAGCCTGAACTTGTCTTTCAATGTACCTGAAGTTGAGCATTGACACCACCTCACCTGACCTTCCATAGTAATCATGAGAACTGTTTACTTTCATTACTGTGAGTCTGGTAATCAGAAAGAGAGTCTCAAGGTAGCTGCCCTCTCTAGTCTATCCACTGCTTAGTATGTTAGGAACTACGTGTGGGAAAAATGCTCGGTAACAGGAATCATGGGAAGAGGGCCAGGGAGATAGATCAGCAGTTAAGGGCCCTTGCTGCTCATGCATGAGGGCCTCTCGGACCAGAGACTGCCAAGCTTGACTCCCCAGAACCCAGATTAAACAGCTAGGTATGGCTGCACATGTCTGCAAGCCCAGCGCACAGGGGAGCAGAAACCTGGGGCATCGATGGGGCTCACTATGTATAGCAGCTCTGGGTTGAGGGAGACACCCCGTCTCAAGGAAAGACACATGTGGATAAGAAATAAGAGACCTGGGCTGTAGAGATGGCTTATCGGTTAAGGCGCTTGCTGCAGAGCCAAAGGACCTCGGTTCGATTCCCCAGAGCCCACGTAAGCCAGACGCACAAGGTGGCGCATGTATCTGGAGTTCGTTTGCAGTGGCTGGAGGCCCTGGCGTGCCCATTCTCTCTCTCTGCCTCACTTTCTCTCTCAAATAAATAAAAAAGTAAAATATTTTTTAAAAAATAAGATACCTGACATTCTCCGCTGGCCTCTGCACATATGTACATGGAAGCAGACATAAGCACACACCACACAAACACATACTGCAGACACACACATGCACACACACATACATGCACACATACACACACGCACATGCACAAGAACAACCAGAGGAAATAATCTTTGTTCCTGAGATCTGCAGAATTGAAAAGCATCCTTTAAAAAAAATCGTGTTTATTTTTATTTAATTTATTGATTTGAGAGCGACAGAGAGACAAAGAGGCACAGAGAGAGAGAGAGAGAGAGAGAGAGAGAGAGAGAGATTGGGCATGCCAGGACCTCCAGCTACTGCAAATGAACTCCAGATGCATGGCCCTCCCTTGTGTATCTAGCTAACATGGGACCTGGGGAATTGAACCTCGAAATGGGGGGAACCTTGGGCTTCACAGGCAAGTGCTTAACCGCTAAGCCATCTCTCCAGCCCAAAAAGCATCATTTTTGTTGTTGTCTCACTCGAGCCCAGGCTGACCTGGAATTCACTATGTAGTCCCAGGGTGGCCTCAAACTCACAGCAAGCCTCCTACCTCTGCCTCCCACATGCTGGTATTACAGGCGTGCTCCACTATAGCTGGCTTTGAAAAGCATTTTATGACTAGACAATGAGGGTCACATGTGTGCCATTTGGTCACAACTCCCCCTGTGAGAATACATCTATCACCCGTGTCCCATATAAACTGCCCCTGAGTCAGACTTCCAGGAAGCTCTCTCTTCAAGCCCTCCGAGTTCTAATCAACTACTTCACGGCAATAAAGCTCTTTCACTCCCTCCACCATAACTCATGACTTGTTGGCTGCTGTCATTGGCAGCCAGGCCTGGCTTTTTTTGGACGCTAACATATAGATCATCGGCTGATGGCATCGACCTTGGGCTTCTCCAGGCGTGGCTGGGATGGAACTCTGGCTACAGGCTGAAGGCAGTGAGAGATGGTGAGGACAGGGTCCAGGAGCATGGGGGTTGGATCATATGAATCAGTGTCCCAACTGTCACCCACCGCTGACAGGCTTTTATGCAGAAGAGAGGGTCTGCAGAAAGGCTGGTAGGGGGCTGCCTCCGCTGGTGAGGGCAACTTGCCGTCTCAGAATCCGCAGCCCCCCCTATAGCTTTACACATGTCTCTACCCTGTGTCTCAGGGTCCCAACCTTCTCAATGAGTGTCCCTCGTTTAGAGTCAGAAAATGGGGTGACCCTGCCATGTTGCCATCTATTGTGGTTTGAATGTAAATGCCCCTCCCATAGGCTCATGTGTTTAAACACTTGGCCCCAGCTGGTGGTGCCATTTGGGAAGGTTGTGGAACCATTAGGAGGTGAGCCTTGCTAGAGAAAGGGGATCACTGGGGACAGGCTTGAAGGTTTTGCAGCCTGCCCCCACTTCCTGTTCATCCTCTGACTGGCTGGTAGCTAAATGGATAGACGGGCTTATGGATGGACAGGTGGGTGGATGGATAATACATGGTTGGAATGGAGGGTAGCTAGACGGGTATGTGGACGGATAGAGCCATGAATTTGTGGGTGGATGGGTGGGTGGGTTGATGGTTCCTGAATAGGAGGTGAGTGGGTGCATAGACAAACAATGACAGGAGGATGAAAGAATAAATGCCCTTTTGAGAAAGTGTGGTCTCCCATTAGTATTCTTCCAGCAGGGGGCATCAAGGCCCCAAGCTGTGCTCTGCTCTCTGCTAATGTTCCTGAGCAGTGAACCGCTCCTGCCTGCCCCTTCCTTACCTGTAGTCAGAGGCTAGGCTTAGCTGCAGCTTGTTGACAACGCTGGCAGGTGAGAAGGCTCTAGACCCTGGATCGGGGATGGAATCCTGTGCCATGAGGCACAGGGGACATGCACAAAAAGCACAGACATAGAGACTGAGCCACACATGTCACTTGTAACTGGGGCCTAAGAGAGAGAGAGAGAGGAGAGGGAGAGAGAACTTGCACTTGTCCTGAGGACCAGCTTGCTGTAGGGATACTTCCAGAGGAGGCATTTGGGCCTGAGACTTACCCAGGCCACCCAGCAAGTATAAGGGGAGATGTTAAGTCATGCAGGTAACTTTTTATTAGAATGGAGGCAGTTCCTGGAGGGCGAAATCTGTTGAGGGGGCTGTTCTGGGAAGATAGCTGAGGGCACAATACGGGGCTAGGCTCCATGGGCCCACTCTGCCATCCTGGGGGATGCCAAATGCACACTTTACAACCATACCAGAAACTCGGGGTACAAACCAGCAGTATAAGAGATCAGTTCCTTAACATGGAATTTGCCTTGTCCCTTCCCCAGGTGTGAACTTGCCATCTTAACAGGGTATTAGGCTCACTTTTCTTTTGGGGGTTCATCAGTCCTGATCAATGTCAGAAGTTTATTATAGCTTTTAAACAAAACCTTGGCATGGTGGCTCATGCCTATAACCCAAATACCTAGGGGTCAAAGGCAGGAAGATCATGAGTTCCAAGTCAGTCTGGGCTACATAATGAGATGAGACCCTGTCTCAAAAAACTAAGGGCTGAGTCAGGCGTGGTGGCACACACCTTTAATCCCAGCACCCTGGGAGGCAGAGGTTAGGAGGATCGCTGTGAGTTCGAGGCCACCCTGAGACTACAGAGTGAATTCCAGGTCAGCCTGAGCTAGAGTGAAATCCTACCTTGGAAAACCAAGAAAGAAAGAAAAAATGCTGAGGGTACAAGGCACTAGGTTCTAAGCCAGCAGCAGCACACACATGTGCACACATGCACACACACGTGCACATATAGATTGCTAGTGAAACAAGTAGCTTGCTGAGCCGAGGGAGAACCCAGGCCAGAACACAAAATAATGACAGGGCCTCCATGCTGAGCTGGTGCCCTGGCTTGCTGAGGACAGGTCTCAGAGAGGAGAGAGGTCCTTGTGAGGATGACATTCTTAGTTTACCCATGTCTTCTCATCAGTATGCTTTCTGTGTGGCATCTGTGCACCCACGGGCTCCAAATTCTCTCATCTCCTCCACCAGCTATTTCAGACGAGGGAAACTTCTAGCATCTGGCGGGGAAGGCAGAGGTTTGGAACCTGGTGGAGAGTGAGGCGCCGCAGGAGCCTCGAGCCACTGCCTTTGGAAGGGGATCCCTGCTCTGGCTAATCTTCCCTTCCACCCTCAAAGCCATGCAGGTGGATGAATCCCTCCTCTGTGACTTCAACCAAATGATGGAGTTAGGCAGGAGCCACGGTGGGCAGGCCTGGGGGTGAGGAGGGTTGAAGACCTGCCAGCTACACAAAGTCAGTGACAAACAGCAAGGAACAGGTGGGGGAAATGCAGGGGCCAGGAACCCTATGTGTGACCCAAGGCCACAGTCCCAGTGCCCCAGTGGCTGGGCTGGCACTGTGTGTGCAGGGTTTGCAGAATACACAGAGCCGGCACTGACCCCCTAAGACTCCTGGAACCACGTGTGGTGAGCTGGGGAGGTGGCAGGTCCTTTGTGGGGATACACCAGCAGCCACCACTTCTGAACAGAAAAGCCTAAAAAAAAAAAAAAAAAAAAAAAGAAAAGCCTGCCACAGCACATTGTGGCCTCTGACCTCAGGGCCGGTGACCTCCATCAGGAATGTGATGGGCCTTGCCCTCAAAGGTCCATCCTGCCCCACTGCCTCAGGCCCTGACTGACACCCCAGTACTTGACAGAACTTTATTACACCTTGTCCAGAGCCAGGCCCAGCTGCCAGTGGTCCACTAACTCAACTGACCCACCATTGCCAACTCTCCAATCCTGGATTTTCACGATGGGCAGACGACCATACGGGCAGGCAAGATGGGTACTGAGATGACAATTCTGTCCCTGCCTGGCTGGTGACCTCTGGAACCCAAGTTTCCTCACCTGTGAAGTAGAGGAAGCTGTGCCTGCCTCCTGGGGTGACTTATGTGAGGTGACAAAGTATGCCTTGTGTTTTAGATACTTGACAAATGTCACATGTTAGATCTGGATGAAACGTGAAAGCCAGACGGTACAGTGCAGACTCTGCCAGCTTAGCGGGGGGCTTCAGCCGGCCCCTAACCTGTGACGGGGTCCATGTTGTCTCTGTTAAGTCTTGGGCCATGTTCTCATGAAGAACATTCCACAACAGGCCAGGCTGGAGCCAGAGCTAGCAATTAAGGCTGAGGTCCACTCCAAAGGGAGGAGTCTTTAGTGGAACCTGAGCAACAGCATCAGTTCCCCGGGGAGCTAGGGTGTGTGAGTGTGTGTGTCTGTGTGTGCATGCTTGGCATGTGTTCATATCAACCCAAGGGCTGGGCTTGCTGATGCCCGTTCGCAGAGTTTGGGCTGTGGCAGACTTTCTGCTCTCTGAGTGCCAGTGCTGGCTTCCTGAGCTTTCTTTGAGATGGAGGCAGCCAGCTGGACCCAGCATGCTTCCCAGAGGCAGGCTCGCAGCTGCTTTTGCCATCACAGGGAGGAGCCTGGCCTGGCTGGAGCCTCGTGGCGTCGCTCCCAGTCCTCAGCCAGTGGACAATAGGAAGGAGGCTGTGCCCTGGCCACTAGGAAAGTAGATGGGAAACATGGCGTCAGGACCACTGGCGCAGGATCGTCGGTGTGTGGGGTGGGGGGCTGGGGGGTGGGGGCAGAGGGGTCGTTGACCAGGGAGTTATGAGATGAGAGCAGGGAACAGAATTCAGGACAGAGCCGTTACAGGCTGGGAAGAAGTGGGAGGCCAGAGAGAAGGGTGGAGGTAAACACAGGCTATAGAGTCACAGGCCAAGAGAAACAGAAAGACAGACGAGGACTCAATTCTGAGAAAGATTTAGGCAGGAAATAGGTATGAGAAGTCATAGAAACAGGAAGGAGAGGGAGGGAGGCTCCAAGACTATCAGGCAGAGAAGAAAGGATGCACGACAAAGAGACAAGGAGCAAATAAAAGGACCGTGGCCCAGATAGATGGTTGGAAAGGGTTGAGCCAGAAGGGGCTTGAGGACCTA
Organism: Jaculus jaculus; assembly: GCF_020740685.1. Lineage (NCBI taxonomy): Eukaryota > Metazoa > Chordata > Mammalia > Rodentia > Dipodidae > Jaculus > Jaculus jaculus. The sequence continues at coordinate 166,221,237 of NC_059104.1, read as the reverse complement.
CATTGGTCAACCTGCTCCCCATTTCCCACATGAGAACACAGAAGCCATACCAATCAATGGCAGAACCAGACCAAATACAGGGTTCTAAGACAGTGCCAGGAAACAAGAGCCATGAACAGGATGCTCTGAAGGGAAGATGAGCTGGGCTTGGTGGTGCATGCCTTTAATCCCAGCACTCGGGAGGCAGAGGTAGGAGGATCGCTGTGAGTTCGAGACCACCCTGAGACTCCATAGTGAATTCCAGGTCAGGCTGGGCTACAGTGATACCCTACCTTGAAAAAAAATAAAAGGGCAGAGACAGAGGACAGAAAGCCAGACACGGGGCTGGGCACAAGGCAGGTCTGACTTGGCATGTGAACCCACATTGCCAGGGCACCCAACCCTACACCTTCTCATCTGGCTGAGTCCTCGGGCCCCTTTCAGATCAGAGACAGGAAATCAGAAGGAAGAGAACACTCTGGAAGTGGGCACCCTGCCCAGCCTAAGAAATGCCAGCCATGGCGTCCTGTAGCCATAAACCATGAACTTAAGAAGCCATCAGCCTTAGACCACACAGCAGTGGAGGGTACCAGCACCGTGACAGTGACTGGGTGACGATGACACAGGTATCGAGCATGTTCACTCCTTGGTAAACATGACTTACAATGGCCCAGAGGTACATGACGCATTTTAGGAAGGGATCCCGATCAGGACTCTTAACATGGCATATTCTGGAGGCTCCAAGATTTCAGTGAGATGTTTGTTGCTTTGTTGTGTTTTTGATACCGGGTCACTCTATACAGCCCAGACTGGCCTCGGACTTCTGATCTTCCTCCCTCAGCCCCCAAGTACTGGGATTACAGCTATGCACAATCGTGCCTGGCTTCAATAGGGATCTTTGAACAGTGTCATGTAGGTGACAATATTTAAGTGTTCCTCCCAGTTATGGAAGCAAATGGGTTCTCTTTCAGTGAGTATATAAGATTCTTTCAGAAAATAAGATGCCGATTTCTGAAGCCCGGATTACTCACACCAGACCGTGAGAGGGTCAAGGCAACTGCATTGCCTTTTAGATGCCAGGGCCTGGGACAGAAAGGGGCAAGACTGGGATGGCCATCAGTGCACGGGCTGGGTGGGAAGAATGTCCTACCCAAGGGCTGGTGGCTGAGATAGGACAGTGTTTACATATGATCAGTAAATGCGTTAAAGCAGTGGGGGGAGGGGGCCCCTCACCCCCAGAGAGTTACAATGATGGAAACACAGAGCCATGGAATTACCCCTGTGTGTTGGCCCAGAATTGGAGGTAGTGGTGTGAACTCATGGAGAGATCTCACTCTCTCCCTCTCTCTGCTGAGAGGACCCGAAGACAACACCCCCAAAGCAATGGGCACATAGATTTTGGCTTCTAAAAGGAGCCAGGGCCCCTGGCAGACATGACTTCCTCTAGGCCCTGGGGCAGGGAAAGTACACGGTGAACCCAGAACAGCTTGTTGTGCCAAAAAGTAAACAAGTGCTCAGAGAATGTTGGGACATGTCAGAAAGATCCAGAAGGTACCTTATAGGCGCTCCCATGGGGCAAATCTGGAACACACTGCACATCAAAATAAATAGTGATTGTATAACAGATTGTGACTCCTTGAATAAATTAATGAAACCGGGAGTCCACGGTGCTAGGGAGGGAAGGGGAGAGGGAGGGAGCATTCTATGAGGCACAGACTACTTACATTGTCTCAAACTACCACCCCACCAAATTCTTGCTCACTACGGATGGAAACAGGATGGTTTGCTGTGGAGCTTTTCCAATGGAGAGGGCCTGGCAGGCATGTTCCAAGAGTTCAAAGTGCACATCATCATTGAAGGGACAGGTTGAAATTATCCAATGACAGACCAGCCCCTGGACTATTCCTGCCCAAGACCCAAACCTGAAGCTAATCACCAGGAGACATCAGACAACCAGAACTGAAGGGAGGGCTACAGAAAACTGAGTTGTAACCTTCACAAGTGTCAAGGTCAGGAAAGCCAGGGAACATCTGCAGCTGGGCCTCGGTCTGAAGAAGACGAAGAGACATGACAGCGTAAGACCTTAAAGACCAGTGGACTATAAGGAACATTGCTGGGGGCTGGGATGATGGCTCAGCAGCACAGCCAAACCTAATGCTAACAATCAACAGACCATTAAGGGAAAAGTTATATTTCATCTCACAAATAAAAAATGGGCTCAAAACAGTTCAATATCCATTTGTGATTAAAAACACTCAGCCGACTTGAAAGAGATAAAGACTGCTTTGACTTTGTAAAGAAAACCTACAAAATCTCCCCAAGAAAATACCATATTCAATAGTGAGATGCTGTTTTTAAAAAGCTTCTTTTAAAACCCAGAACACGACAAGGATTCCTGCTGTCAGGACTTCTGTTAAATTCTATTCTGGAGCCCCACGTCAGCACAATCAAATGAGGAGGAATGAGAAGCAGAAAGATATGAAGGGAAAACACCAAAGCCCATTGTTTGCAGAAGGTATTATCATCTATAAAGAAATCATCAGTGAGCTGGAGAGATGGCTTAGTGGTTAAGGTGCTTGCCTGTGAAGCCTAAGGATCCAGGTTCAACTCCCCAGTACCCATGAACGCCAGATGCACAGGTGGCACATGCATCTGGAGTTCATTTCCAGTGGCTAGAGGCCCTGGCATGCCTATTCTCTCTCTATCTGCCTTTCTCCCTCTCTATCAAATAAATAAATAAATACAATTTAGGGCAGGGCGTGGTGATGCACACCTTTAATCCCAGCACTCAGGAGGCAGAGGTAGAAGATCGCCAAGAGTTCAAGGCCACCCTGAGACTACATGGTAAATGCCAGGTCAGCTAGTGTGAAACCCTACCTCAGAAAACCAAAATAAAAATAAATAAATAAATAAATAAAATTTTGAAAAGAAACCATCAGTGTATCTAAAAACAATAATGTTTAGTGAGACACAAAAACATAAGATAAATATGTCAAAAGCAAGTGCACTTTTGTGCACATGGCATGCACTGTGCATACATGTGTGTGCGTAGATGCACACCCCATGCCCACGCGTGTAGAGACCAGAGGGGAACTTCAGTTGTACTACTCTGTCACTCAACTGCATGTTTCCTTGAATTGGGGTCTCTCCCTCAACCTTGAGCTAACATGGATCAGTGGACCCTAGCAATTTTTCAGTACTGTCCCAGGACCAGATTTTGCGTAGGTTTTGGGGACCTTAATTTGGAGATCTCCACCCCAAATGGCCTTTATGCTTAAGTAACAAGTGCTATTATCTAACGAGCCATTTCCCTAGCCCAACAGGTACATTTTATATGCTTATAACATAAAGTTCAAAAATATGTCATTTTAAGCCAGGTGTGGTAGCACACGCCTTTAATCCCAGCACTCGGGAGGCAGAGGTAGGAGGACTGCCGTGAGTTCGAGGCCACCCTGAGACTGCATAGTGAATTCCAGGTCAGCCTGGGCCAGAGTGAGACCCTACCTCGAAAAACCAAGCATGTATGTATATAAATGTAATTTTAAGACATGTATTTATAATTTTAACAACAATTAAAATGTATCTTGAAGCAAATTTAACAATAGACAAGTATGTTTTTCTGAGAACATTTATTTATTTTTTAAATTATTTTACTTATTTGAGAGGGCTAGAGAGATGACTTAGTGGTTGAGGCGCTTGCCTATGAAGTCTAAGGACCCAGGTTCTATTCCCCAGGACTCACATAAGCCAGCTGCATGCATGGTAGTGCATGCCTTTGGGGTTTGTTGGCAGTGGCTAGAGGCCCTGGAGCGTGCATTCTTTCTATCTGTCTCTGTCTGTCTGCCTATCTTTCAATCTGCCTCTCTCGCTCTGTCTCTCAAATAAAAATAAAATAAAATATTTATCTATTTGAGAGAGAAGGGGAGAATGGGAGCGCCAGGGCCTTCAGCCACTGCAAGCAAACTCCAGTCACATGCACCACCTTGTGCATCTGGCTTATGTGGGTCCTGGGGAATTGGGCCTGGGTCCTTTGGCTTTGCAGGCAAGCACCTTAACCACTAAGCCATCTCTCCAGCCCTAGGAGAAAATGTTTTTAAATATTTTGAAACCATTATCAAAATTCTTTAAATTGAGGAGTTTTTTGTTGTTGTTGTTGTTGTTGTTGTTTTTGGTATTTCAAGGTAGCGTCTCACTCTAGCCCAGACTGACCTGGAATTCACTACGGAGTCTCAGGGTGGCCCTGAACTCACAGCGATCCCCCTACCTCTGCCTCCCAAGTGCTGGGATTAAAAGCGTGCACCACCACGCCCAGCTTGAGGAGATATTTTAGATTAAGAGTGAAAATAGCATTATCAGTGTCAATTAATGACTTTGTGGATTCCATATCTTTCCAGCCAAAATTCTAGTGTACTTCTTGGGAGAATTTTGTAAGTCAATTGTATATAGATTTTTTTTTTTTTAATGAATGATCACAAGGCCAAGATACAATCTCCCTCCCCATTAAAAAAATAATAAGGTGAGGGGCCTGCCCTGTGCACTATTGAGGCTTTCCGCAGACCGTGCAAACAGTAAGAAAGATTGACTGCGGAGAGAGATAGTAAACAGAGCAAGGCAACAGAGGAAAGACCCCAGGCGCCAGTCCCTGCATATAGGAAACTTGATAAGTGGCAGCTGCCTTGCAGATGAAGAGAAAAAAAACAAAACTGTTCCCCAAATGGCACGGACACTTCAGGCTGTCCTTATGGAAAAACTGAAACGTGATCTGTGCCTTCCCTCAAACACAAAAATCAGTTCCAGCTGAATCAAGGTCTTAACATGGAACAGCCAATAGTTTTTGTTCATTTTAAGAGAGAATATGGGAACATTCTTTTATGAATAGGAGGCAGGAAAGAATTCCAATAAGATATTTTAAAGTGCAGACATAAAGGGAAAGTGTAATAAATTTAACTGCTGCAGAGTTCAGAACTTCTCTCCGTTGGAAAGTGTCACAAATAAAGCAAAGCATACAGGTGCAAAAGCGGGTGTGGCAGACTGTATTTTCCAAAGGTAACTGTGACAACTCTATCCCATAGACTTTCTTACAGCCTGGCTACGCTCTACCAAAAGGCAGGGTTCATACATTTGTCCTTGCACTGTACGCAGGTGTACCTATGACTCAAGGCTATGACTGTCTTGAGCAATAGGTAGAGTTCAGCCAACATGGCATTATGTAACTACTGAAGGTAGGTCATGAAAAGGCCATAGGTTTCAGCCTCCATCCCCGTGTTATGGCTTGGATCTGAAATGTAACCTCCCCGCCTCCAGCTCATGCTTTGAATGCTTGTCCCCTCTTTGGTAGTAATAACTTGGAAAGATGTAAAGCCTTTCTGAGGTGGGCCCCTTCTGGAAGAAGTAGGTCACTAGGGTCAGATTCTTTTGAAGATTATAGTCCACAACCCTTGGCTTCCTGATCCAACGTGATGTGAGGAGCCTCTACCCTGTGCTCCTGTTTTTGTGAGCTCCACCACACCTCCTTCATTACACCGTGATGAGGTGGAACATCTAAAAGCCTCCTGAAGTGGCTTCTGTGATCACAACAATGAGAGACTAAGTAATACACCCTGTGTGGTCGTTTGAATGTAAAACGTCTCCCATGGCCTCCTGTGTTTGAGTGCTTAATTCCCAGCTGGCTGGCACTGTTCTCAGAAAAGCTGTGGAGCCTTTGGGAGGTGGACCCTTGCTGAGGGAAGTGCGTCAATAGGGGAGGGTCTCGAGATTTCATCGTGCAATTCCACTTGCCAGCTCTACTTCCTTTCTGCTGATGTGAAGATGTAATTCTCAGCTGTCTGCTCCTGCTGTGCTTTCCACACCATGATGAAACTTCCTCTCTATGAGCCAGAAATAAACCCATTCCTCCCATAAGCTACTTCTGGCCAGGTGGGCTGTCCCACCAAAAAGAAGGTAACTGCTACATCCTGCTTCTGGTGTTGTGTCTCACCCTGCCGTATCTGCACCACACAGTAGACACCCAGCTGCAGCAAGGTTCAGATTCTGGTTCTACCATATCTGAATGCTCAGATTCCCAGGCCTCAACCTGGCAGACGGGGAGAAGCACAGAACACAGAGATAAAAAGATTATATACAATGTCTATTAGTACTGAGTAGTCAGGGGGTGGTGGTTTGAACAGATGGCCCCCAATATATTCAGCGTTTTATTACTTTGTAGTTTGCATCTGCAGCCACCTGGCTGGAAGCACTGTCAAGGAGGTGGATCTTAAGGTGTGGTGGTGGGTTTGGGATTTCAATCTAAAGATATGCAAAGTGTGCCTAGCTGGAGTTCCTGAAGTGTGCTGTGCTGTGTAGCTTTTGACTTTTGGCTCATGCTTCTCTGTGGTTGGTCCTGGGAAAGCAGGCCAGCTTCTTCTGCCATTACGGAACTTCCCCTGGGTCTGTAAGCGTCAATAACTCCCTTCCTCCATCACTGTGCCTGGTCTGGCCACTCGCCTCAGTGAACCTGCAGCTGTCGGTTACACAGGGCATTGGGGCAGGAAAGGTGATCTGGAGCACATCTGTGTGGACACATCCAGAGCTGGGAGCTAGTTCCCCACCAGCAATAAGGACGTAGAAAGGTCTTGGACCTAGAGACTTGGAATTCTTGCTCTACCCCAGTGCGCTACGTGACTCAGAGCAAATCACTTTGCTCTCTGGGCCTCAGCTTCCTTGGCCCCAAGGTTCTTGTGCATGCCATCTTCATCCTCTGGTGTATGAGGGAGCGCCTCGTGTGCAGCAGATGGTCCATAAACAGAGCTGACAGGGTGGAATGCCCCCGTGTGTCTAGCCAGCCCAGTCCCACTGCCTGTCATTCTTCAGTACCCATCTCGTTGCCACCTCTGCTAGAAAGCCTCCCTTAACTCATTGAGCCACTGCGGGGGGGGGGGTCCTCACGCCTCCCTCCATCCCAGCATTGAGCCCCACTTCCCATCTCCATCCCCTGCGACCCTGAGCCTCGGTCACCAGAGATCGGAGGGAAACATCTGCTCGTGGCAGAGAAGAAAGCAGACACCAGGCAATGGCTGCTGAGCTCACCGTTTAATCAGCATATTATAAGCCTGCTCCTCCAAGAGGACCCAGGCTGCTCTGCTCTGCTAAGGGCCTGTTATGCTGGGGACCAGGTCCCCTGACTTCTTTGAGTCCCGAGTGCGATCCTAGTCACAGGGCTGCCAGGGAAAGTCACTGTCATCTGGACAGCTGCTCTCTCAGGTCTCATGACAGACATGGGAGTCTCATTTATTCATCAGCACTGGCAATATTCCAATAGGGGCATTTTTCCTGTTAAGATCTGCAAGTATGTATGAGGATGTGAACCGACACCCATGCTGTCTTAAGTACATCTTTAGTTTTATGTTGTTGTTGTTTATTTTTATTATTTATTTGAGAGTGACAGAGAGAGAAAGGGGCAGATAGAGAGAGCTCTATCTGAACATGCCAGGGCTTCCAGCCACTGCAAATGAACTCCAGACACGTGCACCCCCTTGTGCATCTGGCTAATGTGGGTCCTGGGGAATCGAGCCTTGAACCAGGGTCCTTAGGCTTCACAGGCAAGCGCTTAACCGCTAAGCCGTCTCTCCAGCCCTTAAGTACATCTTTAAATCTTCCATAGCTTTGTCTGAGGCACAGGGCAGGCTTGGTGCTGTGTGTGAGAGTTGGACATAGCCACCGTGTGCACTCCTGGGCAGTTTCCTAGAACCCCTGGCCCCCTTCACCCAAAGCGAAGCCCACCAGCTTGCCAATTCAGCTTGAACCATGTAAGACGCAATGCCCTGAGGTTGGCTCATATGTATTTGACCTGTCCAGCTTGGTCCAGCCTTGTCCTGCTCAGTCGGGGGTTGAACTCAGACATGGGGCCACCCAACCCACAGCTCCACTATGGGAACCAGTCTGTCCCACTCTTCCTCTACTGGCTTCCAACATAGCCTGGGACCCATGGTCTCAGAAACCCTCCTCGGGCTACGGAGGAGAGACAGGCAGAAGAGGGAGAGACTGAGGCAGAAGACCAATCTGGCAGATACTGAGGTGCCTGCCCTGCAACCTGGAAGACTGCTCCAGCTACAGGAAACGGCTCATTACTGCTGACTACTGCCCACTGCCCACCCCTCTGTCCAGCAAGAGAAGGACACCTGAGATTATTTCTCTATCTACTTTACTGCCTTTGCTCCTCACTTTCTCTATGGCTTATTCATTCCTACAACCATCCGGCCCACCCCACATAGACTCCATAACCCAGGTCCTTGTCTCAGGGTCTGCTTTGGTGGCAACCCAAAGGAAAGCAGCCAAAGATGCAAGACAAAGGCCTAAAGCAGGAAAGGGACCCTAAGGGTGGACAAAACTGGCTGATGGAGAGGATTCAGAGGTGAACAGGGCAGGACCTGGAAACTGATGAGATGTGGAAGGAGAGAGAAAGCAGGAGGCAAGGGTTTCCAGGTTTGACAGCACCTTTTCTGCAATAAGAAATAATAGAGAAGGGCTGGAGAGATTGCTTAGTGGTTAAGGCATATGCCTTTGAAGCCTAAGGACACAGGTTCAATTCTCTGGGTCCCACGTAAGCCAGATGCACAAGGTGGCCCATGCGTCTGGAGTTTGTTTGCAGTGACTGGAGGCCCTGGTGCGCCCATTCTCTCTCTCTCTAGTGCACGAGGGAGAAGGAGAGAGATGGAGAGGAAGAAGGAGAGAGACAGAGACCAAGAGACAGAGAGACAAAGGCAGAGAAAGAAATTGGCAGACGCAGAGAAAGAGAGTGGCACATGCATAAACCACGTGTAGAAGACAGAAAGACACAGCCACTCACCAAGGAGTGATAGCCACCAGCAGCTGGCAAAGGGACAGAAAAATCTGTCCTAGAGCTTCCAAAGGTATGTGGCCCTGTCAACACCATATTTATTATATTAGCTCATGACACTAACTTCTTGCTCTCGGCACCCAGAGCTGTGAGAGAAGACACTGTTGCTGTATTGTCACTGGGCTTGTGGTTTTTAATTTTAAAAAGGTGTGTGTGTGTGTGTGTGTGTGTGTGTGTTAAGTGTGTGGGCACACATGTGTGTACCGATGTGCATGTTGGCATATACATATGCAGGTGGAGGCCAAAGGCCAGCATCGAGAGGACACTGGGTATCATTTTGGATTGCTCTCCACCTATTTTTTTTTTTTTTTTAATGGAGAAAGGGGTATTTATTAGAGCTTACAGATCCAGGGAAAGTTCCATAATGGCAAAAAAAAAAAAAAATTGGACTTGCTTTCACAGGTCCAGACAGAGAAAGAACCACAAGCCAAAAGCCATACCACACAACACACTTCAGGAACTCCCGGCGGAAGTAGGACACTTTACATATTAAGACAGGGTTTCTCTGACTGGAGCTCGCCGATTTCACTAGACTAAACTAGCCAGCAAGCAAATAGGGATCCTCCTGTCTCTGCCATCCCAGAGCCAGGATTGCAGGCACGCACACCGTGGCCAGCTTTTACGTGGGTACTGGGCTCCCAACTCAGGTCCTCGGGCATGCAGAGCAAGCACTTTTCCCACTGAGCCATCTCCTCCGCCCTGGGTTTGTGATTCGCTAGCAGAAAAGGGGGGTGCTGGCTGCGCATCGGGCACTCTGGAGCTAATCCCCTTGTGTCTGGGGAGATCGGCAAGGCTCACCACCACTGCCCACATCCCAGGGAGCCTGCACCTCTCTCCTGCCTGAGCTTCCTCGGGGCTGTGGGAATTTGTGAGCTTCCTTTGGTCTGTCTTGCCAGGCTCCTCCCAGATGCCTTTGCTCTTCCAGCCAGGACCTGCCCATTCTTCCTCAGCCTCTGCCTAGAGATCAGGCACAGGGGCGCCCGGCTCTTGGAGACCCACAATAGCCTTCTGCCTCCCGTGGCTGGTCCCCACAGACCTTCTTCCTAGAACAAAGGTGGGGGGAAGCAGGTGGTGCCAGCCCCCTCTTAGCAGCCTCCCATCTTTCTCCACACTTCCTCTTCCTTGGTCAGAACTCTGTCTGCTCTGGAGTCTGAGCAGCTTGACCTCTCATTAGTCCTTCCCAATGAGTGGCTGTCCCTCCAGTTGCAGTGGCCAAGCGGGTGGCTCTGTTATTACATATGTCGCACCATGACATGAAGGTGTCATTTCCAACTGCTGGACAAGGCCAAGGGCATTGAGTTAAGGGAACTGTGGAGAGTGAGAGGCTTATTTTTTGGTAGCAACCCAAAGGAGACCGAGGATGATAGATACAAAGACAAAAAGCAGGAAAGAGACCCCGAGGGATGACAGGCTTTGCAAGCAAGTGCTTTTAACCACTGAGCCATGTCCACAGTCCCTAGAATTGGAATAACATAATTGTCTTATGGTTACACACACTCAAAACAATGACTGCCAAGAAATACTACAAAAAGATTAGTTACCTTTGAGTCATTTATATTTTCATTCATGTACATGTCTCAAAATAACTGACAGTAACAAGTCCTATTTTTGTAATCGAGAGGGGAAAAAAGGTTATTTTAGAGGATTTCTTTAAAGAAGCTAACATTTAAACTATATTTTTAAAGTAAGTGTGAAAGAAGCAAGCATAGGGATTATGCTGGAGCTGCGTGAAGATGGCACATTCCCTGTGGGTAGCGGTTGCTGGGCTCGGGTGGCCAGACGCGTGAGCAATGGCTCCACATTCATGAGTGAAACAGACCAACCGCTCAGAAGGACTGCTATTCTTAGGTCTGAACGCAGACAGGAATTTCTGCCAAGGATCTGTGAGACATGTATTATTAATTTACTTTTTACAGAGGAGGCTGAGGTGGGGTAGAGAAACAACTTGCCTAGCAATGCAGCTACAATGAGGAGGAGCCAGGCTTAGAACCCATAAGACAGCCATGTGGGGCGACCCCTTTAAGACAAATGGCAAACCTCGTCACTGCTCGGCTCAATGCCCCTGGTGGTTTCTAAGTCACTCAGAGTAAAACCAAAGCTTTTCCCTCTAATGGCCTACGAAGTTCCCGGTGAATTGGCTCAGTAGCAAATGCCCTGACCTCATATCTGGACTCTCCTGATCCCAGCTCCGCCCTAGAAAGCTAAATACACTCACTCCACCCCAGGGCCTTTGCCCTGACTGACCAAGAACACTCCTCATCGATCTCTATCTAGCAACCACCCTTTCCCACTTTGAGGCCTACTAATGTAAAATTGTCCCGCTCTCTTTACCACACATACCCCCCCCCATTAGGCTCTATTGTTATCTATAACATTGTCACCTTCTTCAAGTCACTGCTATTGACTGCCTGTGCTTCCTTCTAGAAGGCCAGCCCCACAGGGACAGACGTTGTGACTTTTATTCACTGTGTCAACTAAGCTTTGTAGACAGAACCTGAGGCGTAGCGTATGGTCACTATGTGTGCTATGTTTGTGTTTTTTTAAAGATATAGTTTATTTTTATATATTTATTTGAAAGAGATAGAGAGGAAGAGGCAGATAGAAAGAGAGAATGGGCACATCAGGGCCTCCAGCCACTGCAAATGAACTTCAGACACACACGCCCTCTTGTGCATCTGGCTTATGTGGCTTATGTGGGTCCTGGGGAACTGAACCGCAACTAAGTTTTTTTAAAAAAACATTTATTTTTATTTATTTATTTGAGAGTGACAGACAGAGAAATAGGCAGAGAGAGAATGGGTATGCCAGGGCCTCCAGCCACTGTAAATGAACTCCAGACGCGCGCGCCCCCTTGTGCATCTGGCTAACATGGGTCCTGGGGAGTCGAGCCTCGAACCGGGGTCCTTAGGTTTCACAGGCAAGCGCTTAACTGCTGAGCCATCTCTCCAGCCCCTAAGTTTTTGTTGAGTGACTGAACGCTTCATAGAGAATGCTCCCCACACTGCTGGCACACAGTGAGGCCCAGAGAATGTGGTCCTGTTTTAATCTTTTGAACGTCAAGTCCAGGGCCACCAACACTCTACAGATGTTGTGATGATCCAGTTCCTCCTATGTGAGGCACCAGGGATAGAAATAACCCAGTTTGGAAAGCCTTCCCATGCTGGTGGGGAATATATGCCAACTAACATAAGGCAGAAACCAAGATGTGTTACTTTATTGGAGAAAGCGTCAGGATGAGAAAATGTGGGGTGGGTGTCAAGCTGCCACGAAGTTTCTCACTAACTGCTCGTAAGACCCTCGGGCAGGGGTGAGCAGCCCCATTTGCAAGCAAGGACACTGAAGCTCACTGAGTCAGGTAGCCTACCCAAGGTCAGGATTGTGATCAGTTATCCTGACCATGGAGATCTTGGGGGCTGCATCAGAGCTGAGAGCGGGCAGGATGGTCCCAGGAAGAGGAGACCAGACTGTAGGAAGCCAGGCCCAGATGTGATGGCATGTGGGCTGCGTTAAAGGGCAGCCAGGATCAGTAGAGGTTTGTCTGTTTGGAAGGCCACGCTGGCCAGAACTTAGTGGGACAGCACTCTTGCCCTCAGCTCATTTCCACAATGGGATAATGCCTGTCCTCATGGAGACAGCCTCACAGCTGAACTGGCCCTCTGACCTTGGCCTCTGCGGATTGTTCCAAGCACAGTCCTCCTGGGTTTAAAGGTCTGCCTCCTCACTTACCCTCTTTGGCCACTTGTTCAAGAGCTAGCAAAATATTCTCCAGGAATCTTCTCTCAATTTTTGTGGGCCTGAGGGCCAGAATCTACAGGCCAAACTTTTTTTTTTTTTCACCCATAGTCCAGGGCAGTTTGAGCTTAAATCGGGCCAAGATTGATCCTTAAGTCCTGAATTTTTAAATTTCACTACTGGGCTGGGGAAATGACCTACTGGTTAAGGTGTTTGCCTGCAAAGCCAAAGGACCCAGGTTTGATTTCCAAGGACCCACGTTAGCCAGATGCACAAGGTGGCACACGCGTCTAGAGTTCGTTTGCAGTGGCTGGAGGTACTGACGTGCCCTTTTCCCCGCCCCTCTCTTTCTCTGTCTCCCTATTTCTCTCTGTCAAATAAATAAATAAAATAAAATATTAAATTTCACTTCTTACGCTATGATTCTTATAATTTATATAAACACTAAATATTGACTGAGTATGCACCTTGATATTCCTTCCTTAATTGTGCTCTAATAAGTTTGCAAAGCACAGGTTCCATCTTTGCTGTACTGAGGATCAGTGACCAAGATTTGGCCTTTCTGTTAACAGCTAAGTAAGTCAGGCAACTGTAGGGGCAAACTCCTACCCTCACTGGAAAGAAAAGACTGTTAACAGGGCTGGAGAGATGGCTTAGTGGTTAAGGAGTTCACCTGAGAAGCCTAAGGACCCAGGTTCAATTCCCCAGTACTCAACAAGGTGGCACATGTATCTAGAGTTTGTTTGCAGTGGCTGGAGGCCCTGGCACTTGCTCGCTCTCTCTTTCTCTCTCTCTTAAAATAAAGAAATAAATTTAAAACCAAAATTTAAAAAGTCTTTTTGGGGGGTTCTTTTTGTTTTTTTTTTTTTTTTTTTTTTTATTTGAGAGCGACAGACACAGAGAGAAAGACAGGTAGAGGGAGAGAGAGAGAATGGGCGCGCCAGGGCTTCCAGCCTCTGCAAACGAACTCCAGACGCGTGCGCCCCCTTGTGCATCTGGCTAACGTGGGACCTGGGGAACCGAGCCTCGAACCGGGGTCCTTAGGCTTCACAGGCAAGCGCTTAACTGCTACGCCATCTCTCCAGCCCTTGGGGGTTCTTTTTGAGGTAGGGTCTCACTCTAGTCCAGGCTGACCTGGAATTCACTATGTAGTCTCAGGGTGGCCTCAACTTATAGTGATCCTCCTACCTCTGCCTCTCAAGTGCTGAAATAAAAATATTAAAAAAAAAAAAAGACTGTTAACAGGGGGCTGGAGAAATGACTCAGTGGCTAAGGCATTTGCCTGCAGAGCCTAACAACCCCAATTCAATTCCCCAGTACCCACATAAAGCCAGATGCACAACGTGGTGTAGGCACTTAGGTGGAAAACTGTCAGGCTTCCTCAAGAGTGAGGCCTGGGGAGTGTGGTAGTTTGAATAGATGCCCCCCCCAATATATTCAGTGTTTTATTAGTTTGTACTTTGGATCTGTAGCCACCTGGCTGGAGGCCCTGTCACTAGGCGGATCTTAAGGTGTGGTGGTGGGTTTGGGATTTCAATCTGAAGATCTGCAAAGTGTGTCTAGCTGGAGTTCCTGAAGTGTGCTGTGCTGTGTGGCTTTTGGCTTTTAGGCTTGTGCTTCTCTCTCTGTGTTTGGACCTGTGAAGGCAGGCCAGCTTCTTCTGCCATTATGGAACTTCCCCTGGATCTGTAAGCTTCAATAAATATCCCTTCCTCCATAACTGTGCCTGGTCTGGAAGTTCATCGCAGCGAACCTGAAGCTGTCTGCTACAGGGAGGGATCCGGACAGGGGCCATGTGCAGCAGAAATAAAGAATGCCTGAGCTTTAGGTCTTGATTGTTTGGTCCAAGACTGCCCACAGGGAGAAAGGACCGAGAAGCATGCAGTCCCACTTGTGTTGGCTGGGGTGTTCTGAGAAAGCCAGCTCACCCTGGTTCAATTTCTCCAGGACTCCACGTAAAGCCAGATGCACAAAGAGGCGAGTGTATCTGAAGTTCGTTTGCAGCAGCTGGAAGCAGCTTCCATCTTTGCAGAGGGAAAGCAGAGGCCAGTGAAGGAAAATGAACTGCCTTAAGGTTATATGGTGTGTTTTTTTTTTATATTTATTTATTTATTTGAAAGTGACAGACAGAGAAAGAAGCAGAGAGAGAGAGAATGAGCACGCCAGGGCCTCCAGCTACCGCAAATGAACTCCAGATGCATGTGCACCCTTGTGCATCTGGCTAACGTGGGTCCTGGGGAATTGAGCCTCAAACCGGGGTCCTTAGGCTTCATAGGCAAACACTTAACCGCTAAGCCATCTCTCCAGCAGGCTTCCATCCAACCCCTCTCTCACATTCATCTGACTGAGGCACTCACTCTTTCAGCCATCATTAATTCACTCACGCAGCCATCATTAACAGCCCCTGCCAACTAACTTAGACGCTGAGGAGATCAAAAGGGAAGTTGAGGTGGCTTTAGCACACAGTCTGATGGAGGAGACAGGCATCACCACACAATACACTAAATGCCACCAAGAGGGACACTCAGGAGGGCAGAAGTCAGTCTAGGGGTTCGAGAGCAGTTCCCCGAGAGGGAAACCAGGACCCAGTTAAAACATAAGTGGGGAGCTGGAGAGATGGCTCAGTGGTTAAGGCAATTGCTTGCAAAGCCTGATGGCCTGAGTTCAGTTCTCCAGCATCCGTGTAAAAAGCCAGTTGCACAAAGTGGTGCCTATGTCTGGAGTTCAGTTGCAGTGGCAAGAGGCCCTGGCATGCCCATTGTCTCTGTCTCTTCTTCTTTCCCTCTCCCTCCTTGCAAATAAAAAAATAAAAACATAAAGAAAAATAAAAAGATAAGTGGGAAGCCACCAGGAGGAGTCACGGGAAAATCCTGCCTGGCAAAGGAAGCTGAGGGGGGCAAATGTTTCGCAGAAGGGTCCCAAAACTCAGCTCACTGCTCCAGACAGAACACAAGGATACTATACTCAGTTTTGTTTGCTACCCCGCCTCAAACTCCTCCCTGCCTCCCGGCTTGGTCAGCAAGGTGAAAGATGACATCATGTCATCTGGTTTGTTTTAAAGTGTGGGCTGATCTGATTGGTTAAACAGCCCAGGTAATATTCAGCCTGGGCTATACAAAAATTCGCCGCCGCTCAGGCGTCTTTGTGATTGATTGTTGGTGCTGCTGATTTTGATACTGTTGCATCCTTTGGCCCGTGACCACAAAAAAAAAAAAATCAGTCATACAGACTGAGGAGTGCGTAAGGCAAAGGAGATGTATTGAAGAAAAAGGTGTACAAGCCTCAAAGCGTCAGGACAAACATGCTTGGGATTTTGGCCAGCATGCAAAAATGAGAGAGAGAAGCCGGGCGTGGTGGCACATGCCTTTAATCCTAGCACTCGGGAGGTAGAGGTAGGAGGATCACCATGAGTTCGAGGCCACCCTGAGAATGCAGAGTGAATTCCAGGTCAGCCTGGGCCAGAGTGAGACCCTACCTCAAAAAAAAAAAAGAGAGAGAGAGAAAAGGAAAAAGGAAGAAAATGAGAGAGAAAGAAAGAAAAAGAGAGAGAGAGAGAAAGGAAGGAAGGAAGGAAGGAAGGAAGGAAGGAAGGAAGGAAGGAAGGAAGGAAGGAAGGAAGAAAAGGAGGGAAGAGAAAAGAAAAGAAAAATGTAAACGTTGTGCTTTCTGACTTAGAGCTCAGAAAACAGGGCCGGTTCAGCCGTGAAGATCGTGAGCAAGGGCATGGAGGAGAGGTTTTCATTAAGGGCATGACCATTCCTCCCATCTCCTTCATGTGTCTTTAGGTGAGGAGTGATTAGCCAGGTATAGCTTCACCCTTCCTGCTTTCATACTAGGGACATGGGAGACAAAGCCTGTCTTTCAGTGACCTCCAACTCTGCCAAGGTTTGCCTACCCAGCACATTGGGAGGTGTTTGGAATGTGACTGGGGAGGGCCAGGGGCTTGCTGTGGACAAGCAGGCAGGTGACCGACCAGTGCTCAGAAGAGGCCCGTGAAGTCATGCTGTCTGCCCAGCTGGAAGGCTCCTCAGATCGGTTCTCCAGCCAGTGGACTCGAGGGGTTCTTGTATAGTCCAGGCCACATCCCCACAGGTGATTCCCCTCGAACTGGCCACACTTGGGCTCTGGAAGCAGGCAGAACCACAGCCTTCACCCTGTTCCCCACCTGGCCCCCTGACCAGTGGTCTCCCCCCAGCCTGAGCTGTCCTTCCCCTTATCCTTCTCAGCCTATTAGTTCACTGACCCTCAGTTCACTTTTCCGATCACTTTGGAACTCTGCATTCACAAATCCTTTTATTTGCTTAGTGACTTGCCATTCAGACACTTTGCCCAGCTCTCTCTCTCTCTAGTTACTTTTTTTTAAAAAGTCTTGTTGATATGTAGCTCTTGCATTTTTCAGACATTAATCTCTTAATAATCTGTATCTTATTGGACGTTCCTACCTGACACCTATGATATAACGTTTCAAATGTTCCCATGAGGGCCACATACTCTAGTTTTGCAAAGTTAAAAAAAAAAAATTGGACTGGAGAGAAGGCTTAGCTGTTGAGTGCTTGCCTGTGAAGCCTAAGGACCCCGGTTCGAGGCTCGGTTCCCCAGGTCCCACGTTAGCCAGATGCACAAGGGGGCGCACGCGTCTGGAGTTCGTTTGCAGTGGCTGGAGGCCCTGGCGTGCCCATTCTCTCTCTCTCCCTCTATCTGTCTCTCTCTCTCTCTCTCTCTCTCTCTGTCACTCTAAGATAAATAAATAAGAACAAACAAAAAAATTTTTTTTTTTTATTTGCTCAGATCTCCAGTGTAGTCTCTTTGGAAAAGGGACCTGAATTGTACCCACCCCATGGGGAAGGGGCTTAGCTCACCTTTCGTAGCCCATGAGGCACACTTGGCTCCCTTGCCACCACCACTCCTCCCTGATGTATGGGAGGGTTCCATGAAATCATGATCCCCATGTTCTACCAACCCAAAGTGGCAGAACCGTTTGCCAGGCCAGCGTGGTCCTCCCAGGAGTTGTCTCACTGCTCCATGCCAAGCTCAGATTAGGTGCACAGCACCTGGGCAGCTCTGCCTGCTTGGCCCAAGGCCATGGGCTGCTCTGTGGGGCAGAGGTTGGCACCACCACCCTCTGGGTCAGCTCGGGGTTCTGGAGGTGGTTCCTCGGTGGCTGGCCACACACTCTCTCATTACGCCCTTTCTCTGACTGCACTGCTGTCCCCACCCAGGAGAGGCTTCCTGCTGTGTCTCCCTCCCAGCCCTTTGAAAGGGTGTTTGCCATGAGTTGAGAAGAGTATACATCCTCTGCATTCTCCTGGCTCCCTCTTAGCCCCTTGTGACCCATCAGCCCCGAGCCCAGGGTGCTGCAGCAATCAGAGATCCTCTTCCTTATTTTTCATCCCAGGCACCCCCAGAGGCCAGGAATCGGGTAGCTCCCAGCGTATGCCTTCTCTAGAGCCCTGGCCCTTCGTCCTCTTCTTCAGGGTCCCTCATTCTCCTCAGCACAGAGGAACACCATGCAGCAACATCACAGTGAAGACACACCCAGGGGCTCAAAGGCTGTTTTCCCCCAATAACTTCTCTCATTAAAGAAAACACAATTTGGGCTGGAGAGATGGCTCAGCAGTTAAGGCATTTGCCTGCAAAGCCTTAAGACCCATGTTTGACTTTCCAGACCCCATTAAGCCAGACACATAAGATGGCACATGTACAAGATTCTACATGTGCACAAGGTGGCGCGTGCGTCTGGAGTTTGATTGCAGTGGCTGGAGGCCCTTGGCGCCAGTTCTCTCTCTCTCCCTCTCTCCCTCTCTCTCTCTCATAAAACATGCACACACACACACGCACGCACACAATTTATGGGACTGAAAAGATAGCTCAGTTGGTAAAGTCTGTGTCTTGCAAGCATCTGAACCTGTGTTCAATCCTCAGTACCCATATAAATGCCAAGAAGGACAGCATGCATCTGTAATTCCAGTGCTGGAGAAGTGGAGCAGGAAGGTCCCTGGAGCTCACTGGGCAGCCAGTTTAGCCTGATGGGTGAGAACCAGGGCAATGAGAGATAAACAAACAGAAACAGTGAGCGGCATGCCTGAGTATATCACCCAAGGTTGTCCTCGGGCCTCCCCATGCACATGTGTGCCCACATACCTGTGAACACGCATACGTACATTCATGTATACTGCACACATACACACATGCAAACAATACATTTTGAAAGGTATATGACTTGGTTCCTTACAGGACACTCTTTTTGGGTACAGCCCCTTGTCCATGAAGACTCCAAGGTAGTCTGTAGGAAACTGTACACAGACATCTTGAGTAGCTCCATCAGGAAAAGAAAAGTTCTCTCAAAAGGAGCTGCTATGGCAAGATGCCACTGCATGCATGGTCACCAACCCTCAATATCTTCCAGTTCTGAATCTTCGGATTCTCCAAATACGGCTCGAAACCATTTGAGGAGAAATCAGGGACAGTGGTACACACCTGTAACCCTGCCACTCCAGAGGCTGAGTTAGGAAGACCAAGAGTTTGAAGCCACTCAGGAGGCAGAGGTAGGAGGATCGCCGAGAGTTCAAGGCCACCCTGAGACTACATAGTGAATTCCAGGTTAGCCTGAGCCAGAGTGAGACCCTACCTCGAAAAACCAAAAAAAAAAAAGAGTTTGAAGCCAGCCTGGGCTACATAGTGAGACCTTGTCACAAAGAAAAACCTTATAAAGAAAACTATGTATGCTTTGGACATGTATAGATTTTTTTCATTGTCACTATTCTCTGAAAAATGCAATATAACTATTTCTGTGGCATTTATGTTGACCTCAGTATTTTAAATTATCTAGAGATAATTTGAAGTACATGGGAGAATTATGCAGGTTTTATGCAAATATGACATTATTGTCTGCAAGGCACTGGAGCATGCATGGATTTGTGTATCTGTGGAGGTTCCTGTGGATTTGGAGGGGTGACTGTACCCCACTCCACTGTGTGAATGTTGTCAGGGATTTTCCTTTAAAATATAGACCCATCATAAGGGAAGAGGAAGGGGACCAACAAGATGAAGGCAGGGGGTTGGGGGATGGGGAGGGATGTGGTGAAGGGGCGCAAATAAAAACAAAGTGTAATAAATAATATATATGTATGAAAATGCCATAAAGGACCCATTCACTTGGTATGCCAACTTTCATAACTAATTGTAGGCTGGGGAGATGGCTTACCAGTTAAGAGTGCTTGCTGGGGGCTAGAGAGATGGCTTACTGGTTAAGGTGATTGCCTGCAAAGCCTAAGAATCCTGGTTCAATTCCCCAGTACCCACATAAGCCAGATGCCCAAAGTGGCACATGCATCTGGAGTTCGTTTGCAGTGGCTGGAGACCCTGGCGTGCCCATTCACTCTCTCTGTCTGCCTCTTCTCTCTCTCTCTCTCTCTCTCTCTCTCTCTCTCTCTGACTTTCTCTCAAATAAATAAATAAAAATATTTTTAATGTTTTTTATTTTTATTTATTTGACAAAGAAAAAGAGAGAGAGAGAGAGAATATGGGAGTGCCAGGGCCTCCAGCCTCTGCAAATGAACTCCAGATGTGTGTGCCCCTTGTGCATCTGGCTAACGTGGCGGTTCTGTGGAATCGAACCTGGGTCCTTTGGCTTTGCAGTCAAATACCTTAACCGCTAAGTCATCCCTCCCACCCCCAAAATAAAAAATTTTTTTTAAAAAAGAGTGCTTGCTGTCAAAACATGAGGGCTTCTCAGCCCAGAGACCAAGTTTGACTCCCCAGAACCCATGTAAAAACTGAACGTGGCCACTTACATATGTAACCCTATAGTCCACACGGGGCAGAGACTGCAGCCTCACTGGAGCTTGCTGATGGACAGCAGCTCCAAGGCTCAAGGAGAGACCCCCATCTCAAAGAAATATGATAAGAGGAACGTGTCAGATGTTCTCCTCTGGCCTCCACCCACAAGTGCATGCAGATTTGTGCACACGCACATGCATACACCATACAACATACACTCCACACATATGCTCTACACACATAAACATAAACAAAAAAATCCTTTTTTAAAGTTTTTCTCTTTTATATTTATTTATTTAAGAGAGAGAGAAAGAAAGAGGCAGAGAGAGAGAGAATGGGTGCGCCATGGCCTCCAGCCACTGCAAAAGAACTCCAGACCCATGTGCCCCTTGTGCATCCAGTTTACGTGGGTCCTGGAGGATCTAACAGGGATCCTTTGGCTTTGCAGGCAAATGCCTTAACTGCTAAGCCATCTCTCCAGCTCAAAATAATGACTTTTTAAATGCAGACACAGCCATCTCTCTCTGTTTTAGTATAACTTAGCTTGTCGTTAGGTTCCCTTATGACAAGAAAGCCCATGGCAACCAGACTACTTTGGTTTCCCAGGGGGACATCCTGACTCTGAATATCAAAATCTTTCATCAACTTCTATATGAGGAACCAGTCTGGTCTCCCTTTATGTTAGCACCCTGTTCTTGTCATTGAAGTGATGCATTGGATCTGAGTGTGAATATGGCTTCATTTTCATGCCTTATTGACACTTAACCCTGTTCCAGGCTGTGAGAGGGCTCCAGGGATATAAGAACAAAGATATAGGCTCTTTAAGATGGATCTCACAGCCATGGGGAGGGCAGGAGAGCAATAGTGAAGATCTCATGCTAAAACAGAGATTGGAAACAATCACCTACCTGAGATGGGGCACTCAGTCCCCAGGGAGTTGGGAGCATACAGAAGGATCTGGGGAAGAGGGTGACAAATGAGATAGACTTGCATGGGCATTCCAGAGAGATAGACCAGCTGTGCAAAGGCCCAAGAGCTGGAGACGATGCCTGGCTTCCAGAGACCAGTGGATACCTTGGTACTGGGAGAGCCAAGGGAAGAGAGCAGGTGAGAGGGGAAAAACGACAGCAAGGCGTGAGCCAGGCCACGAAGGGACTAGAAAGGAGTTTGGGCATCTTCTCTTGATTAGAAACCCAGCCATTCCACATGTGTTACTCTCTTTTTGCTGTGATCAAACTCCTGATCAGAAACACTTTAAGCAAGAAAAGGTTTATTTTGGTCCACAGTTGAAGGGAAGCCAGAATGGCAAAAGCTTGAAGCAGTGGGTCACATTCAGTCTACAATCAAGAAGCAGACAGAGAGAGAGCGAGAGAGTGTTGAATGTTGGCATTCAGCCAGCTCTCTCATTTTCACACAGTCCAGGACCCCAGCCCATGGAACGGTGCTGCCCACAGTTAAGATGGGTCTTCCCATGCCAATCAACCTAATCAGGATAACACCTCGCAGGCATGCCCAGAGGCTAATTTCCTAGGCAATTTGAAGTACTGGCAAGTTGAAAATCAGCATAAAGCATCACACCAATGGTTCTCATCAATTTTAAAGCTTTTTATGAAGTTATGAAACACATACAGATAAATTCACATTATTATATCACATTATAAGTTCACATAAGTATACCTTTTGATGAGTTTTCACAAGGAATGCTCCCATGTTTTATTGGTTGCTTTCTCATTGCCGGGACAAAATATTGGACCAGATGCAATTTAGGGAAGGAAGGAAAGAGTCTACTTTGGCTTATGGTTTCAGAGGATAGAGGCCATTATGATGGGGAACTTTATTTTGGCTTATGCTTTCATAGGATCGAGACCATTATCACAGGGAAAGCATGGCAGGAGAAGGAAGCCAGAGTCATATCATCACATCAGCAAGAAGGAAGTACAGAGAATGAATAGCAAGCAGAGCCCGGCTGTAGCACTTTATGGCCTGCCTCCAGTTACATTACACACTTCCTCCAGCAAGGCTCCACCTCCTAAAGAGTCCACAACCTTCCCAAACAGCGCCACTTTGCTGGGCATCAAGTGTTTGTATATACTTGATGTATTCAGCAAGCTATATATTTATCAAGGCCATGAGAGTCATTTTCCACTCAAACCACTGTACATGTAAATAACATCCATACCAAAATATGTCCAGCACTAAGAAGACCCTGCAGGGCCCTCCACTCTCTGGGCCCTCAGATTTGACCACTGTCCTGTTGTTGTTGTTTTTCCCCCCCATGAGGGACTTGTTCTATCTGTTTAACTTCATATGAGTGGAATTGAACAGTATTCCCTCTGTTATTGCTCAGTAATATGACTGAAGTTCCTTACTATCGCTGTGATAGCAGGCATGGCAGGGCTCCTTGTCCACATCTTGAGGCACTCCATGAGCATGGCTCTGCTGGGTCAAAGTGTGTGGACCCGTTGAGCTGGAAGATGCGAGGCCGACTCACTTCCCCCGTGTGTGGGTGGAAGGTATGGGGCCAGGAGGAAGCTGCAGCAGACCTGGGTTTGGGTGGCCTCTCTTGACTATACTGAGCGGGAGGGCGGATGGGAACATACCACGGGGCTGGGCGGAGGCCAGCGACAATGGATTTGCAGCTGGAGACAGGCATGAGTCAGAAAGTTGGCCACCCCTTATCTTTTAGGAAAGTCGAAATTCAAACCCTTTCCTCTTTCCTAAAGCTAGTCTCTGTGGCACTTGAGGGAACACAGGACCCTAACTGCGGAGGGTTTTCTGCTGGGTGCGTCACTCCTCTCTGTGCTTCTGTTTTCTCATCCATAAAAAATAGGGCTGGAGAGATGGCTTAGTGGTTAAAGCACTTGCCTGCAAAGCCAAAGGACCCAGGTTCAATTCCCCATAATCCATGTAAGCCAGAAGCACAAGGGGACACATGTATCTGGAGTTCATTTACAATGGCTGGAGGCTCTGGAGCACCCATATTCTCTCTCTCTCCCTGCCTATTTCTCTGCCTTGCATAAATAAATAGATAAAATAAAGATAAAACGTAAAATGGGGATAAAAACTGAGTTACATGTTAAAAACCAAGCTCAGGTATGTCAGAGCAAGTACCCGGTGTGAACAGCAATCACATTCAGGCTTGACCCTACTCCTTATCCTGTTAAAGACTGGCCCCCACATGAATGGATCCACTCACTTTGCTGTGAGGTAATCTAGAAGATCTCCCTTGCCCATGATAGCCTTCCCCTCAGCCAGAGGGTTCTACATCCCAAAATAACCACAGACTGTGAAAATACAGGGCTGGGCATGTGTTGGTACAGACCCGCCAGCCTGTTGGCATCCTTTGTGTGAGCCACGCGCTGTGACTTGGAGGCCTGTAGCTCTCATTGGTCTGCCTTCAATTCGACCTGATTGATGCAAGAAGGTGAGCACACATTCTCACAGGCTAGTCCTGCTCACATGACCCTCAGAGCCAGTCCACGGTCACGCATGCTCATAGCCAAGAGCATACGACCCCAGGAGGGACCTGCCATCAGTTGAATGAGGAGGTACAGTAGCCGGACACAGGACGTGGGAAATGTCTTGGTCTCACATAAATGGGGCTCTGTTTTCAGCCACTCTCCCCAAAGGGGTGGCAATTCCAGCCAGAAGGGGCTTGGTTTGCATTACAGCAGAGTGCCAGGTGTTGGCCACAAAGACTGCCACCCAGGCTGGGAGCTAAAGAGAGGTCTGACTGCGCCAGATCTGAGCGTGGACGTGGAACCTTAATGCCTGACGTCTGCCGCTGAGGCACAGTGCTGGTCAGTCCAGGGTTCTGGCGGACAGCTCGGAACTTTCCCCGCCTTTATGCCTGGGGGCATCTAAATTCTGTAGGCAGCCAGAGGTGGAATGCCAGGGCACTGCCCGAGGCCACCTTCTCCATAATGGCTGCCTTGCATTCCCACTGCAGCTCAGCTGCCGGCATTTCCCCTGACATCTGTTGAGCCCCACATTTCCACCTGGTCAGACAGTCTCGGATCCAGGTATGAGGACCTGGGCCTGGAGCTTTAGGTACCCATGCAGATCAGGAAAACGGGCAAACAAATGTACAGAGGGTCTTGTAAGAAATTACTAGGACAGGGAGCTTGAGAGATGGCTCAGCCGTCAAAGGTGCTTGCTTGCAAAAGTCTAATAACCCAGGTTTGATTCCCCAGTGCCCACATAAAGCCAGATGCACAAAGAGGTACATGTATCTGGACTTCATTTGCAGTGGCAGGAGTCCCTGGTGTGCCCACATTTTCTCGGTGTGTGTGGGGGGGGTCTCCCTCTCTTTCTCTGCATTCTCAAGTAAATAAATAACTTTTTTATAAAAAAGAAATTACTATGAAAGTCTACTGATGAAAGGAAGCTAAGAGAAGGGAAGAAGAGGCCGAAAGTGAGGGGGAGGGAAACAAGAAAACATAATGGAGGGAAGAAGAAGAAGTCGTCACGTTTTTCTCATGTGCTGAATCTGGATTTGAATATATGTAACATGAAAGCAGAGGGAGAACTACTTGGGAGGCAATGAGGCCAGCAAGAGTACTGGAGAAAGGACGGAGAAGGGTGTGACTATAAGAGGGGTGTGAATATAAGCCCAGCATAATAACTCTATGTATGCATGAACATTCTATAACGAAACCCGTTATTGTATGCGCATATGAGTATGTATATATGCAGGCTAAAAAATTAATGAAGCTAATGGGCTGGAGAAATGGCGTAGCAGTTAGGGCATGTGCCAGCAAAGCCTAAGGACCCAGGTTCAATTCCCCAGTACCCACATAAGCCAGATGCACAAGGTGATGCATACATCTAGAGTTAGATTGCAGTGGCTGGAGGCCCTGGCCTCACCTGACCCTCTCTTGATCTCTCTCACTCAAATAAATAAATAAAAGCAGTGGACTTTCATTTACTTTTTTTAAATTAATGATGCTACTAATAATTAAAAGTGAAAGGCCAACAATTTTTTTAACATTTTTTAAATTGTTTTATTTATTTATTTGAGAGCGACAGACACAGAGAGAAAGACAGATAGAGGGAGAGAGAGAGAATGGGCGCGCCAGGGCTTCCAGGCTCCGCAAACGAACTCCAGACGCGTGCGCCCCCTTGTGCATCTGGCTAACGTGGGACCTGGGGAACCGAGCCTCGAACCGGGGTCCTTAGGCTTCACAGGCAAGCTCTTAACTGCTAAGCCATCTCTCCAGCCCAAGGCCACCAATTTATTGATCAAACAGAAGTGGCTTGAGACAGAAGGAAGAGGTGACCCTCCACGTCTGCACCTAGCCAGAGTGCCCCAGCGGTGTGAGCCTTGTGCACTGCTGGATTCAGACACGTTGAGTGTTGGGTTGGGGGCATTAGAGAGGCCGATCCCTCACTGCCCCACATCCAGGAGGGCTTTCAACTGCCTCAACTTTACCTGGACCCCTCCAATGGGCTAGTCTGCCAGCATCATTATCTCCACTGTAAGTCTGAACTGCCTGAGGTAATGAGCTCAGATGGGCTGCAGTGCAAATTAAACCAGGGCCAAGGGGAGCAGGATAATTTAAGCGAAGAAGCAACTCGAAGGTCCTGAAGGAAGTCTGAAGCAGAGAGGCGTTCATGCAGGCACTGGCTCCAGCTCTAGGGAGGGTAACAGGGAAAAGGGAAGAGACCCAACTGTGGTCCCTCCAAGACTTCAGAGCCTCAGTGTCAAAGGTCCCAGGGCCTGTGTGCCACACAGAGGCACCGTCCCTGCCAGGGTGTGTATCTGAGAGGGAACTGAAGCCAGAGATTTCGATAGTGGGCTCTTCCACCTCCCCTGCTCCTGAGGTCTCCGAAGCTCAAGGGCAGGGACTTGCTGCCTTCCAACTGGAGCTTTGTTTCTTCATGAAGATGTGGATGAGACCAAGCCACGGGATCCCACGCCATCCTCAAGACCATAGCTTCCACTCCCCAAAGCCTTATATCGTGGGCTGGAGGGATGGCTTAGCGGTTAAGGCACTTGCCTGCAAAGCCAAAGGACCCTGGTTCTATTCCCCAGGACCCACGTAAGCCAGATGTACAAGGTGGTGCATGTGTCTGGAGTTGGTTTGCAGTGGCTGGAGACCCTGGCATGTCCATTCTCTCTCTCTTCCTCTCTCTCTCTCTCTCTCAAATAAATAGAACTTAAAAATTAAAAAATTTTAAAAAGCCATCTGTCATGCAAAGATTCATTAATCAGTTCTGCTATTTGCATGGTTTCAGTCCTGTCCGACACCTCCTCCAGCGCTGCACACAGGAGACGCCGGGATCACCTCTTAGGGCGAGCAAGCAGTGACTCACTCGCAGAGCAAGGACAGTCTTCAGTTCACTTCCTCCAGCGCCAGCACTCACCACAGAGCTTCCCACAGAGGTGAAGAATGAATGAAGCAACCACATTGGGTTCACCTATAGCAAAAGTCCCACCCCATAGCAGAATGTCACGGAGCAATGCCAGGGAGACATGGAGGGGGGATGGACAGCGAAGTTGGGTGGATGGATGACAGGGGACCACGTTCCAGATGCGGTCTCCTGTCCTCCTCATCCTGATTGACACCCAGAGGCTGACCTGACCAGGTCTCAGGGACCTTTAGCTTCTGGTTGGGTCCAGAAAATGGAAGTCCAGTAGAACATGAGAGGAAGGAAGAGATGGAGGGAGGAAAGCCTAGGGACTTGTAAGAAAGTGTTCTTGCTAAAAGGCCCATTTCCTTTTGGGAAGCTCTCTCCACTTGTCTCTCGCTTCTGCCCTTCAGGCCGTGGGGGAAATCAGCCCAGCTATTACAGATTTTAGGTCATTGGTGGGAACCTAGGTGTTGTCCCTTTATACTTTATACCCTCCCTGTCTTTCTCCATAGTCCTTATTTATTTATTTATAGTCAGAGTTTCGCTCTATAGCCTGGCTTGCCTGGAACTTACTGTGTAACTCAGGCTGGTGTCCAATTCATGGCTGCAACCTCCCAATCGCTGGCACTACAGACATAAGCCACTGTACCAGCCCTGACACATCCTAAATTCTATGTGTTTCCCACTGGGATCCCACCTGCTGCGGACAGTCGCTGGCTAGAGGGATGAGGTTGGAATGAACCAGTATGATGTAGTTAAGAGCCCAGGTTTTATAGCCTGGATTTTTACCCTAGCTCTACCACCTATGTGAGGTATGAACTTGGAGAAGTCTGGTAACATCTCTAAGGTCTCTGTCTTTTTTTTTGTTTCAGCTCTAAAATGGAAATTAAAACAGTAACTGGCTTTGAGAAGCAAATCTGGTGACATATGTCAGGTGAACATCTTGCTTGGCACACAGCAAGTGCTGAAAAAACGATGGCCATAGCTTCGGAGGCTGGTTGATCTTCTATGGTTGATCAAATGGTAAAATGTGGTTCCACCATGTCTCCCCTAACCTAAGCCACGGAGAGCCCAGGAAGAAGGATGCCAGCCCAGCCCACTTTTTATTCCCTGGGCACTGACCCTTTCCCTTTCCTTCCTGAGCCTACACATAAATCTTGGTACTACTATCTGGAGTTTTGGGTGTCCTCTGGGAGTTCTAGAATGTGACAAGGGCAGGGGGAGGGTGCAAACTATTGTATCTTGAGTACTTCCTGAGTGCCACCTGGGTCCAGGCTAGTGAACAGTTGGATACTGACTGGCAATGACAATTGAGACAGAGGGAGAAACTCTAGATAAAGGTGGTTGTGCCCATCTCTGAGCTACCACTGGGCCAGCACTCCTATGGGCCACACAGAGATTTGATGATGGTTTACAGTGGTCATCAACTTGACAGGTCCTAGCATGGCCTGCGAGGGACTATGTTAATTATGCTTAGGTTAGTTAAGGTGGAATAACCACCTTAACCGTGGTCAGCGCCACACCATGGGCCAGGGTCCTGGACTGTATGAAAAGGAGAGAGCTGGCTGAACAGGGACACTCATGGCTCTACTCTGCCACCTCATTCCTGTCTTCCCTGCCACAACAGACCTGGCACGGTAAGCTGAAATAAACCCTCCCTCCCTTGAGCTGACTTTTGTCCCAGCAACAAGAAGGTGCAGATGCCACCAGATAATGTAAAGGGCTCCTAACTGCTGCCTCCAGGGAATCCCTGCCAAGGGACTTAGGCCTGGGTGGCACCTCAGCCTCTGTCTTGCAGGATGTGACATCCGCCCATGTAAGTGGAGGCTGGACTCTGAGATACCAGAACTTTCCCAGATCTAGAATCTTCTGTTCCCTTGTGGCTCCAGATGGAATCCAACCACTAAAAGAATATTCTAGCATCTGTTCAGCGGTGACCTCTAAGACCGTACAGGACTGATTTTCTTGCTGGTGCTGTTCAGGGTCTGCAAGCGTCTTGCAGAGGAGAATAGAAGCCCATCTTGAGCACCTGCCAGAAGTCTTGGAGCGAGCCTCACAATGTTGTACTGAGCCAGGTTTGTAAAACCATACTGCTTTAGGGTTTTTTTTTTTTTTTCTTTCAACTTTGCAAACCTTGAAGATGATTTCAGAAACTAGCTGCCTATTCTTTCCCCATGTTTTGGTCGCACTTTTGCCTTTTTGTCCAGTGAGCTGTGGTAATCAGAAAAGAGACAAGTCCCCTGTGGCCACCAGTGGAAGAAGTGACTTCATGAAGAGGAGGGGACGCCGAGCTTCATTATACACCAGGCATTAAAGGGGTGCTTTGTTTGTGATCTCCACTGGTCTGTATGAGACTGAAGATAATACATCCAAGACAGCTGGTGATGTCTATGCTACCATGAAGAAATAAATAATTAGGTGAAACCATTTTTAAAAAAAAAAAAAAAACAAGCTAACAACTCCTTACATATCAACTTACTCTACGTTCTTCAGGCCTGCTCTGTGCCTGGCACAATGATGTTCTCTCTACATTCTCACAAGCACTGTGTAAGGACAGAGTCATTATTTTGATTTCAAAGCCAAGGAAATTGAGGCTGACAGACTGGTGACTTGCCAAAGTCTCCCAGCAAGTCAGGGGGGCGGAACCAGGCCTTGAACTCGGGTCAGTTTCCGAAGTCTCTCAATTCTCTGGCCTCAGGCCACAATTCACCCTGACTGGGGAAGTGGGAAGACGCTGACCTGGTGGCTGGGTCACTTGAGCTGGAACACGCTGTGCACCGACGTTCTGGCTGGCCTTGCACCTAGGTCCTTGTCCTCGCTGGATCTCGCTGTACCCACCTCGGTCCCCCTGGGGATGCATGCATGAGCTAGCGAGGGCAAGGCCACTTCTGACTCTTCTGTGTCCCCAAGGCCTGGGGGGAAGGCAGTGGCAAGGTGACACGCTTCCATCCAGAAGCGTGGCTATGCCAGGCAATGAGGAGGCCAGAGGAAGCCCAGGATTCTCCCGTGAATTGGGAGCTAAGTGCCCACTGTGTGGACTCCGGTCAGGGCTATAAATGGGCACTCCAGAATTCTCCTAGCTTCCCTGGGGCTCAGAATGAAAGCCCTGTAGCCTCTTGTCTTTTATCTCCTGGACCACAGTCGGGCTCTTGCTTGGGGTCCATGCTGCCCGCGTCCCTACTGCAGCATAAGAGAAACAAACCATGGGCGCTCTGGCAGAGCTTCTCTGTCACCCACCACAGTGCTCGTGTGTAGAGCTTGATTCCTCCACAGTGAGTCCAGTGGCCGAGGGGGTCACATGGTAAGTGACGGGTGGGTGGCATATGCAGGGTGTATGCTGGGCAAAATGATGACTCGCCTTCTGGGTGGGACTCGGAGAGACAGTACAAGAGATGCCATCACGCTACTCAGAACAGCATGTAATTTAAAGTTTATAAGTTATTTATTTATAGAACTTTCCACTTAAAATTGTTTTGGTTTGGTTTGGTGAGACATGGTCTCACTACAAAACCCAGACTATTGAACTTATCATCCTTTTTGTCCTTGTCTCCCAAGTACTGACCTACAGGAAGTATGCCACCACACTTGGCCCCCCTTTTAATATTTTTTTAAATATTCTTTTTACTAATTTACTTATTTGAGAGAGAGAGAGAGGCAGATAGAGAAAGAGAATGGACACGCCAGGGCCTTTAGTCACTGCCAACGAAGTCCAGATGTATGCGCCAACTTGTACCTCTGGCTTTACGTAGGCACTGGGGAATTGAACCTGGGTCCTCTGGCTTCACAGGCAAGAGCCTTAACTGCTGAGCCATCTCTCCAGCCCTAAGTATTCTTTTTTAAATTTTTCATTTTATTTATTTATTTGAAAGTGACAGACAGAGAAAGAGACAGAGAGAGAGAGAGAGAGAGAAAGAATGGGCATGCCAGGGCCTCCAGCCACTGCAGATGAACTCCAGATGTGTGCGCCCCCTTGTGCATCTGGCTAACGTGGGTCCTGGGGAATTGAGCCTCGAACCAGGGTCCTTAGGCTTCACAGGCAAGTGCTTAACCACTAAGCCATCTCTCCAGCCCTCTTTTTTTTTTTTTTTTTTTGGTTTTTTGAGGTAGGGTCTCACTCTGGTCCAGGCTGGCCTGGAATTCACTACATAGTCTCAGGCTGGCCTCAAACTCATCCTCCTACCTCTGCCTCCCAAGTGCTGGAATTAAAGGCGTGCCCCACCACGCCCAGCTACCTAAACATTCTTTATCTCATAAGAGAGAGACAGATTGCGATGCACCAGGACTTCCTGCAAACAAACTCCAGACACATGTGTCACTTTGTGTGTCTGGCTTTTGCATGGGCACCAAGCAATTGAACCTGAGCCATCAGGCTTTACAACCAAACATCTTTAACTGCTCAGCCAATTTTTCCAAACCTCATTTAATATTCTCAGGCCGTGGTATTCCTCAGATCGCTGAAGCCATACAATGTGAAACCATGGAGAAGGAGGCACTGTAATTATGCGCTGTTAAATGAATGGTTAGCCTCTGCAGGACCATTTTCAGTAGCAAGGGGCTCATGGCCTTGAAGGCTGCCCATTTCCCTTTTAAAGGACACAAGCTAGCTCAAGCCAAGGCAGGCACAGCTGCTTCCAACCTCCTGACGC
This sequence comes from Jaculus jaculus, assembly GCF_020740685.1. Lineage (NCBI taxonomy): Eukaryota > Metazoa > Chordata > Mammalia > Rodentia > Dipodidae > Jaculus > Jaculus jaculus. Next base: position 166,189,872 of record NC_059104.1, on the reverse strand, counting down.
TGAGGAGGTACCATCCACTGGAGAGGCCACTGCTACCCAGAACCTTCCCAGACATGCCAGAGCTGGAAAGCCTGGAGGTAGAGGGACCCCAGGCCTAGAATTCCCACTAAGCGATCCCACTCCACCCCTGGTCCCTACAGGCTAGTCTTCCTCAGCACTGTTTCTTGGAAGGAGAAGTTGGCTCATGATCAGATGTTCTGGAATTCAGCACAGGAAGTGGCCTTCTGAGCAAGGAGAAAGGATTCTGATGAAAGAGCCAAGAATTCTGGCTCCTGGTTCCTGCTCCAGTAATTACAGGCGTGTGTCACATGGGCCTGGGTTCAACTTCAGCTCTGCAGTTTAAGAGCTGTCTGGTTTCCTGGTTTCCTCTTCATGAGAGGGGATCACACAGTATCTGTCTAGCAGGTTCTTTGAGTATTACGGAGGAAGCAGCAGGGCTCAGAGTAAGCTGGCAGGCAAAAATGTTAATTTACTGCTTGATAAGTAACTGCTACTAAGTGCCCCTCCACCCAGTGGAGCGTAATTCCACAACCAAGGATTAACATTCTAGCCCAATTTCGGGGGGATGGGTGTCTCCAGGCCCCTTGACCTTTCTGATTAATGTTAAACTAAAATGATGAGTAGGCTAGAGACATGGCTTAGCGGGTGAGGCACTTGCCTGCAAAGCCTAAGGATCCAGGTCCATATAAAGCCAGATGCACAAACTGACACATGCGTCTGGAGTTTGTTTGAAACGGCCAGAGGCCCTGGTATGCCCATTCTCTATCTGCCCCCTCCTCGAATAAATAAATAAACAGGGCTGGAGAGATGGCTTAGTGGCTAAGGTGCTGGCCTTCAAAGCCTAAGGACCCAGGTTTTACTCTCCAGATCCCACTTAAGCCAGACGCACAGGGTGACGTAAGTGCACAATGTCACACATGTGCACAAGGGGGCGCCCACGTCTGGAGTTCCACTGCAGTGGCTGGAAGCCCTGATGTGCCAATTCCGCCCCCCTCTCTGTCATAAAAAATAAATAAATAAATAAAGTATTTAAATGAGTGAATGCTCTATAAGCTACTAAGTGCTATGACTCAACTTCCACACCTCCAACTCAGGTGACCTCTTAAACACCTACTTCCAGAGCCCTCCACCTGGACATCTGGTGGCCATGGCGTGTGTCACTGCTCCCAAACTGAGCCGAGTTCCCCACCCCCCAGCCCCCATCAAACTCTTCTCGGGAACGGCCTCCATCTCCCCCCTGCTGCAGGAGCCTGGCAGTTTCCCCAAACCTTCTCCATATTCATTCTCCCCCATGCCTGACAATTCCCTTTCCTCTAAGTTCCCAGATCTGCCACTCCTTCCCGCCCCCCCCTTTTCTCCTCTACATTATAAGAACCACCCCTCGCTGGTCTCCCAGTGGACAGACCTGCCTTCCAAAAGCTGGGGTGTCTCATTGCCCCTCAGTGTTTCGTGTTGGCTTCCCAAAAAAAAAGGAGGCAGAGAAGATTTGCTGGCAGGAGGTTCGTTGGGGAGCGCCCTCAAGGTCAGCACCTGCGGCTAGAGGTTGAAGCAGGATGAGTGGAGGGACAAACTGGACTGTGAGTCAGACCTCACAAAGGCCTTGGCTCGTCCCTCCTAGAGCCCCAAATTGGGACCCATGTGAGCCAGTCAGTGGATGCAGGTTGGCTTTGGGGGGGGGGGGGGAGACAGGACACTAGATGGGGAGGCAATGACAGGGAAGGAAGCTTCAACCACAAGCTGTCACTGGCACTCCCAGCAACTGAGGAAGGAATGTTCTAGTCGCCTCTGGGCTGCACCCACAGTGTCTATTTCAAAAGTGCTTCAAGTCGAGTGGATGCTCAGAAATATTTATTGCATGATATAAAAGAAAATAGCTCACGATTGCCTTGAATTTCAGTTGTGAATGTCTGATTTAGCACACCAGGCTCTGAGATCGGTCCCAAACATCTTCACCTCTCTTCCCTCATCTGTCCCCTCCACTCGCTCCCGACCGTCTCAGAGCCATACTGCGTCGCTTGCCGCTCCCCAGGCTCAGCATGCTGTTTCACACCTCTCTGCTTTTGCACGTGTTAGTTCAGCTTCCTGAAATACTTTCAAGTGGGAAAGAGAAGTCCTAGTCTCTTCTCCCAGCCAATTCCCACCCCTCCATATAACACTACAGCTAAGCCCTGCCTCTCCCGGGAAGACTCCCGTTCATTTTTCCAGAGCTGATGCTCCCACGAGTCCAGGGCTCAGCCTCTTTGTGCTGATTCACCCCTGAGGACAGGCTTCTGGCTCCTTCCCGGCTCAGAGCACTGGGGCCTGTCCGCTCAGTTCCTCGGGATACGTTTGCACTGCAGCGAGAAGTCTTGAGCAAAGACAGCTGGGGTAAAAGGATCAAAGTACGAAGGCACGAGGGGACAATGCAGGAGGGAAGGCCAAGTGGTGTCTCATTTTGTTCAGCATCATGGCTGTCGTCATTTTTCTCCCCCTTATTGCCACCGTCACCATCATCAAGGCCACACTTTCTGAGCATGTGGCTGACTACATACCAGGCTCTGTGCCATGTGTACTTCAGACATATTTCCCTTTCGTCCCTATGCTAGCCTCACTAGTAATGATACCATGAAAACAGATCCTGTTAGTACTCCTATTTTACAAGTAGGAAGCTCAGGAAAGTGAGGAGCTCTGCCCAAGGTCACACAGCTGGTTAGGGGTGGATCTGACCCAAGGATAGCATCACCATACCAGTTAGCCACGTGGGCCACACTGACCTCAGCCCTTCGGAGCCCTTCCCACTACATCACCGTCTGTGGGAAATCCTTTCCAAGCTGAGATGCAGGGTGGGGCTGGGAGGGGTGAGGGAGAATACTCAGAGCTGCAACTGCCCTTCTAGATCCACCCAAGACAGAGCCTGATTCATCTATGGTTACTGCGGTTACTGGGTGTTGCTTGGAGAACTTGTCCCAGACTCATGTCTGCAAATCAGGAATCCGACATCCCAATGGAGAAGACCTGCTCTACTGTCGCACTGCCTGTGGGGGTGGGGGGGTAGCCAGGACTGTAGCCTGGACTTGAGCCAGGGCTCTGCCCCCTTCCAGGCTCACCTCATCAAAGGACACCTTGTGCTGGGAAGAACATACCTAACTCACACGGGGACATTTCACAAGGCTACTGGCAGTGCTTAGAATCCCTCCAAAGGTTTGAGGCCTGCTCTACAGGAGGGAATTCACGCCTGGCACTGAAAACCGAGTCAAAAGCCTGTGACGAGGGAAGTCATAGGCCCGGCAGAGGAAGCTACTACTGCTGCTTGGCTAAATGGATATGTTGTGCCCATCAAATTGCTCTCACCTTTGGACGGAGGAGCTTCGTTTTGCATATGGCAGTGACTACTGGGGAGACTCAAAACTCATCAAAATGTAGAGACTAAGTGACTGTTGAGTGCTCAGCACTAAGTGAAGCAATTACATCAGACCTGGCAAAGCCCAGGGAAGAGCTGGGGAAGGGGTGCAGCAGAAAGAGTGGAAAAGCTAGAGGAGAGGCAGGATCGCTTTGGAACGATGTCTTCTGGACACAAGGTGGCCTTTACGCTCATTATATCACAGCGACTGTGGTCACCTGCGAAAGACCTGCACAGAGTTGCGCCCATCAACATGTCATCATGGACGATGGAGGAGGACAAAAGAATCACATCAAATTTGAAGAGAGTCTCGTTGGAAAAGAGAAGGTGTTCTGTGGAAGAGGGGTAGGGACGAAAGAAAGTAATGGGAGGGAATTATGATCAAGATACATTATGAGAGGGCTGGAGAGATGGCTTAGCAGTTAAGGCGCTTGCCTGCAAAGCCTAAGGACCCAGATTTGGTTCCCCAGGACCCACATAAGCAAGATGTACAAGGTGGTCTGGAGTTCATTTGCAGAGGCTAGGGCCCTGGTGTGCCCATTCTCTTTCTCTCTCTCAAATAAATGAATTTTTTAAAGATACATTATGAGGCTGGAGAGGTGGCTCAGTGGTTAAAGGCACTTTCCTGCAAAGCCTGCTGTTCCTGGTTTGATTACCCAGTACTCATGTAAAACCAGAGGCACAAAGTGATGCATACACCTGGAGTTTGTTTGCAGCGGCAAAAAGCCCAGGTGTGCCAAATCATTCTCTTTTTTTTTTCTGTCTCTCTCTCTCTCTCTCTTCCTCTAGTAAATAAAAATATAGTATAAAAAGATACATTAGGGGACTGGAGAGATGGCTTATCAGTTAAGTGCTTGCCTGTGAAGCCTAAGGACCCCAGTTCGAGGCTCGATTCCCCAGGACCCACATTAGCCAGATGCACAAGGGGGCGCACGCGTCTGGAGTTCATTTGTAGCGGCTGGAGGCCCTGGCACACCCATTCTCCCCCCCCCTCCCCATCTATCTGCCTTTCTCTCTGTGTCTACTGCTCTCAAATAAATAAATAAAAATAAACAATTTTTTTTAAAAGATGCATTAGGTACATGTATAAGAATTGTCAATAAAAAAATAACCAAAAAAAAAAAAGGAAAATAAGTAAAAGAATTCCATCAGAGGCACAGGTCTTGAGTTCAGGGAACAGGACCACGGACCCAGAGCGCCGTCCCACAGTCAAGCCCCTGACGGAAGCCCCCCGACACTGGATCTCTTGACTTAGGCACCTCACAAAGCAGCCAGGGCTAGGCCTGAGGAGGATCCAGGAGGGTGCAGACCCCAAAGAGGCCATGACAGGGACAGATACACAAATGAGAAGCAGCCAGTTGAAAAGCTTTTAGCCATATTGATTTGAATCAGGCTCCACTATGCCAGCCTGGTAAACCTCAGGAGGATAGCTGATCTCTTAGGGCCTCAGTTTTCTCCCCTACAAAATGGGAATGAGAACCATTGTCTGACAGAGTTGTCACGGACACTCGATGAGGTATATAATGAGGGCATCCAGTGGGACCTGGGGAAGCACTTGTGAGGTGGCAGCTGAGGCTGGAGCGGGCACAACCAGAGGGTTTGTCTGTGGCTAGTCCTCACCGGTCACCACTGGTTTCTGCACATCCCTGGAGTCCAGAACAAGATGAGCAGGACTCTCATCTCTACAGAGAGAGGGCAAGCCAGTTATATCTACTTCACAGATGAGAAGAAGGAGGCAGACCCTTGCCGACGGGCCTTGAAGGAAGAATGCCGGCGGCTGGATTCTCACCAATAAAGCCAAAGGAAGCCTTCCTGGGGTGGCTCCTGGAGCCAGCCGGCAGCATCTTCTGGCTGGAAAGCCACCAGCTACTGCCTTGCCTCGGCTCTAGCTGCCAAAACACCAGCTCTGGCAGAAGAAGCCCAACAGGCTCAATAACTGCCCTTTGCCAGTTCAAGGAAAGACTGGGGCTCAGGAAGGGTGTGGCTGCTCTGTCAGCCAACCACTTGGCAAAGTCGGGACACGAAGGCAGGAACCATCTGCAACACCTGGCAGTAGCTGACAGGCCCTGGAATCTCACCCGGTAGGAAGGCCAGGAGAAGCTGCAGTCTGAATCTGCACAGCCCCGATCGGGGTCTCAGCAGACCACACGTGTCCCCCCCCCAAGTCCCATCGATCCTCCCAGGCGTTACACCCCCTGACTGTGTCCCGCCCACAGCTTCTAACCCCTTGCACGCTCTTTTCAGCCTGGAATGATGTTCCTCTAACTTTTATTTACTTTTTTATGTTTATTTTTATTAATTCATCTATTTGAAAGAGAGAGAGAATAGGCGCGCCAGGGCACCCAGCCACCACAAACGAACTCCAGACGCGCGCACCCCCTTGTGCATCTGGCTAACGTGGGTCCTGGGGAATCGAACCTGGGTCCTTTGGCTTTGCAGGCAAACAATGCCTTAACCGCTAAGCTGTGCCTCCAGCCCAGTTCCTCTAGCTTTTAGCTTCTCAGGAAGGGCTTCTCTGAGAGACTTCCCTTGCTCCGCACCCCACCTCCTCAGCACCACACGCCGTCACCCATCACCTGTTCTGGTGTCGCTAGCCTGGCGCTTCTCTCCCCGCTCTCACAGTGCCGGTAATGCTGCGAGTCTCTATCTGTATCTGCGTCAGCCTGCCGCCCCAAATGGAAGTCTCCAGAATCCAGAGCTGGGCTCTGACTGCAGCAAAAGGACAAAGAATCTACAACTTCCCCTCCCCCCCTTCCCCTCCCTCCTTCCTCCTTTCTGCCCCAAAGCCTGACTGAACACCTACTATGTGCTAGGCCTTGTTCCAGGGGCAAAGGGTCCCTGGCACACGATTGCCGTTCTGTTAGGGAGGCTGCATAGTGAAAAAAAAAAAAAAATAGGATAGTTCTTTTAATACGTTTGGGTGGTGACGGGCACTAGAAAGGATGTAAAAGAGCATTGATAGAAGTGGGAGCTGCAGGCAGGGAGCCCAGGGTTTCCAATAGATACAGTGGGCACGAGGAGTTCCTCGCTATCCCCCCCCCCCCGGGGGGCTGCCAGACAGTGGGGGAGGGGGGAGGACGTGGACGCGAAGCTTGGGCCTCTGAAAGTGCCAGACGTCTCTCCTACCCACAGACACATTTTCTGGCTCTCCAGGAATTTGGTTCAGTAACAGTTCTGACTAGTTAGCTGTGAGCCGTTCACAATAGCTGCCATTTACTGAGAGCCTTCAGAGCACTAGGGACAGGGGTAGCCCTTCTCACGACAGAGCCTCCAACTGTCTGGGTAGGGCATTGAAGCAAGCATCCCACGGTGTCTGGCATCACACAGCCCACATAGTCTGTCCCTGGGATCTGAATCTGGGTCCGGGTACTCCCAGGTCCAAGTGCCTCCCTGCACCCCACCCCCGCACCCCACTACCATCTCCCACAACCTCCCCAAGCCTTGAAGCAAGTAGGCAGTCTGGTGGTAGAAAGATCCATGGCCATGTCTGGACAGTGAGGCCCTGATGCCAGCACGGGACTTCTGAGTGGGCGTCCCTCGGGTCCTCTCCCCTCTCCCTGGGGACTGTGCCCTATACCAAGCCAGTCTGCCACTTATGGCCGGTTTGCTTGTAACTTTGGCATGTCACGTCATGTCAAAATGTACCCTGTTCCCCGATCGGCCTGGCAGAAGGCCATCTCCATAGCCAGGGTTGGGCTAACGGCAGGTTGCCAATCTGGGCAAAGATAAGTAATAGCAGGGTCAAGGGTCAGGCGTCCTGAGTTTATGCTGACACAAGATGACTCTGTAATGCCCCAGCGACCTTCTCTCTAGAGAGCCAACTGCTGCTCCCATGGCAGAAAGGGCAGTAAAGGGCATTTGCTGAGGCCCTACTAAGTACCAGGTGCTTTCTCGGGCATTATCTAGTCTCCTCTACTACGCAAAGTGCAGGGAGTTTAAGCACCAGTATATTTGTTTTTCAGGGTTGCCATAACTGTTCCCCGCATGCTGGGCAGCTTAAACAAAAGTAATGTATTGTCACCTCACAGTTCTTGAGACTGAAAGTCCCAGGTCAAGGAGCTAGCAGGCTTGGTTTCTTGAGGCTTCCCTCCCTGGCTTATAGATCTGACTTATTGGTCTTTGTATTCACGTGGCATTCACTGCGCATGTCCATATCCAAATTTCCTCCCCTGATGCAATGGTTGGTGGTGATTATCCACTCGGCAGAGTCTAGAATCAGCTGGAGAAATGAGCTGAACCACAGCGCTCGTCACTCTGCTTCCTGACTATGAATGCAATGTCACCGGCTCCTGCTGCCACGCCTTCCCTCCCGTGAGAGACTGTTTATCCCCAAACTTGAAGCCCAAATAAACCCTTCCTCCTTTAAATTGCTTCTTGTTGGGGCCGGAGGGATGGCTTAGCGGTTAAGGTGTTTGTTTGCCTGCAAAGCCAAAGGACCCAGGTTCGATTCCTCAAGACCCACGTTAGCCAGATGCACAAGGGGGCGCATGTGTCTGGAGTTCATTTACAGTGGCTGGAGGCCCTGGCACGCCCATTCTCTGTCTCTCTCTCTTTTCCTCTTTCTCTGTCAAATAAATAAAAATAAAAACTATTTTAAATCACTTCTTGTCAAGCATTTGGTTACAGGAAGTGGAAAAATAACTAATATACCTTGTAAGGATGCAGATAGATTCAGGGCCCATCCTGCTACCTAGCCCTCAGCCCTGTCTCCAGAGAGTCGCATTCTGAGATACTGGAGGTTGGGAGTTCAGGAGGTCAGGTGAGGGGTAAGGAATACCATTTTGTCTATCATAAGTAACAGAGCCAGACTTTGAACATGGACCTTTTTGGTTCAAAACTCTTTCCTCTTTTGTCCTTCTCTCTCCTGAACCCCAGACATTCCTCAGTGGCCTGCCCAGGGGAGCTGGCACCCATTGCGTCTACTATATGCCAGGTGCTTCTCCCAGCATTTCATTTAACACGACGATGCAGCAAGGTGGGCACTGTGAAGAATCGGAAGTTCAGGGAAGGGGAGGGAAGGCGCCAGCACACACAGGAAGTCAGAGGCTGGCAGGGAGTAAACTCGAAATGCCCCTTACTTTTCCCCTTCACCACCCTGCTTGGTGGCAGTTACTTAGTGATACAGGGGAATGGCCAAATGGACGCTCACAGTGGACGCTAGGCATGTGCCATTGAATGGCTGGGATGCCCAAGCAGAAAAGGAGACTGGGACAAGAGGAGGACAGGGTCTGGGTCCAGCCAGCATTGAGGCCCACTGGGCAGAGCTCTGATGTTCGTGTCTTGACACCAGCTCTCTCTGCTCCCATCCACTCCTTTGGCTGTTAGGACTATTATTTTTTTTTTAATTTTTATTTATTTATTTGAGAGCGACAGACACAGAGAGAAAGACAGATAGAGGGAGAGAGAGAGAATGGGCGCGCCAGGGCTTCCAGCCTCTGCAAACGAACTCCAGACGCGTGCGCCCCCTTTGTGCATCTGGCTAACGTGGGACCTGGGGAACCGAGCCTCGAACCGGGGTCCTTAGGCTTCACAGGCAAGCGCTTAACGGCTAAGCCATCTCTCCAGCCCTAGGACTATTATTGAAAGCCAGAATGAACCTGTGGAAATGTGACGGCTGCCAGGAACTTCTGCACATAACAAGCAATTCCCTTTCTTCAAAGAATGAGCCCTGTCTACAAATCTCAGAGTAAGGCTGTGGAGCTAGAAAGGGCCAAGAGCTATACTGCCCAAGCCCCTTACTGGACATTTAAGGGAGACCCCAGGCCCAGGGACCAAGGGTTTGCTTAGGATCAGGACTGCAGCTCCAAGCTCTCTGGCTTCAGCTCCCCAGTGCCCTGGCCAGTGCAGAATGATGAACCCATGCCTGCTGATCGCCTTACCTGATAAGCAAGCAATGTTGTAACACGAGTTCAACAGCTGGCCGCTGTCCCTGGACATGCAGAAGGGCAGCACAGGGCATCTTCCATATCTGGAGTGCTCCAACCTAGCCTGAGCTGGGATGGGGGAGGGTGAGAGCTATCCCTGAACCCACCAGTCTCCAGGAACAGGCTAGCTCTCCGTGCTGTTGGCCTCAGGGAATAGATACCCGTGCATGAGGGAGAGAGCACGTGATAGGATTGGAGCCCCCGCCCTCTGGAGCTCCCATGTGACAGAAGCAGTTAAAAGAACAGGCTGGGGGCTGGAGAGATGGCTTCGTGGTTAAGCGCTGGCCTGTGAAGCCTACGGACCCCGGTTCGAGGCTCCATTCCCCAGGACCCACGTTAGCCAGATGCACAAGGGGGCGCACGTGTCTGGAGTTCGTTTGCAGTGGCTGGAGGCCCTGGCGTGCCCATTCTCTCCCTCTCTCTCTCTCTCTCTCTCTCTCTCTCTCTCTCTCTCTCTCTCTCTCTCAAATAAATCAATAAAAATAAGCAAAAAAAATTTTTTTAAAAAGAATCACCATTAGTTTAAAAAAAAAAAAGCATGGACTGGGGCTGGGGCTGGGCCTGGGGAGACAGCTTGGCGGTTAAAGGCATTTGCTTGCAAATTCTGCCTGCCCAGGTTCAATTCCCAAGCTACCCATGTAAGCCAAACACAAAAATTGGCACAAGCATCTGGTGTTCAATTATAGCTATAAGAGGTCTTGGCATACGCTCCCCTCCCCTGGCCACATGCATATGTGCAAGTAAATAAATAATTTTTTATGTATTTGAGAAAGAGAGACAGATAGAGAGAGAAAAAAATAGGCATACCAGAGCCTCCAGCCACTGCAAACAAACTCCAGATGCATGCGCCGCCTTGTGAATCTGGCCTTATGTGGGTACTGGGGAATCAAACCTGGGTCCTTTGGCTTAGCTGGCAGACACTTTAACCATTAAGCCACCTCTCCGGCCCCTAAATAAATAAGTTTTGAAAGCAGACTAAGCAAAAGGCTTGGATTCAAGTCTTAGCTTGCTCCGTGAGGTGAGAACGGAACTTGCTGCCTCTGTGTCTGTTTCCTTCTCTGATAAGGGAGTGATAACAGCGGTGCCCCAACACATGTAATTGTAAGGACTGAGACTGGAATTGTGTCATATCCACTGTGAGCTTCAGCTAAGCTGATACCTACATGTCACCTACTGGGGCCGTCATCAAAGGTACCAGTAGCACAAGAAGTAACTTCACGTCCCAGCTCTGCCTTTCTCACTATGCAGTGATGGACAATCACTTCCCCTACCTGTGTCCCATCTAAACTGAGGACAGGATGTCCCACCTCCCAGGGTCATGGTGCACGTCAGAAAAAAAAAAAAAAAACACTTTTGACAACCACCAACAATGAAGATGATATAGCAGGTGGACAGACAAGTGTCTGTTGTCCTCCTTTCAGAAAACAAAACTGGGGGTCAGAGGGATCCCAGATGGGCAGTGCTGGATCTGGAAGATCCTCTGGTGCTGGGCATCCACATCCTGTGAACCTAATCACTATATTTCCATGCTTCCAACTCCAGGTTCCACATGCAGTTATTGTCCCGGCTGGGTCCCAGGGGAGCTCGTTTTGTTTGTATGTTGTTTTGGTTCGGTTTGGTATCTTTGCGTGTTCCTGTGTGTGGGCCTACCCGTACGTATGTCTGTGCTTCTGAAAACCAGATGTTGACATCGAGGGTCCTCAATCACACTCCATCTTATCCTTTGACACCCTCCCCAGCACCCGGGATTGCAGGCTGAGGATTTAAACTCAGGGATGGCTTAGCAGTTAAGGCATTTGCCTGCAAAGCCAAAGGACCCAGGTTCAATTCCCCAGCATCCAGAAAGGGCTTTGTATGCACTTCATAGTGAACATAGCAAGAAGTGGGGAGCAGCCACTGCTGAGGAGGATGAAGAAGGAATTCTTTCATCCTGTTTTGTTATAACAAAAGGGCTGGAGAGATGGCTTAGCAGTTCAGGAGCTTGCTTGCCTGCGAAGCCTAAGGACCCAGGTTCAATTCCCCAGTACCCATGTAAGCCAGATGCCCATGGTGGAACATGCATCTGGAGTTTTTGCAGTGTCTAGGGGCTCTGGTGTGCCCATTCTTCCTTTCTCTTTCTTTCTGTCATAGCTAAATAAGATATTAAAAATAGTTAACACAAGACAGCCTAAAACAGGGGTTTTCATCTTTCCTATTGTATGGGTGGGATGTTGTCAGTTTTCAGGCTTGTGACAGCCATGGCTGCTCCTCATGGAATAGGGTAGAAGAGAGACTATCAGCCAGACATGGTGGCACACGCCTTTAATCCTAGCACCGGGGAGGCTGAGGTAGGAGGATCGCTGTGATTTCAAAGCCACCTTGAGACTCCATAGTGAATTCCAGGTCAGCCTGGGCTAGAGCAAGACCCCACCTCAGAAAAACAAAGAAAAGAAAAAAGAAAGAAAGATTACATTACAGATGGGGAGAATGGCACTGTCTGTCAAACTTCTGTTTCAGGTACACATGGATATGTGGGTGTAACTGTGTTCCCAGTTGTGGTAGTACGTATTTCTTACTATGACTGAGTAAACTCTGACACTGAACTGATTTACTCATAGTTGACACTGACTCCTACTTGTCTGCAGGGCAATCATCTATGAGGGTAACATTTCAGAGTTCTGTTTGTCCCGGGGGCAGAAAGTAATAAGTTAAGCACACAGCCCTTTGCACGCAATAATGTGATAACGTGCCCTGAATGAGATAACAGAGCTCCCGAGGGTTCATTGGTCATCCGGGCATGATATAGTCAGAAAACTTCCAGCCCATGGTGAAGATGGATGTCTTTTCTGAACACAGGTGTTCTAGTGAGGGGTCAAAGAGATATGGGTGCTGGAGAGATGTCTTAGCAGTTAAGGCACTTGCCCGCAAAGCCAAAGGACCCAGGTTCGATTCCCCAGGACCCATGTAAGCCAGATGCACAAGGGGGCACATGCATATGGAGTTCATTTGCAGTGGCTGGATGCCCTAGCACACCCATTCTTTCCCCCTCTCTCTCTTTCTCTCTCTCAAATAAATAAATAAAAATAAAATATTTTTTTTTAAAAGAGAGGTGATGGGGCTAGAGGGATGACTTAGCGGTTGAGCGCTTGCCTGTGAAGGCTAAGGACCTGGGTTCGAGACTCAATTCCCCAGGACCCACGTAAGCCAGATGCACAAGGGGGCACATGCACCTGGAGTTAGTTTGCAGGGGCTGGAGGCCCTGGTGCCCATTCTCTCTCTCTCTCTCTTTGTCTCTCTATCTCTGCCTGTTTCTCTCTGTGTCACTCTCAAATAAATAAATAAGAACAAACAAAAATTTTTTTTAAAAAAAAAGAGATGATGGACTTTGTTGGCTGGAAATTTTCCTGTGAATACACTGCTCATGAGCTATTCATGGCAAGGTCCATGGTGGCCAAGTTGGGAACCCTGAGCCCGTGTTGGGCGCTCTGTGCCTGTAGCATATGGTAGAGCGATACAGTCGTCATGGGCTCCGCAGGGGCACAAGGCAGGGGAGAGTGGGAGAGGTTACTGGTGAAAACTGCTACGCTCAAAGGAGAGCAACGGACCAAGTGTGCACAGATGGAGAAAATTAGTAGGCGTGGTGGTGGGGGGGGGGGTGAGGGACAGGAAAGGAAAGAGAAAGTTTGGAAGGCAGACAACATGCTTTCATGAAAGGGGATAAGACTCCTCAAAGCCTTCCCTCCCTCTCTCAGAGCTGACTTCCCTGGGCCCCTCATTCCCTATACCCCAGTCATCCTGAGCCATCTGTGGCTATTTTCTCCCCTGTGGTCAAGCCACTTCTTTGCTAAGCCTCCCATCCTTCTAGACCCAACAGGGCACACCCCGCCCCCAGAGCACCTTCCCTGGCTGCTCTGGCTACAGCCTGACTCTCTTTCTCTCTCTGTTGTATTGCCAGTTGACATCAAACTCTTCAGGTCCTAAGATGTGCCTATGCCCATACTGACCGTGAGCATCCAGCACCCCAGCCAAGATCAGACACAGCTCAGAGGACTGGCAGGGAAATGTGTGTTGGAAGGGTGGGCAGATGGGTGAAGACAGGACAGGGGAGTGGAAAAACAGAATGAGCAAGAGGGTACACATGGTTACAGTGAGGTAAAAAGAGCTCTTGAGCCCGGGGGTGGTGATACACACCTTTAATCCCAGCACTCAGGAGGCAGAGGCAGGAGGATAGCCATGAGTTTGAGACCACCCTGAAACTACATAGTGAATTCCAGGTCAGCCTGGGATACAGTGAGACCCTACCTTGAAAAAAGAAAACAATAGGAAGAAAAAGGAAAGAAAGAAAGAAAAAAGCTCTTGACTGTGTCTAGAAGCTTCCTTACTCATTTATACATGACCTTGAACAAGCCCCTCAATCTCTCAGGGTGTCAGTCACCTGCCTGCAAAATGGGGGCGGGGGTGAGTGGGGAGAACGTCTAACCCCCGGGCTTCCAGCTCCCGTGTTGATGGTGGCAGGGACATTATTTGCTGTCTGACATGCGGGTGAACTTAGCTCCCAACCAGGGCTCAGAGGAACCTTGGAAACCACTGTGGATAAGGCGAGCTGAGTGTCTGGGGTGTGGACCAGCCTCCTGGATGAAAACCACTCTGGCCGCTACTGGGGAGACAATGAGCTCCCCACCTCCAACCACCACCATCAAACTGGGGACTGCGGAGGCTGAGCCCTTAACAGACCACGCATCCCTTACTGCCTCTCAGGAGCCCATTACCTGAGAGCGGCTAGCAAGCCTCCCTCTTCAGTGTGTCCCCTCCCTCCTCTCACCAAAGGCCAAAGCCACCTTCCAGTTTGCTTTGTGCCCACCAAGCCTCACACCCCACGCTTGGATTCTCCTGGGCCCTGCCATCAGGCTCCTGCCTCAGTTTCCCTGTCTGTTTGCCGTCCTGATTTTTGTCTTAAAGAAAAAATACACATAACATATAATGCATCATCTTAAGTGTTTTTATGCATTCAGTTCAGCGATGTTAAATATGCTCGAGGTTTGCAGCCGCCACCGTCATCCATCCCCATCTTTTCCTCTTGCCAAGCTGAAACTATGCCCTTGGAGGGATTATCAGTCAGGCATGGGTGGCTGTTGGGCTTTTCCAGCCCTCCGTTTCCCTTGCTTATCTGGTCCATTCCCTTATGAAAATGAGTTACTGGCGTTTCCAGCTGTTAGCATAGAGCTGTTACTTATTTTGTAAGCGTTTGCCTCACAAATGTTGATGAGCTTATTAGATGCATAAATGTAATTGTTTAATCTTCTTGCTCTATTGAGTCTTTTATTAACACATAGCATCTTTTCTTCCCTCCTCTCATAATTTGCTTATAGTTAAAGTGTATTTGTAAGGCACTGATGTAGCCACCCCAATCACTCTTGGTAACTACTTACATAAAACTTTATTTATTTGGTTTTTCGAGGTAGGGTCTCCCTCTAGCTCAGGCTGACCTGGAATTCACTATGTAGTCTCAGGGTAGCCTCGAACTCATGCCGATCCTTCTACCTCTGCCTCCCAAGTGCCGGGATTAAAGGCGTGCGCCACCACGCCTGGCTATTTTATTATTATTTTTGTCATTCCTTCATTGTCTATTTATTTGTGCTTTGGATCTAAAGTAGACCTCTTGTGGGCAGCACATGCAAATGGCCCCGAACTCACAGTGACATAACAACCATTTTCAATGTTACAATGGTGCAAAAGCAGCATGCATTGAGAAAAGGCTTTGAGGTGTGATCTGGTCACAAGCTAGTGACAAGCTGCGGCTCCCAGCCACACAGTCACAAGGACAAATATCCCATCCCTAGTCGCTAAGTTAGGGTGCTCGATCGAGTAAGAGAACACATTCTGTGTGCGTTCTTATTTGTGGTGCACATGTATATGAAGGCCAGAGGCGGACAACCTCAGGTATCATTGCTCAGGAATGCTACACACCTTGCCTGAAGTCTCTCACTGGCCTCGAGCTTGCCAGTAGGATAGACTAGCTGGTCTACAAGCCAAAGGGATTCTGCCTGTATCCATCTCCCCAAAGCTAGGATTATAAGCAGGTGTCACCACATCTGGCTTGCTTGCTTGCTTTTTTAAAAGATATTTCATTTATTTATTTGAAAGAGAGAGAGGCAGACTAAGAAGTTACGGCATACTGACACTATGAAGTATTTGAGTGGAAGAGGAAGAAATAGAATAGTCTAGCATAGGGTGGGATTTAAAAATCAGCATTGGGCTGGAGAGATGGCTTAGCGGTTAAGTGCTTGTCTGTGAAGCCTAAGGACCCCGGTTCGAGGCTTGGCTCCCCAGGACCCACGTTAGCCAGATGCACAAGGGGGCGCACGTATCTGGAGTTCATTTGCAGTGGCTGGAGGCTCTGATGCACCCATTCTCCTCTCTCTCTCTCTCTCTCTCTCTCTCTCTCTCTCTCTCTCTTTCTCTTTCTCCCTCTTTCTCTCTCTGTCTGTCGCTCTCAAGTAAATAAATAAAAATAAAATATTAAAAATCAACATTGTTGCTGCGTGTGGTGGCACATACCTTTAACCCCAGCACTCAGAAAGCAGAGGTAAGAGAGTCGCTGTCAATTTGAGTTCAGCCTGGAAGTATAGAATGAGTCCCAGGTCAGCCAGGGCCAGAGTGAGACCTTGTCCTGAAAAACAACACAAAATTACACCCGAAAGTTATAGTGCTCTAATTTGAATTCCTGGCAGATTAATTTCAGTAACAGACATGAAGTGTTCCTTTAATAGTTCTTTCCCTACCCTTTTTTCAGTTGAAGTTGGAAAATCACATCTTTATGTATTATGTAAATGATTTTTTTAACGATTAGCCTCTTAAGTTATGTAGGATACAGCAAGTGGAATATGAAGTTGTTGTTACAACAATATTACCATTTGTAATTACCTGTGGGGCTGGAGAGATGGGTTAGCAGTTAAGATGTTGCCTGCAAAGCCAAAAGGATCCAGGTTTGATTCCGCAGAACCCACATAAGCCAGATGTGCAAGGTGGCGCATGTATCTGGAGTTGGTTTGCAGCAGCTGGAGGCCCTGGCACACCCTTTCTCTCTCTATCTGCCTCTCTCTCTCTCTCAAATAAATAAATAGAAATAATTTAAAATATACCTTTATGTAATTGCCTGTGTATTTATTTCTTCACATGGCTTTGTGTCTACATTTTACCTTTTATTTATCTTTTATTGCGCCCTGCAAGACTTCCTTGAGCATTTTTCTTGCAGAGCAGATCCAGTGGTTATCAACTGGGAATGTCTTAAGTCTATTTATTTTTTTGGTATGCGTATGTGCATTTTCACATGTGTGGGAGCACACACGTGTGTATGAGTGTGAGTGCACATATGCACACATGCCAGAGGTTGATGTTGGTTACCTTGCTCCATCACTTTCCACTTATTTACTGAGCTAGGGTCTCTCACCAAACCGAGTGTGTACTGATTTGCCTAACCTAGCTAACCATCTTGCCCCAAAGATCTGCCTCTCTCCTTCCCAAGCACTGGAATTACAGGCCCATGCTTGCCACCCACCAGTATTAACGTCAGGGCACATGACCAACTGAGCCCCGTTCCCAGCCCCTCTTCCTCATTTAGGAAGTTTTGCCATATACCAGATTCTTGCTCAACAGGATTTTTGTTATCTTGATTTCTTTTGGCACTGTTTTTCCCCTTTGGGTTTTTGTTTTTGTTTTTTTTAAACATTTTTTTTAATTATTTATTTATTTATTTGAGAGCGACAGACACAGAGAGAAAGACAGATAGAGGGAGAGAGAGAGAATGGGCGCGCCAGGGCTTCCAGCCTCTGCAAACGAACTCCAGACGCGTGCGCCCCCTTGTGCATCTGGCTAACGTGGGACCTGGGGAACCGAGCCTCGAACCGGGGTCCTTAGGCTTCACAGGCAAGCACTTAACCGCTAAGCCATCTCTCCAGCCCTTGTTTTTGTTTTTGAGGTAGGGTCTCACTCTATGCCAGGCTGACCTGGAATTCACTATGTAGTGTCCAGGTGGCCTCCAACTCACAGTGATCCTCCTACCTCTGCCTCCCAAGTGTTGGGATTAAAGGCGTGTGCCACACGCCTGGCTCTCCTTTGGTTTTTTGAGGTAGGGTCTCACTCCAGCCCAGGCTGACCTCACTATGTAGTCTCAAGCTGGCCTCCAACCCACAGCAATCTTCCTATCTCTGCCTCCTGATATTAAAGGTATATGTCACCTTGCCCAGCTTTGGCACTTTATATTATGATTATTATTAAGTAGGAACTTTGTGTGGACATACCATGTGTTGGCACCATCACTCCCCTCCTCCCTGCCTCCATTCCACTGAGGGCCCTCCTCAGTGGGATTGGTGGTGTTCACCATGAGGTTGTGGGTTATGAGCTGTGAGGGCAGCAGTCAGTCATATGTCATTTGGCACACTGACTGACTATAAATACCCACTGCCTTCTGCCCTCCAAAGCTTCTGCTGCGTAACCTCCTGAAAAGCTCACTGCAAAATCTCTTGTGTGTGACTAGTGCTTTCTCTCTTGCTTCTTGTGTCAAGATTCTAAAGATTGTGTATCTGGCTTTGGACAATTTAATTATAATGTGTCCCAGTGGGTGTCTCTTGGAATTTGTCCTACTTGGAGTTGTTGGAGTTTCTCATACACTTACCAAATTTGGAAGGTGACCAACCATTATTTCTTTAAATATTCTTTGATTCCATTGCATTTTCTTCTTCTTCTAAGACTCCTGTAATATATGTATTAGTTGGATTAAGGGAGTTCTGCCAGTTCTTGGGCTCTGTTCACCATTTTCTTTCTTTCTTTCTTTCTTTCTTTCTTTCTTTCTTTCTTTCTTTCTTTCTTTCTTCCTTGCTTTTCTTTCTTTTCTTTTTTCTTCCTTTTTTTCATTTTTATTGTTGTTGTTCCCAAGATTTGACTTCTACTGTCCTGTTTTCAGACAAGATCTGCCATTTTCAGGGTGGTATGGCTGTAGACCATTGTCCTGTCTTCAAATTTGCTGATTCTTTTGTTTGTCTCCTGAAATCTGCCTTTTGGGTTCCTGTAACAAATTTTCCATTTCAGTTATTGTACTTTTCAGCTCCATGTTTCATTGGAGATTTTCTATCTTTCCTTGGGTATTTCTTTTTTTAATCTTATATTTGAGAGAGAGAGAGACAATAAGTATGAGCAGGCTAGGGTCCCCTGCCACTGAAAATGAAGTCCAGATGCATGTGTCACTTTGTGCAGCTGGGCAGCTGGCTTTATATGAGTGCAGGGGAATCAAACCCAGGCCATCAGGTTTTGTAAGCAAGTGCCTTTAACCACTGAGCAATCTCTCCAGCCTGTTTCCTTAGATATTTCTATTTTGTTCAAACATCATTTCTTTTTTACTTTGAGCTTTTTTTTTTATTTTGGTTTTTAGGGTCTTGCTGTAGCCCAGGCTGACCTGGAATTCACTATGTAGTCTCAGGGTGGCCTCAAACTCACAGCGATCCTCCTACCTCTGCCTCCTGAGTGCTGGGATTAAAGGCGTGCGCCACCACGCCCGGCAACTTTGAGCATCTTTAACAGAGTTATTTTAAATTCTTTTTAGAATAAATCTACTGGATCTTTCTTGGTTTCTGTTGATTTGTTTCCTTTGAATGGGCCACACTTCCTTGTTTCTTTGTGTGCTTTGTGCTATTTTGTTGAAAACTAGACCATTTAAACTAGTCACTTAGTAGGTTTGGACATCAGATTGTCCCCTTCCTCCAAGAGTTTTCTGGGCATTATGTTGTGTTGTTCTTGTTGTTTCCACTGAAAACCCTTGGTCGACATGGCATTCCATGCCTATAATCCCAGCACTGTGAAGGCCTGGGCAGGAGGAGCACAAATCCAAAGCCAGCCTGGGTTACACAGGCCAGTGTGAAGCTGCATAGTTAGATCCTGACTCAAAAAAATAAAAGAGGGGCTGGAGAGATGGCTTAACAGTTAAGGCATTTGCCTGCAAAACCTAAGGACCCAGGTTTGATTCCCCAATCCCCAAGTAAGCCAGATGCACAAGGTGGCACATGCTTCTAGAGTTCATTTGCAGTAGCTAGAGGCCCTGGTGCATCCAGTCTCTCTCCCTCTCTCTCTCTCTCAATCTCTCTCTCTCTCTCTCTCTCTCTCATTTTCTCTCTCTCCCACTTTCAAATAAAATAAAAGCAGAACAAAAACTGCTCCGCAAAGGGGAAAGTGTGGGGGGGGGGAGGGAATTAACATGGGATTTTTTTTATAATCATGGAAAATGCTAGTAAAAATTTTTTAAAAAAAGAAATAAATTAGTAATATTTACAAAAAAAAAAAAAAACTGCTCCGAAGAACATCCTGCCATTTAAACATGGTCTCTCTTTGGGGTTTTTTTCTAAGTTTGTTTCTTCCCTGCACATGTGTGATCATTTTAACGCTGCCTGTACTGTACTTGCTTTTCACTGGCCTAGTCTTTAATGCATGACTCCCAGCGAGTACAAGAGAGAAAGGAAGAAGAGAGGACACCTGCTATCCAAGTCCCCTGGAAGTTCCTTAAACTGAAAGAGGAGGACTTGCAACTTTAGAAAAGATATTTAAAAAAAAATAAATAAGGCTTCCTGCTGAGCATGGTGGTGCATGCCCTTAGTCCCAGTACTCAGGAAGCAGAGACAGGAGAATCACTTGAGTTCGAGGCCAGCTTGGGACAGGAGACCTTACCTCAAAAAAATAAATAAATAGGGCTGGAGAGATGGCTTAGCGGTTAAGCGCTTGCCTGTGAAGCCTAAGGACCCCGGTTCGAGGCTCGATTCCCCAGGACCCACGTTAGCCAGATGCACAAGGGGGCGCATGCATTTGGAGTTCGTTTGCAGTGGCTGGAGGCCCTGGCGTGCCCATTTTCTCTCTCTCTCTCCTTCTGCCTCTTTCTCTGTCAGTCGCTCTCAAATAAATAAAACAAAATGAAATAAAATAAATTTAAAAACTTACTTTAAAAAATAAATAAATAGGGCTGGAGAGATGGCTTAGTGGTTAAGCGCTTGCCTGTGAAGCCTAAGGACCCCAGTTCGAGGCTCGGTTCCCCAGGTCCCACATTAGCCAGATGCACAAGGGGGCGCACGCGTCTGGAGTTCGTTTGCAGAGGCTGGAAGCCCTGGCGCGCCCATTCTGTCTCTCGCCCTCTATCTGTCTTTCTCTCTATGTCTGTCGCTCTCAAATAAATAAATAAATAAATAAATAAATAAATAAATAAATAAATAAATAAATAAAATTAAAAAATAAATAAATAAATAAAATAAGGGATTTCTCATCTTTGGGCCTCTTTATCAGAAGGAAACTCAATCAGAATCCGTGCTCAGAGCCCATTATTGTGGACTACATCCTCGCGCTCATTTGGCTCTCATCAGCTGGATGCAGGTTGGCCCCGGGGACACATAAGCAGCTAGCTTGCGGGCCCCAGGGCTGAACGGGGGCAGTAGCTGCTGGTGGGCTTCCAGCTGAAATGGATTGAAATTAACCACAGCGTACTGACCAAGCCTTCCGCCTGAAAGTTCCCAGCATTCAATAGATTCCAGATTTCCAAAACCAGAGCAGACAGAACCCACCAGGGCCATGGTTGCATAAGTGGAGGGGAGACAGGATTCTGACGTGCCCCTCTCTGCCAGCTTCCTGTCCAGTTTGGCAAGTATTTTTTTTTTTTTTTTCATGTAAGGCCTGAGTTACAGCTTGAGTAACAAGATGACTGGGGTAGGGAGAATGTCTATAGACAACAAAGAGGAGCAGAGCCCCAGAACCACAGAGGCAGGAGCACCAGCAGGAGGCAGGGCTGCAGAGCGGGCTGTACCCAGGCATGACCCAAGCGCTTCCAGGCACAAAGAAAGAGAAGCTGTGGGGAATGGAAATGTCTTTGTGGAGGAGGTGGCAGGTCTGGAAAACAGCGAAAACTACAGCTGGTAGTTTGAACTGAGCAAAGCTTCTAGGTGGGTTGGCGGGGCAGGCGGGGGGGGGGGGGGAAGGGGAGCATGGGGTGGGAGAGAAATATTTAGGGACACTTGATTTGGCAGGAGGGGAGGAGGATTCATCATACACTGGCTGCTGAGATACCAGCAAAGCCCATACTGAACTCTGCCCTGCAATGGGATGAGAAAACTGGGCCAGGTTGCAGTTCCAGCTGTGTGACCACGGGTCTGCTCCGCATCTATGAAATGGAGGTATTGATCCAACCTAACATGTTTGCTTAGAGGTTTAAAAATGAGGATGTATGTAGGGGTGCTTTTGTCAAACCCTAAAGCACCCTGCCTTGTCCCCTAGTCAACATTTCTGACATCAACTCTTCAGAGAATGGGGCTTTAAAGAAGCCAACATGGGGGAGCTGGAGAGATGCCTTAATGGTTAAGGCATTTGCCTGTGAAGACTAACAACCCAAGTTCGATTCGCCAGGACCCACATAAGCCAGGTGCACAGGGTGGTGCATGTGTCAGGAATTCATTTACAGTGGCTAGAGGCCCTGGCATGTCAGCCACTTCTCATTTTTTCTCTGTCTCTTGTCTCTGCTTACAAAGAAAGAAAGACAGAGAGAGAGGGAGGGAGGGAGGGAAGGAGGGAGGAGGGAAGGGGAGAGGAGGGAAGGGAGGAAGGGAGGTCTTCAGTCCACGCTGGTCTTCAGTCCACGCTGGTCTTTCTTCAGTCCATGCTGGTCTTCAGCCTGTGTTGGAGGGCAGCCAGCAGCCCTGCAGTCAGGAGGGAGAAAGAGAATCTTTTCTCCCAGAGCTTCCTTAAATCAAGCCCCCCTCCAAGAGGGGTCACCCACTCTGGGGGAAGGGTTCACCCTGGAGGAAGGACTTCCTCCTTCAGTTAATCTTTCCTGGAAGCAACTTCAGAGACCCACCCAGGAGGAATGTCTGTGGATTCCTAAACAGATCAACTTGACAACCGAACTTAACCATCACAAACCTCGATTTGGATTCTGTCCTATTTTTAATGAAGAATTGGTTAAAATGGACTCAAGAAGGATAAATTATTAGGTATTAAGCTTATTTAGGGAGGAATCACAGATGATGGAGTTTAACTTGGGGTCTAGGAAGAAGGCTAGAGGAGAGTCACGAGCTCATGGAAAGTAGGAAACACGCACCGGTATGGAAAACAGCAGAGTTCATGGAGTTCATCTAAGATAAGTGCAGGTTTTTAGGGAAAGACAGGGGTCGAGCTACAAACATGTGGAAAATAGGGAGCTTCTGTAGAGAGATTTAGAAGGAACCCTCATAGCATCTGCCCTGAGCTTCCCCATGGAGGGAAGTTTGGAACGCAAAGAGCGGTGGTTTAAGAAAGAGTAAGGGGGGGGGGGGGATCAAAGCAGAGACCAGAAAGTTCAGATGAGAAATGAGTGGTAAAGAGAGTTGTACCCATGGTTACCCCAAGTTTAGAGAAATTACGCATGGAATAAGCCCGGAGGTAGAGGAAAGCACCCATGTGTTAGATCTAGAGTGCAAGCAAAGCATGCATGTGGTAGATTCAGAAACCGGAGGAGAATCATACATGTAATTAAAGTGAGAAGTTACCCCAAACTATAAAGCAGAGGGCAGGCAGAAAAATTCAGACTAAGAAACAGTACTCTGCTCTCTTCCCCTGCACACACCAGCTGTGCTAGGGTGGAGGGAAGCCAGACTCAAGTGTGTCGAAGTGGCACAGGCTAGGGCAAGGAGGAACACAGAGAGAGAAAGAAGGCCTGGAATAGCCTTTAGAGTTGATTGAAAATGTATTCTTGAGCTGGGCATGGTGGCGCATACCTTTAATCCCAGCACACGGGAGGCAGAGGTAGGAGGATCACTGTGAGTTCAAGGCCACCCTGAGATGTCAGAGTGAATTCCAGGTCAGCCTGGGCTAGAGTAAGACCCTACCTTAAAAAACAAACAAACAAACAAGAAAATGTATTCTTTTGTCAGATTCAGGTATGTAAAGAGGAAGACCCAGTTGGTTTGTAGATTTGAAGGGCAGATCCCTGTGCCAGCCCAGCTGGGTAGTAAAGCCCACCCATCTAGGTAGCTGGACAATGGGTATCAGGGGGCACTGCAGCCGTTGCGGATGAGTCTCGATCAGACACAGGTTCCATTCCTGCCAAGGCGATGTGGCATCTGTTCTCTCTGGATCTCTGTTCCCGAGATGGCTTAAAAGAAGCTAGCTTCCTCCTATTTCTCCTTCACTAGCACTCTGGGGCTGAAACAGGAGTTGGTGGCCAACGTGGATTAGTGAGACTCTGTCACAATAAAACAAACCATGGGCTGGAGAGATGGCTTAGTGGTTAACATGCTTGCCTGCAAAGCCGAAGAACCCAGGTTCAATTCTCCAGGACCCACGTAAGCCACATGCAGGTAGTACATATGTCTGGAATTCGTTTGCAGTGGCTGAAGCCCCTGGCACACCCATTCTCTCTCTCTCTCTCTCTCTCTCTCTCTCTCTCTCTCCCTCTCTCTCTCTCTCCCTCTCTTTCGCTCTCTCTCAAATAAAGTAAATTAAAAACCATCTCAAAATAAATAAATTAAAACCAAACTGAAAAGGCATCTAACCTGGTCCTTGACATGTCAGGCATACTCAATGACCACAAGAAAGGGGAAGAAAATAGTGAAAAAGACAAACAGTGCTAGCTACCAAAAGTGCTGGCGGCAACATTACTGAAGGAGGAACCAAGTTTGCCAAAAGCTTACTGGAGGAAGGGTGCACTGGGCAGAATCTCGAAGAGCCCCAACATGCCATTCACCGGCACCTCCCTCCCTCTTATTTGCGTGTGACTGAAGCTTGAGATGGAGAAGGAGGGTGGCCAATTGTAGGGAAGAGGGACGCGTCAATTGGGCTTTGAGTGCTCACCAAAGACTTCCGCTTTTGTCACTGAAAGGTCATTTTGCAGATTCGCGGTTTAGAAAGGACACTCTTGCTGCGACAGGGATGGCCCTCAGGAGGATGGGGACTGGAGGCAGCTACAGATTCTCCAGATGTGGGCTCCAGAGGCTACCTTATAGCAGGTGGGGATCCATGGAGGGAACGGAGGACAGTGGACGCTCAGAAGGTTGTCAGCCACTAGGAAGGTGTGAAGGGTGTTGATCTGTCTCTGTTAAGTAAGAGGCCCTTCGGGGGAGGTCTCCAGCCCAGCAGGCCAGACGCCGCAAACAAAGGGCAATGGAAACTCTGAGCATTCCTCCTCAATACCACGTCCAGCTGGACACAGTCTGGGACAAGCCAAAGTCAGGTAGGTGGTCATTCTGCTGATCTCTCCCAAGCCTGTGGGATTTCTAATCCATGATGGGAGCCATTTCAATAATAATAATAATAATAATAATATAGTAATAATAATAAATTAGTAATTTTTTAAAAATATTTTTTGTTCATATTTTTTATTTACTTATTTGAGAGCAACAGACACAGGGAGAAAGACAGATAGAGGGAGAGAGAGAGAATGGGCACGCCAGGGCTTCCAGCCTCTGCAAACGAACTCCAGACGTGCGCGCCCCCTTGTGCATCTGGCTAATGTGGGACCTGGGGAACCGAGCCTTGAACCGGGGTCCTTAGGCTTCACAGGCAAGCGCTTAACCGCTAAGCCATCTCTCCAGCCCAAATTAATAATTTTTTAAAAAACAAAATTCACAGCCATGCCAAGGAACTTCCTGTGTGCCAGATACATGTTTGCCCTGCTTACTCCCCCAACAGCCTCTTCTATAGTTGGAGAAACGGAGTCTCAGACACTGGGTAAACTGCCTAGGCTTCCCCAAGTTACTATGTGCAGGGATGGAACCTGGAGCCCATGGGAAGGTGGCCCCCCACAGCTGCTGAGTTCAAGTCTCCCTCCCATCCAAGAAGCAAGCTCTCGGGAGGGGAGAGGGAAGTATGGAGACAAAGCTGTGACAGAGAAACCATAAAAGGGAACAGGTCCCTAGCAGGGAATTTCCACAATGTGAGCGTGCTCTAGAAAGCATCCCCCACCAAAGAAAACAGCATCTCCTGTCCACCCAAACCACCAGCATAATGCAATGTAGCCAATCAAAATCCATCGTGATGCGGTACTACAGATCTGCCGGCCTCGTGAATGTGGCCTCCGCTCGGAGTTGAGCATCAGCCATGCAGGGCTGCCCTCTTTTGCACGGTGCCAACCACATGTTAAGGACTGCATGGTGGTAAGTGAGCTTCCCGTGCAGGCACGATGGGCCTGTGACTGTCCAATTTACAGACTCCAGAACCCACGCGAACAGCTGGCCACATATGTCTATAAACCTGGTCCTATGGGGAGCAGAGATTAAAGAATCACTAAGGGATGTAAGGGCAATCTGGCCGCGACATCTGTCACCCCGTTGATCACCAAGGTAGATTCGGCTGATCTGGCTGGCTAGGCGGGTGTCCCCTTCCTCCCTCACAGCTCCCTCCCAAAGCTGTGTGCTGGGTCAAAGAGGACCACCTTCCCCGAATAGGGAGGACAGGTCTTCGGTCAAGGGTACGAGTAGCCGTGCTCCCTGGCTAGAACCTCCAGCCAAGCTCTTAGGACTCACTAAGGCTCCCAAACAGCAGGAATTGAAATCAGTAGAAACTCCCTAGCAAGAACAAACAGGCCAGTGAATGATGGAGGAGCGACCCCTGATGTTCTCTTCCAACAGCCATGAGTGAGTACTGGGGTACCCCATCAGCACATCAGCACATAGGCATGTGTTTACCACACACACCTACACACACACCACACCACACCACAGCACACATACTGTGCACATACCAAAAAGAGCAAGACCTTTTTTTAAAAAAATTTATTGACAATTTTCATAATTGTAAACAATATCCCATGGTAATTCCCTCACTTCCTCCCCCCTCCCCACTTTCCCCTTTGAAACTCCACTCTCCATCATATCCCCTCCCCCTCTCAATCAGTCTCTCTTTTTTATTTTGATGTCATGTGATCTTTTCTTCCTATTATGATGGTCAGCAAGACTTTTTTGTTTGTTTGTTTGTTTTGTTTTTCGAGGTAGGATCTCACTCTGGCCCAGGCTGACCTGGAATTCACTCTGTATTCTCAGGGTGGCCTCGAACTCACGGCAATCCTCCTACCTTGGCTTCCCAAGTGCTGGGATTAAAGGCGTGAGCCACCACCCCTGGCTCAGCAAGACCTTTCTTGAAGGTTGCATTTTGTATCCCCTTGCAGGTTTCTTAGACTCATTCCCTGTGGCAGCGCAACCTGGCAGGAATTACGGTCACTGACAAATCCTTTCTGTGCCTTCAGACTCAGCACTGAGATGTATCTTAAAAGAGGTGAGGTAAATCTGATCCTCAGGCCATACAAAAGAAAACAACTTGTGTTCCTTTGTAACGCGATTTAGCCACAGTACAAACTCCCAGATCTGAGATGTGAATCTTTAATTAATTGATTTACTTTATTTTTAAGTAGGGTCTCATTCCAGCCCAGGCTGACCTGGAATTCACTATGTAGTCTCAGGGTGGCCTTGAACTCACAGCGATCCTCCTACCTCTGCCTCCCGAGTGCCGGGATTAAAGGCGTGCGCCACCACGCCTGGCCCAGTACTCTTAACCATAGCACCATCCTGCAGCTCCACCAGTTCTGTCGCGACCTTTCTAAGTGGCCAGAGACCCCCCCACTCCCCTACATCCCGGCCTTCATGCTTCTTTTTCAAGAGACCAAGCTATGAAAACGCTGCTGCCTGTGCTTGGC
Organism: Jaculus jaculus; assembly: GCF_020740685.1. Classification (NCBI taxonomy): domain Eukaryota; kingdom Metazoa; phylum Chordata; class Mammalia; order Rodentia; family Dipodidae; genus Jaculus; species Jaculus jaculus. The sequence continues at coordinate 166,162,904 of NC_059104.1, read as the reverse complement.
TGGGTACGAGAGGTCCTCCGAAGGCGAGAACATCTTGCATGACCCTCCTTCCCTCCACCTTGTCCTATTGACCACTGTCCAAGCCCACTTGCCCAGTTGGCTCTAGCCTTTTCCCAATATTTAGAGCAATCCAATGCTCTCTTCCCCTCACATAACCATTTGGGGAACAGTTTTAAAGAACAGATACGCGCCGGGCGTGGTGGCGCACGCCTTTAATCCCAGCACTCGGGAGGCAGAGGTAGGAGGATCGCCATGAGTTCAAGGCCACCCTGAGACTCCATAGTGAATTCCAGGTCAGCCTGGCCCAGAATTGAGACCCTACCTCGAAAAACCAAAAAAAAAAAAGAAAGAAAGAAAGAAAGAAAGAAAGAAAGAAAGAAAGAAAGAAAGAAAGAAAGAACAGATACGCCTCCTACTACTGAAGGAAGCCTGTATTGCCTCAATGGGAAACTGAGCACCATCAAAGTCCATGTTCCTTTCTTGCATCTGACCTTGCCCAGATAGATACCAAAGTTGGCTCTTTTTTTTTTTTTTTAAGAACACGTTTTTGTTTTTAAAGATTTATTTTTTATTTATTTATCTATTTATTAGAAACAGAGAGAGAGAATGGGCATGCCAGGGCTTCTAGCCACTGCAAACGAACTCTAGATGCATGCACCACCATGTGTATCTGGCTAACATGGGACCTAGAGACTAGAACCTGGGTCCTTGGACTTTACAGGCAAGTGCCTCAGCCGCTAAGCCATCTCTCCAGCCCAAGTTGGCTCTTATCCAAGATACTTCCATCGATAGTCATGAACTTTGGGTCTTCACCATCTCCTTTGACTTAACTTGGCAGGATGTATACATTATTTTACCTGCCTTCTGAGCACCTGAGCAAAATGCCTGCCCTTGGTCAGCGGCTGAGCAATGGGAACATGAAGGTCAAGTCTGAAGGCTGAGGCAAGCTCCTCCTGGGGAAGCTGCGCTGCTCAAAGCAGACCTTGGGTAGGCTTACCAGGTCAGGGCTCAGAAGATGAGGGGCCATAATTATATGTTCACGTGCTTAACAGAAGGTATGAAAAAGGCCGTCATAAAACCTGCAAATTATCCCAAATGGAGAGAGATTACCCATTGCCCCACTGAGAACACAGGCCTATACCATCCTGAACCCAGAGAGTCCTGAAAACCTCACCAGTCCCCTCCTCCACCTCCTCCTCCTCCTTCTTCTTTTTCTTCTTCTTGTTCTTCTTCCGATTCTTCTTCTTTTCTCCTCCTCCTCCTCCTTCTTCTTCTTCTCCTCCCTCTCCTTCTTCTTTTTTTCCCCAAGGTAGAGTCTCACTCTTGCCCAGGCTGATCTGGAATTCACTATGTATTCTCATAGTGGCCTCGAACCCACGGTGCTCCTCCTACCTCTGCCTCCCAAGTGCTGGCTCCCATAGGACTAGGTTTATAGCCACCACGCCCGGCTTCACCAGTTCCTTTCATCAGTCAGGCCTCCCCAGACACCAAATTTCCAAAGTCTACATAAAGGACCCCCAAGTCTCTTTTCCTACTTTACTAGATGTGGCCTTAAAGGTATTCAGTACCTGGGAAGAGAGGCCTCAAAGAATGAGAAGAAAAGGAAGGGAAGGCAATGTACTGAGGGAATGGCTTAATAGATGGTAGCTGCCACAACCAGTTCCAGGCCTAGGCCAGGGCAGCCCCAGCTGCCTCCATGCGTGACACAGCCTAAAGCTTTATACATGGCCTCTCTGTTCTGTACGGGGGAGACTGGAATCAAGAAACGTCTCCTCCCATGCCCCATGGGGACCCTCACCAAGCCAGCCAGGACACATTAGTCAAGACTGTTGAAACTCCCACATTCTGGCCCACACCCACTTTGTAAAGAGAAAGGACTCTGGCAACAGGAATTCTCCACTCTCTTGACAGGGAGGATCATCCAAATAGCAAACGTTCTAGAGACACTGCGCAAAGGAGATTGACAGCGTAGCCATTATGTTCCTGTCGCTGGGACAAAACACCCAAGCAGAAGCAGCTTATAAAAAGAAAGGATTTGTTTTCGGCTTACAGTTTTGGGGAGACGTTTCGTCATGGGGAAAGCGTGACAGGAGTAGGTAGTCAGTGGCACATTGTCACATCAACAGGGAGGAGGTAAAGAGCCTAAGCCGAGGGCAGCAAGTGTAGCTGGGCTGTAATACTCTACGGCTTGCTCCTAGTAACACCCCGCCCTCCAGCAAGATTCCACCTCCCAAAGGCTCCACAGTCTTTCTGAACTGGGGATCAAGCATCCAAACACATGAAGCAATAGGGGTGTCGTATGGCAAATGTCTCCAAATGGAAAGCAAGTGAATTGTATCAGTATTGTCAACTTTTTCAAAAGCAGCTGGGACAACTTATGAGAGACTCTCAACATTGAGCCTGTTGACATTCCCCAATAAAAGGAAGAATATGAGGGGCTGGAGAGATGGCTTAGCGACGAAGGCATTTGCCTGCAAAGCTAGAGGATCCCCGTTCAGTTCTCCAGGTCCCACGTTAGCCAGATGCACAAGGGGGCGCACGCATCTGGAGTTCATTTGCAGTGGCTGGAGGCCCTGGTGTGCACATTCTCTCTCTCTCTCTCTCTCTCTGCCTCTTTGTTGCTCTCAAGTATGTGTGTGTGTGTGTGTGTGTGTATATATATATATATTTTTTTTCTTTTTTTTAAAGGAAGAACATGAAAAAGGTTATCAGACCCCAAACTGAAATCTCAGGCACCTCCCGTGCCAGCTGTATGCAATGAAGCTTGAGGTCTAGAAGCCTCGGGGGAGAGGGGGCAAGGAGATAGAGTTCACAGAGGGTCTATGTAACAGATCAAGGGACAGCGAGCTCCTTGAGGTTCATTCTCCATGCTGGGGTGAGACTTGTCTGTCACCTGTGCCCTACCTGGAATGGACAGATGTGTGTTCACCTCTCCCTACAGAGAAAGTTCTACGCAACAAGGGGACAGTTTAGATTTAAACCACCACAGAGAGTTACTTTGGCCTCTGTTTCTAGATTATGAGAGCCCGTAGGGTGGGAAGCCTTCCCCAGCCCCACTGACAGGGCTTGGTGGCTATGCAGGCTTCCATGTTTTCCATGTCTATGGAAGACCCTCTGGTGACAGATGTGGCAGGAACTAGAATTAATTTCTATCTCTGTTTTAGGGTTTTTTGCTTTTTTTTTGTTTTGTTTTGAGTTTTTTTGGTCTTTTGAGGTAGGGTCTCCCTTTATCCCAGGCTCACCTGTAATTCACTCGGTAGTTTTAGGGGTGGCCTTGAACTCACTGTGATCCTCCTGCCTCTGCCTCCCAAGTGCTAGGATTAAAGCCATACACCACACCACACCCTCTTTTGGGCTTTTTTTTTTTATTTTTTTTTTTAAAATTTTTTTTGTTGTTCATTATTTATTTATTTATTTGAGAGCTACAGACACAGAGCGAAAGACACATAGAGGGGGAGAGAGAGAATGGGCGCGCCAGGGCTTCCAGCCTCTGCAAACGAACTCCAGACGCGTGCGCCCCCTTGTGCATCTGGCTAACGTGGGACCTGGGGAACCGAGCCTCGAACCGGGGTCCTTAGGCTTCACAGGCAAGCGCTTAACCGCTAAGCCATCTCTCCAGCCCTCTTTTGGGCTTTTTTAAGGTAGGGTTTCACTCTAGCCCAGGCTAACATGGAATCCACTATGTAGTCTCAGAGTGGCCTCGAACTCATGGTGATCCTCCTACCTCTGCCTCCCAAGTGCTAGGACTAAAGGCATGTGCTACCAAGCCCAGCAAGAATTAATTTCTCAATCAATATAGAAGCCACCTATTCTATTTTACTCAACTCCCTGGATATTTTTGATCCTTGATCTTCCTCACTGAAATTGATGGGTAACCCCAGCAGGTCTGCATCACACTCTCCCTGATACGCTCCTTAGAAAACTACATTACATCATCCCAGAGGTCACTGCCATCTGAAAAGAGAAACTTCTCTAACCAAAAGTGACAGTAGCATTGATACACGTGTATGAATGTAAGAAAAGTGCTTACAGGGCAGTTTGGTGATCATAAAATATGCATTTAGCCAGACACCACCAGGCGTTACACCCCTAGGGCTCATGACCTCACCCATCATAGGCTTTTTGACTAGGTTTTTAGTACCAGGCATGTATTCCCTCCAATGGAGTGGCCCTCCAGTCCAATTAGTGAATAGTTGGTTTCTCCCATAACAGACATGCCACTATCGCACCCATTGGCTCATTTGGCCTGACTGGCCAAACTTAAGGCTTGCAGTGTCCACTGTTGTTTATCTCCACTGATGACTTCTCTCTCCCATAGAACTGCATGGCAGTGTAGCTTTTTCCGGCTTTCTGTCAGCTGGTCTACAGGGAGGAAGTTTTCAGCTCAGCTCTAGCAAGATTTCTCATTGTCCTTGCAGCCCAAGCCTGTGGAGTCTTGAGCAATAAATTCCCATCTTTTTGATCAGGTCTTAGCTAAAGACCTCTCATCCTCACATCTCCTTCCCAATAACATTTTCCTTCAATATGTAGATGACCTTTTTATCAGCCTCCCACAAAAGAAACCTCTGTCCTCAATATCATTGGAGTATTGCAATGACTGCCTTCTTGTAGCTGCAGAGTTTCCTCATCCAAAACATAATTATCTTCTTGGAAAGTACAATTCTGGGAACAGATGTTAATTCCAAGGGCAAAACCTGCTATGGTTTGAATGTAAAATATCTCCCATGGGCTCACATGTTTGAACACTTGGTCCCCACCGCTGGAAGCCACACTGTTTGGGAAAGCTGTGGAACCTTTAGGAGGCTGAACCTTGCTGAAGGAAGCAGGTCACATGGGGGCTGTGAACCTTGAGGTTTTGTAGCCTGGTCTTCCTTCCTGTTCTCATTCTTCCTGACTAAGGAATTCCAGGTCAGCCTGAGCTAAAGTGAGACCCTACCTTGGAAAACCAAAATAAATAAATAAAAATATCCCTTTCAAGAGCTGGAGAGATGGCTTAGTGGTTAAGGTGCTTGCCTGCAAAGCCTAAGGACCCAGCTTCAATTCCCCAGTACCCATGTAGTCAAATACACAACATGGTGCATGCATCTGGAGTTCATTTGCAGTGGCTAGAGGCCCTGGCACATCCATTATATTTCTTTCTATCTCTTTATGCCTCTTTTTCTCTCTCAAATAAACAAAGTATTTTTAAAAAGTACTTCTATCAGGACAGGTGTGGTGAAACGTGCCTTTAATTCTAGCACTCGGGAGGCAGAGGCAGGAGGATTGCCTTGTGGTTCAAGGCCAGCCTTGGCTAGAACAAGACCCTATCTTGAAAAAATTTTTAAAAAATAATACCCCTATCAAACATGCCCCCGAAATCATGGCTTGGCTAGAGGCTATTAAAGTCCCAAAGTAGGTGGTAAGCCATTCACTGCAAGGCTTACCAAAAAGAAAAAGCCCAGGTGTCACTTGGAAATGACCAATCTGATAAGCAAGTCAAGGCAGCAGCGACATTGCCCCTTCAGGCTACCTTAATCCCTCATCCTTTACTTGTTCCTATACGCTCAAGAGGAAGTTCAGGGAGCTTTAGCACAAACAGTTCCACTCACACCCCTGAGGGTTGGTTAAAAGGACCCACTAATCATATCTTAGTGTCTCATTCTTCCCAATGGAAGATTCTAAAGAGACTTTAAGGCCTTCAGGACTTGAGCAAGGCTGTATTTATGGACAAAGGAAATCTCCAACTTTTGTAGTCAATGTCTTTTTTTTTTAAAATATTTTTAATTTATTTGTGAGAGACAGAGGCAGAGGGAAGAGAATGAGATAGAGAATGGGCACACCAGGACCTCCAGCAACTGCATACAAACTCCAGACACATGTGCCACTTTGTGTTCCTGGCTTACGTGGGTCCTGGGGAATCGAAGCTGTGTCCTTTGGCTTTGAAGGCAAGTGCCTCAATCACTAAGCCATTTCTCCAGCCCTGCAGTCAGTTTGTTAATCCTGTCCAACATGCCACCATGCAAGTCCAGAGAGAGGTCACTGACCCCCTCCACCCTTCTAGCCCATCCAAAGATGAGTCTTTTCCAGAAGAAGATTGGCAGATAGATTTTACCCATATGCCCCATGCAACAGACTTACTCACCTTTGTAGATACCTTCACTGGAGGCATGAAAGCCTTTCCTGCTGGGACTGAAAAGCCCTCAAAAGTCACAATAGCACTTCTTGAACATACAGTCCCCTACTTTGGTCTGTCATTCTCTGTATAGTCAGCTACTGTCTCGGCTCTTATCTCACAAAAAGGACTAGTGAGGACTGCAGAGATTGCTCAGTGGTTAAAGGTGCTTGCTTGCAAAGCCTAATAGCCTGGGTTCAATTCCCCAGTACCCACCTAATGCCAGATGCACAGAGTAGCACACGTGTTTGCAGTTTGCTTGCAATAGAAGGATGCCCATACGCATTCTATCCCTCTCTTTTCCCAAACAAATAAAAATATTTTAAAAGTACTAGTGGGGCTGTAGAGATGGCTTAGTGGTCATGGTGCTTGCCTATGAAGCCTAAGGACCTACATTTGTGTCTCCAGATCCCACGTAAGCTAAACGCACAAAGGTGAGGCAACGTGCAAGGTGGCAGATGCCCACTAGGTGGGGCAAGCATCTAGAGTTCAATTTCAGTGGTTGAGGCCCTGGAGCACTAATTCTTTCTCTCTCTCTGCTCCCTCCCTCTCTCTCTCTCTCTCTCTCTCTCTCTCTCTCTCTCTCTCTCTTTCTCTCTAAAATAAAGAAGTACTAGTGAAGCCCTTCAAATAAAATGTTACTTATATATCTTGTGGTACCCACAATCATCAGGAAAGATAAAGAGGGCCCTTCAAACATTAAAGAGACTTCTTGCTGAATTAATTCAAAAATCCCAAGCCCTGGTCAACACTTCTACCAGTGACACTCCCAAAGGTCTCATATCACTTCCGAAATTGAGACAATGTCTGCAAAGAACTCTAGGCACACACACCACTTTGGGCATCTGGCTTTATTTGGGTACTGGGGAATTGAACCTGGGCTGGCAGGCTTTGCAAGAAAACTCCTTTAACTGCTGAGTCATCTCCCCTGCCTGAGATGATCTCAATCTATTTGAGGTCCTATATGGAAAGCATTTCTTCAGAAAGATCTTTTATTGGACTCATTAACTTGCACAGTATCTCTGGGACTAACTATCAAGGCCATTACAATAGTCAAGATAATATAGCCCATAGCCCTAAGTCGTAACCCTCCTCACAAACTGGACAAGGCCAGTCAAAATTAACTGCAATCAGGGGCCAGGGAGATGGCTCAGCAGTTAAAGGCACTTGCTCTGTGAAGCCTGCCAGCTGGGACTCAATTCCCCAGTAGCCCATAAAGCCCGATGTAAAAGGTGGCACATATGTCTGGTGTCTGGAGTGATGAGACCCTGCCCACGCCCACAGGCAGTTAAACAAATGATTTTTTTTAAGCCTAGGACAGGGCTGGGACCCTGTGTGTGTATGGCAAGAAGAATATGGGGGAGAACAAGAAATACATCAATACATCCAGAAGAGAGGGCAAACTCTCTCCCAGGGTCACCTCTACCTCATCTGCCTGGGCCCAGAAGTCATTGCAGGGGAAGCAATGACACGAATACTGCTCTCACAGGCAGCCTAAAAACCAGTTCCAGAGAAATGGTGGCAGACACTGTGTTCACTCCAACCTCCTATCAGCAGAGATCCAGAGGCTACAAAGGAAGCAACACTAAATCAGATCTTTATCTTGTCCAAAGCTCAGGGAGCATTGGGGAAGAGGGGGGTGGAAAGATTATAAGAGCCTTAGGATAGGTGGGAATAGCCTGAGACGCCATGTTTCCCCCATCCCTGCAGAGACTGACTGAGACCTTTTGGTCCCCACAATGGATACCAATAACCTCACCAAAGACCCTCAGCATAGTTGGGGTGGGGGAGGAGTTTATGTGTGAAACTTTTTTATAAAAAAAAAAAATCAGGGCTGGAGAGATGGCTTAGCAGTTAAGGCACTTGCCAGCGAAGCCTAAGGACCCATGTTCTACTCTCCAGATCCCACGTCAGCCAGACGCACAAAGGTGAAGTGTGCGCAAGGTCGCACATGACCACTAGGTGGCAAACACGTCTGGAGTTCGATTGCAGTGGTTGTGGTCCTCGAGCCAATTCTCCATCTCTCCTGTCTGTCTCTCTCTCGTGTTCTCTCTAAAATATAATAAAATTTTAAAAGAATTTTAATCAATAATTTTTTCAAAGCCCAGCACAACAGAAGGTGGAGCGAGGAGAGTTTAAAGCTCAGACATCATCTGCAGTCTGGCAGATTATGTTTGCAGACACCTCAGTCACCCTCTGACCACTACAGGCACTCCATGGCGTGCAGCCCCCCCACCCCCATAAGCAAATAAATAAATAAACTGCAACCTGACAGCACGTAACTGCTGCCCTGCTGATTCAAAGTCCTCCAGGAATCAAACACTGACCAATCAAGACTGCCCCCAAATGCATGGCAGCAAAGGCGTGATGGAATTCCATGGTAGGTCATCCTATGGGAAGAGGAGAGGTCCAAAATCCATAGCCAAGGCCCATCCCCGCATGTATGCCAGACGGTCTACCTTTCCTGCTTTGCCCCTGCGTTCTTACAGTGTGCACACGGGCTTTCCTTCCTCTCTGCTGGTCTAACTGGGTGGATTCTTTCACCAGTCCCATCCCGCTCCCCTCATATACCCTCACTCCATAGAAGGAGGGTTCAGACCCCTTCTTGGAGACCCCAAGAGTGTCGAGTTAAATTCCATTGGTCTTTGAGGGAAACCCTGGCCTCAAAGGTGCCATTTCAGATGGTTTGATGAAGGCCTCCTGTTTCCAAGGGTATGCTGACCATTCCTTCTCTCTTCTTCCTCTTTCTCCTCTTCTTTTTGGCTGTTTGAGGCAGTCTCTCACTCTGTAGCCCAGGCTGGCTTCAAATTGACAATTCTCCTTCTTCCACCTTCTTATGACTGGACTTACAGGGTCCTGATTTCCTGCTCCTTCCTAGCTGGCAGATCTATGGTGTAGCCTGGGTCCTGTGGTCACATAATGACTTTGAATGCAGGGGCACTGCCCACTGAACCCACTCCCTTTTCCCCAGGCAGATACACACAGTCCCAGACAAAGTTGGTGGGTTTTGTTTGTTTGTGTGTGTGTATGTAAAAAAATAATAATAAGGAAAATAAAAGAAGCAAAAAGACTAGATGTAACAAATCTGGAACACTGCAGGGAAGCATTGCACAATTTCCCCACCCAAAGGCTCTCTCTCAAGTAGAGAAGTTTCTGGGAAGTCCGGGGCCCAGACCAAACCTCCCTCCAACCCTTCACCAGGAACAGCCCTGCTGGGGAGTTTAGTATTGTCTGGGTGTGTGGGCTGGAAGCTCTCCCTTCCAGGGAATGCCTCCATCAGGTAATTTCTCTCTGCAAACCCCAATATTCAAAAGTTCTTTTGTACGCTTTCTTGCCCTTAGCATAAACAGCCTTTCTAGAGGATGGGCTGCTACTAGTCACACAGCAATTTCCCTTCTTGGAAATCCAGCCAGAAGTTGCTGCTTCGCTCCAGGAAAGAAAGAAAAAAAAAGGTCTGTTGCTTTCTCTCAGCTTGCCTGCCAGCTTTTCTGCCTAAACCTACTCTCCTCCTCTTTATGTCTCTCCCCCCCCCCTCTCTCTCTCTCTCTCTCTCACACACACACACACACACACACACACACACACACATACACACGCTCTGTCTCTTCCACTTTTTCTCCCATTCTGTTTCTTACCATGAACCATGCAGTGAGAGAGAGAGGGAGGGAGGGAGGAAGAGAGAGAGAGAGAGAGAGAGGCGACCTCCAGATGTTCCCGACCGTGTGGCCATCTGCTGAGATTGCTCCAGCGGGTAGGGGGGAGAAAAGGGGGGAGCAAGGATCCGGGGCTGCATGCAGGAAGCTGGGAGCCAGGCCGATTGGAGTGGGCGGGAACTGCGTACTTTTGCGACGCTCCCTAGGGTGGAACCCGGGCTCCGCCGGCGGGCGGGGCTGGCCGAGCGAGCGCCCCGCCAGGCTGGCACTTTGACGACACTCCCTGAAGCTGCCTAGCCTCCCTGGCCTGTGCTAACCACCGGGGGTGCCCCGACCGGGGAGCCGAGCGACGGACGGACGCGAGGGCGGGCGGGCGGGGACAGGGGGCGGGCCGCTCGGCGTGGAGAAAAGCTCCGGCCCGCCCGGGTGAGCGTGTCGAGGAGCCCGGCGTGCAGCGCAGCTCGAGGTGGGTGCTGGTCCCGGAGCTGGTCGGGCGCGCACGTTCCCCAACCTCGCGTCGCCCCATCCCGCGGGGCGCAGGCGGTGGTGCAAGCTCCCGCCGAGGCCCCTCAACTTTCCACGCCCCCCCCCCGCCGCCGACCCCCGGAGCTTGGCGGGCGTGGGAAGCCGGGACCTGGGCGATGGGGGGTGATGGAGGGGAGAGGACTCCTGTAGACAAAGGTTCTGGATGGGGGGCCGTGGGAGGGGGTCGCGGGCCGGTGCCTCCGGCGTGGGGGGGGGGTGTCGTCTTTGTCGAGGACACGTGCTTGCCACCGTCGTGGGGTTTTGTGGATCTGGGTTCGGGGACGGGCGTCCCTCTGCCCGGTGTCTTTGTGTGTCCGCCGCTTTGCACGGCTTGCCGGGCGCCCCGGGTGCGTCCCCCCTCCCCTCGGTTGGGTGGGTGGCGGGGCCCGTGGGCGCAGCGCGTGTGTCCGCGTACGTGGTACCCGGTGCCTGTCGACGTGTCCCGGGCTTGGGTGGCCGTGCCCGGCTCCCCCACCCCTACCCATCCACGCCGTCCACCCGGCCCCGGACGCCGCTGCAAACTTTTCTGCGCGCTTCTCCGGCAACGCCTGGGTCGTCCCCGCCACCACCCGCCCCTCCTTCACCTCCTGGGGTCCTTTGCACCAACCCGGGACGGGATAGGATCGGTGGGTGTGTGTGTGGTGCTGGTGGTGGTGGGAGGGGGAGAGATCGGCAGTGCCCCGGGGAAGGACTGGCCCCGGCCGGGCCTGGGCGGAGCGTACGGGACACCCCGCACAAGACCCTGCCCCGGAGGCGGGAGGGATCCGGCCGGTCCGGGCTTTGGCCAGGGGCTGGAGAGCCGCGGACGGGCCTGGCTGGGAGCATCTCTGATGTGTGTGTGACCGTGCGACTCGTCTTCTCCCCCAGGGACCGGCTCCGGTCCCCCCACCTACCCGCAGCAGTGAAGGACCAACCTCGATCGGTGGGTGAGAAGGCCATGGCTTATGGGGGATCCCGGGCTGCTGGCGGTACTGGCTCATCGGACCCCTGGGTGGGCTGCGGGGCACGGGGACTTTACACACCCTGGCTTCGAACGGAGAGGTTAATGGCCCACGGCTTGGTTGCTCGGCCCGTCCGAGGCTTGGTCACCTTGGGATGGATGGGATGAGAACTCCCCTGGCCGCCGCCGGGCCGGAGCCGAGCGCACTCTCGGGGATAACTAAAAGTTCCTGGAGCCGGGCTGACAGCAGCGCCCGCCCACACTTGGCCAGGCCAGGAGGTGACTCAAACATCGGTCTTCCCTCGCTCCACGCCATGTCCTTCGGATAAGTCTAGACTTGCAGAGGCCCGGAGAAGGAGGACTTAGTCTTTCCAGGCTTTTGATCCTGGGTGGCAAAGATAACCCTAACAGAGAGAGGGAAAGACTGGGAGGCCAAGAACCTTTCCGAATGCTACCCACCGGGTGGAATGGGTGGGGAGGGGCCGCAACTGTGGCCACTTTCTTGTGTCTCCGGTATCTTATCTACCTTCTGGAAGGGGAGAGATGGACAACTTCCCTACCCCACTTGCGAATGTAGCACACACCTCCTTGCGGGAGCAATTCCCAGGCACTAAGTTTCTACTAGGAAAAGAAAGCTGGACTGTAACAGCCAGGACACCCTGAGTTCACAGCACTTCCACCCACCCCGCTCCACTGTCTCCTGTCAAGGCAAAAACTCTTGAGTCAAAAATAGAAGGGATTGATTCACTTATCTTTTAAATGGTGGTGGGGGGGGGGGGGGGGGAACAGAGGCCGGACCACTTTTTTCTTAAGTCATAACTTCTGGCTCAAAGCAGCAGTGATAGGCTAAGAGTTCACGCATTCCCCCCCTCCCCCCTCTCTTCTCCCTCCCCCCCTCCCCCCACCCCCTCTCTCTCTCTGCACTGAGTCTACTTCCTAGAGACACCTGAGTCCACCCTGGAAGTCCTTTGCCAAAACAAGTGCCATGACAGTATCCCTGGGGGAGGGTCCCGGCAAAGCGGATGACTGCTGAGGGTTTTGAAGTCTGCATACCCCCGGGAGGGCAGGAAGGGCCTCCCGCAGCATGTGGAGGGCTCCAGGATTCCACCGGTCCTGGAAACAGCACGACTGCGGTCAGCTGCATGGACTGTCGGGTGCCAGATCTTGGGGTCAGCGAGTAGACAAGGCACCTGGACGCTGGGAGGGAGGGCGGGAGCCAAGTCACTGAGCACCAATCACTTCAAGCCGGTTGTTGATCCTGTAAGCTGGGGAGAGTTGCTGGAGGATCTGAAAGGGGCGATTGGCAAATCTAAAGCTTTGCTCTGGCTTGCGGATGGTCCTGGAGACTGGGAGGCCGATTTGGTGGCAACGTCCTGCCATGTCTTAGATCTAGGGTTGACAGCCACCTCCCCCCTGCCACCGCCGCCCCCATCCCGTTGCACCCTAGCTCTATGACCCATCTGACTCTCAATCCACTCCTTCAAAGGAAGATGTTAATTTCTGCTCTAGTGTGAATGTTAAATGAGATAATGAATTAGATGTGCTCCTAAAAGGAGCCGCATTTTAGGATTGCACAGCACATTGTGTGGACGCAAGCAGAGGCAGAGACAGCGTGGACCCTGCTCTTAAACCTTAAACTTAGCAAGGCCCTAAATTCCTGCAAGAACCCAAGCAGAAGGAAGCCTCCGCCCTGACATTTCATCCCTCTGGTTTCTTCGCCTCCGCACCGCCAGGCCCCATACTGGCTGGAGATTTAAAGGCAGCCAAAGCCCTTTGGAGGATGGGGGATCCGTTAGACTGGGAAGGCCACACAGGGCAGGTAGCTTTTGAATCAGACAAGCTTGTAGAAGACAAAAGAGTCCCTTGTCATCTTTGTCAGAAAGAACAGCCCACGCCAAGGCAGGGGTCCCTTGGGAGTAGCAGGCCTCTAGCCTAGGAAAGTGCCTTTGTGAAGTGTGTTTTCAAGAGGGTACAGTGGCTGGGTCCTTATCTTCTATTGGGAACTACAGCGGGGTGCCCAGCATGGCAATAGCTTGAGGCAGGAACCAGGATCTAGGCTTTAGCCTTGGTTTGGCCTCCGCGACCTTCGCAGATCCCCAGGGAACTGGGTCAGAGCAGTGGATGGTGCACTGAGAGAATCCAAGGCCTTAGGCCGTGACTTTTGGGTTTTCATCCTGCATGCCCGCCTTGCCTTAGCATTCCCTCCCCTGGGCCTACAGTCACACAACGGGGGACAGGACTCAACAGGCAGCCCCGCTGGAGCCGAGTCCTCACTTTCCGCGGGCAGCAAACACGGTGAGGAGCAGTACCAGGCTTCGGTTAGGTTAGAGGGGAATGCCCAGACCCAGGCCCGCCCTCACAGCCCAGCCTGAGGCCCTGTAAGGTCGGAGCTAGTCTGCCTGGATGCACATCCCCTTTTTCCTCTGCCCCACACAGCTTCCCCCGTGTTCTCACGTGCTGGGGAACTTGAAGGAAAATACACTGAAAGGAGAAGACAGCATTTGGGGGCCTTGCCTATCTTCCTGTAGAGGGTTGTGTTTAGGTGTTCCACGCCTAACCTGCAGCAGGCATGGTGTCATGGAAGAGGCCAGACGCTGGTCTCGGAATGCCTGAGTCCTAGATCTAGCTTTTGTCCTCCCTGGCTGAGTGACCCTGGGGAAGTCAGTCCACCTCTCTGGCCTCTTTTCCAGCCATGAGACAAGTTCAATGCTGTCTAACCTACCGATCTTGCAGAGAGGCCAAACGGGAATTGAAGATTCACGGGACAGGCTGAGGCGTCCTTTTGTGACAGAGTCATCTTGTAGATGCCTGCAATGTCTTCATATGGTACCTGATCTGTACGAGACACAGTGCTCAGCTCCAAGGTTATGAAAAAACAGAAATCTAACCCCATCCCTGCCCACAGGAGGACAGACAGATAAACGCGTCATTTCAGTTCATTACCGCCATTGCTAAGCAGCTACGGCGCTTGCCTGTTTGTAAGTTGAGGCAGAGTGGCTGGCATAAGGAGCCCGGATTTGAAGCTGAGATGTCTGGGTTTGAGTCCTGGTTCCTCCGCTGCCCAGCCAGATCGCATTGGTGACGTGGCAAGCGGGCGTGCCTGCGCAGACAGAGTTAGCAGTTCTATAGGGAGAGCCCGCATTTGAGGATCTGGGGTTTATCCCCGAAATTTTTCGGGGACTTTTCTTTCCACAGCTGACTAAGTGGTCGGTCAGAGGGCAGTATGCTTATGAAATTTCCACCTGGGGATTTCGTTGGCGTCAGTTCGCTGATGACTAAGGGGAGTGAGGTGGGAGGCGGCCTGAGCAGATGGCTGATGCAAAAGACCTGTGCCAGGTGGGTGCTGGGCACCAGGCCAAAATGCGACTCAACTCCCTGCCCACCTGGCTTCTGTGCCTGGGGGTCCCTATTGAAGTTGTTAGGGGGAAGCTAGAGAATTCCGTGGGTCAGGCTGGTGAAATGGCTTAGTGGTTAAGGTGTTTGCCTGTGAAGCTTGAGGACCCTGGTTCGATTCCCCAGGACCCACGTAAGCCAGAGGCACAAGGGGGTACATGCGTCTGGAGTTTATTTGCAGTGGCTAGAGGCCCTGGCGTGCCCATTCTGTCTTTCTCTCCATCTGCCTCTCTCTCTCTTTCTCTCTCAAATAAATGAATAAATATTTTTTTAAAAAAATAAAACTCTGTGGGTCAAAGAAACTATGGTTCTGCACCAGGGATCAACAACTACGGTAGGGTTATTGAGGGCCCCAGAGGAGGCCTCCACAGAAGAGGGCAGTTGGGACCTTTCCAGCAGACACCAGCCACATGACTTTCTAGGCCACAGCACTGGGAACCTGGGTGGGAAGGGACGTGAAGAACAAGTCACTGCCTGCAGGGGCTTAGTAAATCATGGCCATCCTTGGCCACCAGGCACTGACCACTTACTGGGGAGTCACTCCATCTTTCCACAATCCTCATTTCTTATCCCTGTGGACCCCCAGACTCAGCCAGTTAGGCAAGGCTAGATTCCTACCCAGTCCCGGGTCCAGCAAATGACCCCCTCCCCCGTAACTTCCTTGCTGAGCACTCTCTGTTGCTGCTACCCCAGCCAGGTCTGGGTCTGACCCCAACTGGGGAGGGAATGTGCAGGTGGAGAAGGGGCGTGCCCCGGGCTTATGTTTGAAATGGCTGAGAATTTATTTTTTCAGTAGCCTCTCAAGATAGCCAGAGGTGTGGGAGGCCAAGAGGAAGGGGAGGCAGGAGCTCTTTTGGACAGACCACATTTTGTGCTCCTGGCAGCGGTCAGGGCGGATGAAAGCGGGCGATGCCAGGAGCAGGCTGAGATAGCTGGTCTCAGCTCCTAGGCCCTGTACTGCCATTTCCTTGATGTCTCTTGCCTTTCTGGGCCTCAGTCACCTCTGGTCTCCAAGGGGCCTTCAGCTCGTAAGCCTGGAATTCTCTGGCTTGGGGGACATGACATGGGAGTAGTGGACAAGAGCTGCCACGCTGGCTACAATAAGCGTTCATATCCCATTGTGGGAGGGGGGAAAGGTGCCCTCAACTTCTAGAGGCCTCTGTACCTAGGATAATTTGATCTCTGTGGGTAAAAACAGCCCTTGGGAGGGCAGTGATGGGCCGAGCTGTCTCAGCAGGTCTGTTTTGTCACTTCAGGTAAGGAGAACCCCCTGGAGCTGGTAGACCCATACCATTCATGCTTGACCTCAGAAGGCGTCAGCAAACTTTTCTTAGAGTCACTGTGGACTTGACACTGAGGGCAATGAATAACAGTCCTGGAGGACTGTCCTCCAAACCAGGGCTTTGCACGGGTTTTTTAAGTCCTTGTGTTCTGTGTCCTGGTTGATCCGTAGCTATCTTTCCTGTACGGGCCAGAGTGCATTGATAAAGGAATAGATCTTGGCAGGAATAGATCTTCCCAGGGTAAAGCGCTGGGCTGGGGGTGGGGCAACATTAATCCTATTATACAGATGAGCAAGCTGAGGCTCAAAGAAACAAAGAAAGCCACCGGTGGCCCTACAGACCCAAGTCACCTGATCCCAAGCTAATGGTAGTGATCTCGCCATGGGTTGGTCTCTGCGCCCTTGAGAACGGTGCCCAGCCATGCTTTGTATTTAACTGAGATTTAGTAACAGCTGTCTGCTCAGTTTTAAAATCCTGCAACTTGTGAAGCTGAGTTATCTAGATAGACTCACGAAGTTGGGGAAACCGAGGCACACAGGATGAGACTTTACTGATGATCAGAACAGTCTGGGGCAGACCAGGGACTAAGATCTGGGGCTCCTCACTGTCCTCCAGGACTTGTCTCCGTCTCCAGCACACTTGTCCTGTTTCCTGCCAGTCAGGGTCCTAGACTACAGAGAGGGGTAGGGAGGCTTTGGGGTCCCTAGTTAAGAGACTCCTTCTAGTATGTACCCTGGAGAGACAGCAGTCACGGCTGAACCTGTCAGTGTGTGGACACCGTGCTGGAATGTTCTCCATGGGGGTCTAGGTTCCTCAAAGCACCTCTTTGAGGATGGGACTGTTCTCTCCATTTCATCTGCCCCCGCCCCAACCACAGTTGTCCCCAAGTCACCTAGGTTAACAAGTGACTGTTGGAGCCTCCCAGTGGGGGGTGGTCTGTTGGCCTTGTTGGGCAAATGGGAGGAGGACTGCCTCTTCTTCGGCCTGACAGACCGAACAAGGGCCCTGGACGTGTTCACCGTGTGGGCAGAGCAAGAACCTGGCCCAGTGCCCTGGTTTCCCAGGTGGGTTCCATCTGTGCCCCCCCACCCCGCCGACATCCGTCAACTGGAGGACCACTGCCCCGCTCCTGGCACAGCCCTTCATGGTGGGCAGTCCTCCTCAGTGGAGGGGACTCCACTGTGTGAGGAGGACAGGGCACGGGCTGGGGCCTGGAAGGCAACTGCATTTGGGCTGGGTTCACCCCACCAGTTACACAAGCAAGAGCTCAAAGCAGCCATCTGGCATTGCGTGGACACATTGTATACTCACCTCTGGGAACCGACTGGTAATCTTGGGGCCCCTTTGTGATGTTTGTTTAAACCCCAGGCAGGGTGGATCGGAGCAGATCAGCTTAGCAGGAGGGGTGGGGTGCGGAGCAGTAATGAAGTCTGTGGTGAGGAGCTCCCCGGGGAACAAAGGGGGGCCTGAAGTAACTTAATATTTTCCTTTTGCTGCAGACATTGGAACGCTGTGTCCTGCCATGTCTGGGGCCAAGCCCAGGATGCACCTGGGCTGGGTTTAATCCTCAAATTGGCCTCTACAAAAGAAAGGGGTGGCAAGAAGAGGCCCAGGGGAGGGCTGGGGAGCACAGCCCCACTTGTTCCCGGGGAGGAAGGAGCCAGAGTGCAGATCAAGTGGCTGCCCTTTAAAGTTTCATGCAGGGCCTGTAATGGTATCCAGCTGTTCCCGCCTTACCCCCTGGTCTAGAAGGTGGTCAGCCCCCACCACCACCACCACCTCCACTCCTTTTCCCTGGAGGCCGGTGGGAGGGAGACAGGTCAGGAGCCTGGAACCAGCCACCCAGATAAGCCTGCCCCCCGGTGGGGGAGGGGCAGCCCCAGATGTGTCCTTTGAAGTTCTCACTGTTGTTTAACCCTCTGGTTTCACCCCAGCACCGCCCGGCCCTGGGGACTTAACAGGCTTGGAGTCTGACCAGTGTGGGTACACGTGACCCTTAGATGTGACCACTTACGTAGTAGTAGAGTGTCTGGCGTATGTGGCAGTGGAGGGAATCGGAGGTCTGGGAAGGGAAATGGCATCCTAATGTGTGCCCATGCCCTCTCCTCTAGCCAGCGGACCCGCTGGAGGCAGCACATGAGAAAAGAGGAGATGGAACTGAGCAGGCCTGGGATGAACCCTGCTCTGCTCGGGGGCGAGAGCAAGGGCCTGGGTGGTGCTCAGCATGTGGGCTCGAGGGTCAGGCGCCTCTCTGGGCCTGTTTCTTCATCTGTACAATACGGTAACGAGGCAGCTATGTGTTCAGGGTTAAATAAAAGACTGGAGAAAGCCGGGCGTGGCGGCACACGCCTTTAATCCCAGCACTCGGGAGGCAGAGGTAGGAGGATCGCCGTGAGTTCGAGGCCACCCTGAGACTACATAGTGAATTCCAGGTCAGCCTGGGCCAGAGTGAGACCCTACCTCGGGGAAAAAAAAAAAAAAAGGCCGGAGAGTTATGTGGGTTGAGAGTAGGCAAAGGGAAAGTAGGTAGGGGCTTGGGTGGGTGCCCCCCTCCAAGCCTATTATTTTGGAGCCTAGATACAAGGTTTCCAGTTGGAAGGGAGGGTGGGGCCTCCGGAGGTCAAGTCAAGGTGGTAGAATGGACACAAGTCGCTGCAGGAGAAGTGGGCGCAGCCCCTGTCAGGCTGCGTTAGGAGACCCTGTTTCCTGTGTCAGCTTAGACGGCAAGTACTCAGCCCAGGCTGTGGGCAAGTCTCTCAGCCTCCTGAGTGTCCGTTCCCTCGTGGCGAAAGGAAGACAAGAAATCGGCCTTGCAGGAAGCTGTGAAGGTGAAAGGAGACCGCGTGCCCTGAGGCACCCAGGCCCTGACCTCTGCGCTGTGAGCCAATCCCTGGCAGGGTCCCCCAAGCAAAAGAACATCTGGGGCTGGAGAGATGGCTCAGCTAAGTGCTTGCCTGTGAAGCCTAAGGATCCAGGTTCGAGGCTCGATTCCCCAGGACCCACGTTAGCCAGATGCACAGGGGCCATACACGTCTGGAGTTCGTTTGCAGTGGCTGGTTGCCCTGGCGCACCCATTCTCTCTATCTATCTATCTACCTTTCTCTCTCTCTCTCTCTCTCTCTCTCTGTTGCTCTCAAATAAATAAAAATAAGCAACAACAACAACAAAGAACATCTGGTCTAGTGGGTTTCAAGGTAGGATTCGTTAACACATGTGGCAGGTCCCGGGGCTCTAAGGGCTTCTGCTACTTGCACCCAAAAAGACCAGAGAGGGACAGGGACTGGACGTTAGGAGTATTCGAGGAGGACGGGATTCGTGACAACTCGTAGCTGTCACCAGACACATGAGCCCATGTCTTCGGGAGTGGGATAACAGTGCTCAACGAGTCGTCCACTCACCCGCAGCTCTCTCTCCATCCAGCCCCCACCATGCCGCGCTCCCTGCTGCCGCCCCTGCTGCTGCTGCTGCTGGCTGTGGACGGAGCCCAGACAACCCGGCCATGCTTCCCTGGGTGCCAGTGTGAGGTGGAGACCTTCGGCCTCTTTGACAGCTTCAGTCTGACCCGTGTGGACTGCAGTGGCCTGGGCCCCCACGTTGTCCCCGTGCCCATCCCCCTGGATACCGCCCACTTGGATCTGTCCTCCAACCGACTGGAAACAGTGAATGAATCCGTATTGGCAGGACCAGGTTATACCACGCTGGCTGGCCTGGACCTCAGCCACAACCTGCTCACCAGCATCTCGCCCACCGCCTTTTCCCGCCTGCGCTACCTGGAGTCACTCGACCTCAGCCACAACGGTCTGGCGGCCCTGCCGGCCGAGACCTTTGCCAGTTGCCCCCTGAGTGATGTGAACCTCAGCTACAACCGGCTCCGGGAGGTCTCATTATCTGCCTTTACCACCCACAGCCAGGGCCGGGCCCTGCATGTGGACCTCTCCCACAACCTCATTCACCGCCTGGTCCCCCGTCCCGTCAGGTCCAGTCTGCCCGCACCCACCATTCAGAGCCTGAACCTGGCCTGGAACCGACTCCGCGCCGTGCCCAGCCTCCAAGGTCTGCCCCTGCGCTACCTGAGCCTGGACGGCAACCCTCTGGCAGCCATCGGTCCAGGTGCCTTCACGGGGCTCACAGGCCTCACCCAGTTGTCATTGGCCAGTCTACAGGGTGTCCCCCAGCTGGTGCCTCATGGCTTCCGGGAGCTGTCAGGCCTACAGGTCCTGGACCTGTCGGGCAACCCGAAGCTCCGGTGGGCAGGAGCCGAGACACTCTCAGGCCTGGGCTCTCTGCAGGAGCTGGACTTATCAGGCACCAGCCTGCTGCCCCTGCCTGATACGCTGCTGCATCACCTCCCAGCGCTGCAGAGTGTCAGCGTGGGTCAGGATGTGCAGTGCAGGCGGCTGGTGCGGGAGGGCACCTACCCCCGGCAGCCTGGCTCCGTGCCCAAGGTGGCCTTGCACTGCGGAGACATCCGTGAATCTGCCGCCAGACGCCCAGACGTCTTGTGACGAATGGTGTGGCCTCGGGCCACGTGACCGACTGTTGCCCCGGGTTTGCTCAGGGGCCGAAGTAACTTCTATTTTAATGGACCAGTGGGGAGTCTGCAAGCCTGCGTGGCCGCGTCATCCACAGAACTATGGGCTGATGGGGGCTTTTTGCATCTGGGGCCAATATCTAAGAACAAAGTCTGCCCCTTGGTCTCCGTGGCCCACCTCCATGAACCATAAGTGGGGGCCTTCATTGCCAAACCAGACTCTGGTCCCTTCCTGGGCCCTGCCCCATTTGTCCCTAAGTGCCTTCCCTCTTGCCTTGGCTGAGCTTACCCGCGATGGGTGGAGGGTGGGTAGAAGCCATCACTGCACTGCTGGCTCAGGTCCGCTGGGCTGAATGTTCCCTTGGGCCCAGGGTCTCCTCACTCTAGCAGTTTCTTTTATGATACACCCCTTTGCTCTGGGCCCATGGGCCCAATCCTCTTCTCATGGAATCCTGGGTGTAACCTTAATTATAGAAGAGACTGCAGAGAAAAATCAACCCACCCTTCTCATGAGACAGGTGGAGAAACAGGGTCTAGAGGGGGAGACCTGATGATCTGAAGTCCCACAAGCCGAGGCAGGTCTGGACCAAGGGCTTTGCATTTCCTTGTCTTCTCTGTCCTCTCTCCTGCTCTTGTCCTTTGGTACACTCTCACTGTTGCCTGGGCCCTTTCCCCACAATCTCTGGCAGCGACAGCAAGACAGGTAAGGGCCACAGAGGACCTCGTGCCATGGGCAGAATCATTTCACTTTCCAGAGCCTCAGGAAGCTTGGGTGTACCAGCCCCAAGCCTGTTAACTTTCTTACTCTTGGGTGGGGTTCCCCCAGCATCAAGACTGGAATGTGCTCATTTTTCTCCCCCTAAAGATAATGCCTCTAGATGCTTCCATAAGGAGTCAGTGCAGTGGTGGCTGTGTGCCTGTAAGCTCCAATGGACTGGGTGGATGCAGTCTCCCCATCGGCCAGAGACCAAGAGCTCTATCAGGCCCCCCCAGGAGTGCGGCAGAAAGAGGCAGGGTTCATGTCCTACTCCAGCCCCAGGGGCAGCATCTCAGCCTCCCGTCCCTGGGGGGTGATCTTTCCTTTGTCCTCATTTCATAAAAGTTGTTGCTTTTTTTTTTTTTTTTTTTTTTTTTTCAGCGAGCTGTCACTTTCAACCACCTCTGCTGGCAGGGGAAGGAAGTGTATCATTTATAAAAGAAGAGAAACGTATTTGTTCACTTTTGTAATATGTATCCTGGGACTATTGGGGGGAAGCTGGGCAGAAGCCAACTATCAGTGGCTTATGTGGGTATCGGGTCTGGTACCAAGAGATGCCCACAGGGCAGCGAGAGCTCTGTCTTAACTCACCAGCGCAGCCCAGCCCCTGACTGATCCTTGGTTTAATAAACACGTGAAGAGTTTTCTTTCCATCACTGAAACATTCACTGACAATGGTTGCGGTGGGGTGAGGGGACACAGGATGAAGTAGGCCCTACCTTGGGCAGCTTACTCTCCCTAAAAGAGGCCCCAGAACGTCCTAAGATTGGGGAAGTCAAGTGACATGAGAGAAGTCACTTGGGAACACTTGGGCCTCATGCTGAAGCTCTCGCTCTATCCACCTCCCTCATCCCAACTCTCGTCCACCCACCCTCCGCCTGGCCACATGAACTTGCCAGGCCCTTGCACGCCTCTGCCTCAGCTCAGAGGCTTGTCCTTGTCCCTCAAACCCTTCTCACCTAAGAGACTTGGTTCCCAACACACCTCGGAAGCTCCCTTAAAGTCTCACCCCCCATCCCAGCTCCCTTCTGTCAAAGACAGCGGTACCTTGGTCGTCCTTGGCATTTCAGTTGTGTAATGCCATAACTTCTGTCCGCACACTTCCCATAACAGCTCGTTCATTTCCACAAGGGCCTGGTGCTAGCATCCTGCCCACTGGCCAGGGTACAGCAGTATCCGTCTCCTGGGTCTTCACCACCAAGCTGTTGTTGACAGCCGCCCTGGACCTGAGCTGACGAACAACCTTTGGAACTCCCTGGTCCTGGGAGAGGGAGGGAATAGCTGAGAACCCCGTGGAGGAGCCAAGCGGCTCCAGACAAGTGGACCAGAACAAGGAGACTGGCACTCACAAGAGGTCTCAGGTGAGGGGCCGATGGCGGAGTCCAGAACTTGGGTCATAATTGCCAGTCCGGTTGCCCCAGTGAGACCTACCAGAGTCCCTGACTCGAGGCTGCCACCTACCTGTTGGTGAGTGTTGGGCATAGCCCAGGCATGAAGAGAGCCTCAGTCCTGTGCGTTCCTGCACAAAGGCACAGCCACTCACTCTGCAGATCCCCCGAGGCCCTTGGCAGAGACTTCAGATAGAGAGGTGAGGAAAATTTGTGCTCCTACTGTCCGGAGGCCCGGATCCTCCTGAGGCCCTCTTTGTGGAAGGAGACTCGAGTGCCTTTGCACCCAGGAGTCTTGAAGGGCAAAGAGTGAAAGGCAAAGGCTTTGAAGACAGGCTTCTGCTTCCCGTCTACAAACTGGGGCGAGGGCGTGGGGCTACGAACCAGCACCACCAACCCTCCTGATGCCGTAGCACCATGACCTTGATGCCAGCCTGGGCTCCATGAGACCCTGTCTCAACTGAGCAGGAGAGATGGCTTAGTGGTTGAGGCACTTGCTTGCCAAGCATAAGGACCCAAGTTCGATTCTCCAGTACCCACATGAGCCAGATACACAAGGTGGTGCGTGCATTTGGGGCTCGCTTGCAGTGGCTAGAGGCCCTGGCATGCCCGTTCTCTATCTGACACTCTCTCTCACTCCCAGATAAATAAGTATTTAAAAATTAAAAACAGCCGGGTGTGGTGGCACACGCCTTTAATCCCAGCACTTGGGAGACAGAGGTAGGAGGATTGCAGTGAATTTGAGGCCACTCTGGGACTACATAGTGAATTCCAGGTCAGCCTGGGCTAGAGTGAGACCCTACCTCAGAAAAAAAAAAAAAAAAAAAGATAGCAACAACAAAAAAGTCAAAAACAAAACAACAGAGTGGGGTTAGCATTCCTACATGAGTGGGGGCACAGGCATCCTCACATAGCAAGGCCGGTATTTCCCCATGGGGAATGCTTGCACCCTGGCCTGGCTTTTGGTCCGTTTTTATTTATTTATTTATTTTTTAATTTATTTATTTGACAGCGACAGACACAGAGAGAAAGACAGAGAGAGAGAGAGAATGGGCGCGCCAGGGCTTCCAGCCTCAGTAAGTAGGCCCCTTGCCTGCAGCGCCACCTTGTGGCCATGTGCATAACTAGACACTCAAATCTCAGCCAAGTCAGGGAACAGGTCTCTGGAAGGCCAGGCCATTCACAGCCTCCCGCCAGGCAGAAAAATACTCACTTAGGTCTTCTCCCTCCAGAAATCCTGGCACTTAGGATCATACAGAATCTCAGATTCGTGCAGAGATTCCCTCTTGAATTCATAGGAGCAGGTTAAAATCCTGGGTTCATTACAAATTAATTGAGTAACTGACTATATCACATCGCTTCCCTGAGCCTAGAAATGGGGATGAAAGTGCCTTGATCTGCAAGAAGAGTAACATTTGCACAGAATCAAGTACTGCGTCTGCTACAAGAACCCACCCAGGAGTGTCCTTTCTCTCCGCCCCAGAGCTATCCAGAGCACTATTATCGCTGTACAGATGAAGATTAGGTCGTTCCCTCATCCTGCCTGTCCTGCCTCATGGGCATCACGTATACAGAGAATTGGGGATGGTAGCGGTGCTCTGAGACCCCCAAACCACTGAGATTCGGCTGTTTTCTGTAGAAAACGGGGTAGTTAGGCAGTTCTAAATATCTCCCATGAATGATCCCGGAGCAAAGAAAGCCGCTTAAAGTGACAACCGTTCTTCTCCTGGCTCCTTTTCACAGGTGGGGATAGAGGCCCCGAGAGCAGCAGCCACCCTGTCCCACATGGCAGGTCGCCAGGACTCTGTACTTCAGAACTGGCCTTGTCATTTGTGAGATGCGCATATGGGTCCGAGTGTTAAGATGGGCCGGAGAGATTGCTCGGTGGTTAAAGGTGCTGGCTTGCAAAGCTTGACAGCCTGGATTCGATTCCCTAGTGCCCATGAAAAGCTGGATGTGAATGTGTCATGTGTGTTTGGAGTTCATTTGCAGTGGCAGGAAGCATGCCCCCCCCCCAGAGAAAAGAAATACCAAGATGGCAAGAAAAGAGCTTGAAAGCAAGCACGAGGTCTTTCTAAATTCCCACTGGCCACAAAGCCGCCCTGTCGGGATTTGCCATCCCATTCGAAGAGAAGGAAGAGGAGAGGGCCAGTGTTGTGCAGGATGGGAGAAAGTCTAGTCCAGGGAGCCCACTGGAACCTTCCAAACACAGGAATTCCCTTCTCAGTGTTATCATAACCCCACCCTCTGCTTTCTCCAGAGTGTCGTGGCCAAAGGGTTTTCAGGAAGCAGTGGGAAGACAGAAAGTGCCACTAAACCAGCTCACGGGACATTTCTTCGGACAAAACTACCAGGGATGAAGGGTGTGGTTGTCAGAGCCCTCGCCCCCACTCACTTCCCGTGACATCCTTTGTGCCAGGGGTGATGACGGCAGGGTCATCGTGGGCTGATGTGGCCTTGCCCGTCAGCGTTCAGTGTCCCTGGACGTTGGCTAACGCTCACCAGGGAGTAAGTGTTTGGTCCTGTCAATGACAATTTCCACCCGATGGCCAAGATCCACAAAGGAAAGATATCCAGTGGTGGCAATGGCCATTGTACATACTGCCCAGTGTCCCAAGTAGCTGATCAGTCCACAGCTCAACTTTCAGCAAGAGAAAATGTCAGCCTTGCTCATTCGTGTGCCATGTAGGTTTTTCTCTCTTTTATTTATTATTCTTTCTTTGTTTAAA
The DNA here is from genome assembly GCF_020740685.1 of Jaculus jaculus. Classification (NCBI taxonomy): domain Eukaryota; kingdom Metazoa; phylum Chordata; class Mammalia; order Rodentia; family Dipodidae; genus Jaculus; species Jaculus jaculus. Next base: position 166,137,554 of record NC_059104.1, on the reverse strand, counting down.
TACTAGTGGTTGTTTTTGTGGGGATTATTGTGTTTGCTGAGCTTTAAGGGACATTCCTCCTCTGTTTATTCTCTTAACTCCCAAAGCTAGCCATCATTTCATGTTAAATACTCCTTAACTAAAATGTTCCCAACGAAGAAGACAAACACCCATGTATGTTTCTTGGTACATATACACATGATGTATATGTACATGATGTCTATGATGTAACATGTATATAATTATGTACATGATATAGGGAGACACAGAAAAAAGAAATTGTGTGGAAAACAGAAGGATCAAGCTAAGAACAATTTTCTAACTAGGCAATTCTTAGAAGGAGCAACTTGCCCAAGTTAACAGTGATGAGTAGATTCGCCTCCTGCTGAAGTGAAGTCTTACTTTGGGGTGAAGAGCCAGGGGGTGACAGTGACTTGGGGCTCCTCACAGCTGCAGCTTCCAGGCTTCAAAAGGAGGTCACATGGCACTGCTGAGTTCTGGGGAAAGACACCCGCCGTCCCATTTAGCCACAGTTCCTAGTCCGTAAGATGAACCTGGGATGACGCCCTCCCAGGTAAAGTCAGTGTTGGCAAAACACGTAGCGTGGTGCCTAGAGTGTAATTAAGTGCTATCCATGTATCTTTATTTTGAAATTTGGGGGATAGATTTATAAACCTGTGGTGCCTCAAAATTTTTCTTGGTGGGTTCTGTCAGCTCCCTGGGGAGAGAGAAAAGAAAGCCTGGGAAGTTGTCTGGAAGAGCATTAGGTCCTCTATCTCTGGGTGGTTCCAAGCTACCCAGTCTCGCCGCTGCCTTCTGTCTCACCCGCAGAAATGTCCTCAGACCCCTGTCCTGAGGTCTGTTTGCCACTATGTCCCCAGACCAGGCTAGGTGGAGGAGGCAGTGCAGAAGACCCAGAATGGTTTTCCTGCCAACGGAGCGGCGGGGAGCCCTCTCCCCTCTCTCAACAACAGCCTCGCCCTCTTCCTGACACACCACCATTGCTCTCTGGCATAAGTGATGACAGTTCTCCAACATCCCTGCTTGGTGGGCAAGAGTTCAGGATGCTGAGAAGGTGACCAGGGGCTGGAAGGGAGGAGAAGGACAGGTGCTACGTCATGGGACCCAAGGGAGGACCTGCCACTCTGTCAAAGGGTGTCACCCCCTAGAGACGGTTTCTAAGGGGAGGATCGTGATGCTGGAGACAAGGTAGAGGGGCTCACAAAGAAGGTGGTGGAAGGACGGGCTGCCCTTCTACCATCAATGGGCTACCTCCCTCAAACTAGTCAGTCATTCCAGACAGCTCCAGCTCCTAGTGTTAAGTTTGAGCTTCACATTTACCTCGAATTTAGGCTGGGCCTGTGACTTTGATAGGGGCATTGTACTTTAGCTGTAGGTTTTTATTATTTTCTTGTTTTGGTTTTTCGAGGTAGGGTCTCACTCTAGCCTGGGCTGACATGGAATTCACTATGGAGTCTCAGGGTGGCCTCGAACTCATGGCAATCCTCCTACCTCTGCCTCCTGAGTGCTGGGATTAAAGGTGTGCGCTACCACGCCCGGCTAAATATTTTTATTCATTTATTTGAGAGAGAGAAAGAGGTAGAAAGAGAGAAAGACAGAATGAACATGTCAGGGCCTCTAGCCACTGCAAACTCCAGACACATGCACCACCTAGCACATCTGGCTTTATGTGGGTACTGGGGAATCAAACCTGGGTCCTTTGGCTTTGCCTACAAGCACCTTAAAAATAAAAAAGCACATTGTCTTGAGCTAGGCATAATGGTGCATGCCTGTCCACACGGCACTGAGGAGATATCTCTCCAGCCCCCTAGTTTCAGGGTTTTTTAAAAATAATTTATTCATTGATTTGCAAGCAGAGAGAGAGAGAGAGACTAGGCATGCCAGGGCCACTGCAAATGATTCCAGACATAATCACCACTCTGTGCATCTGGCTTTACGTGGTACTAGGGAATCGAACCCAGGCCATCAGGCTTTGCAAGCATGCTCCTTTAACCACTGAGCCAGCTCCCAGCCCTATTTCGGTTTTTGAGGCAGGATCTCACCTTGGAATCCAGGCTGGCCCAGAACTTGCCATCCTCCTGCCTCAGTCTCCCCAGTACTGTATGGACAGACATGCGCCATCATACCCAGCTCAGGACAATGTACTTTTGTGTTTGTGTGTAATGTAGTGTGTGGTATAAGAACATGTATGTGCACTTGTGGCACCCCATACAAACTTTTTTTCTTTAATTATTTTGTTTATTTTTTATTTATTTGAAAGACAGAGAGAGAAAGAGGCAGAGAGAGAGAGAATGGGCATGCCAGACCTCCAGCCACTGCAAACAAACTCCAAATGTATGTGCCACCTTGTGCATCTGGCTTACACAGGTCCTGGGAAATCGAACCTCAAACTGGGGTCCTTACGCTTCACAGGCAAGCGCTTAACCACTAAGCCATCCCTCCAGAGAGACAAAGAGAGAGAATTGGTGCACCAGGGCCTCAGTCACTGAAATAGAATGCCAGATGCTTGTGCCACCTAGTGGGCATGTGCATCCTTGTGCTTGCCTCACCTTTACACATCTGGCTTACGTGGGATCTGGAGAGTTGAACATGGGTCCTTAGGTGTCACAGGCAAGCTCCTTAACTGCTAAGCTGTCTCTCCAGCCCCCTTAGTGAAAGTTTTAAATAGTCTCTGCCGCACATACACAAACACCGTAAGCCCCTCTGTCTGCTCCACCAACCAGAAGAAACAGAAGAGTTCTGAGTCCTCTCTACAGGTGGTCTGCACAGACCTTCCTTTGCTCATATATTGGAGAGGACAGTGGCCGTGGGGGGTGGGGGAGAATAATGTGGCCTTCACTGTCCACACACGCCTTGGCCTGATGAGCTTCTTCCTGTCTTGGCTTCCATTCCACTTCTCTGAGAAGCCTTCTCTGACAACGTCTCCATCCTAAACCAGACAAGCGTAGATTCTCTGTCAGCCTACCCTCCCAGCAGAGCAGTGAGCATCATTTTCACTGTGTGTTTATCTTTCCAGTATCCACTCTGTCCTGAGGACAGGAGTCACAGCTTACTTATTCCCCAGAGAGTCCTCTCTAGCTGCCTGGTCTTTTCACTTCTCTCTCCACTCTGAGGGTCTCGGGAGCGCTGGAGAGAGACCTGGGACGAGGGGATCCATGGGCGGCATGAGCTGCCCTCTGTGCTGGCCCACAAACACACACCGTCACCAGGCACCAAAAAGGCCCAGAAATCACCTTCGTTTTCTAAATGTCCCACAGTTTATTCAGAGTGAAATAACCTTTACGTTTTCACATGTGTATCTGGGGCCGGGGGATGGAGAAGTAATTTCCAAGTCTGAAAACAAGACAATCCAGATGATTCTTCTGCATAACTGGGAGGGGCCTGGGCAAGGTTACTTACGCAGATCTTGCACAACCTTCCCGCGAGGAAAGCTGGGCTGGATTCTAGGCAAGCAGCTCCATTTCCTGAGAGTTGCACTCCGCAGTCCTCTTTCCACTCTCCTCCTGGTGATTTGGATTGAAATGGCTTCTTAAAAAAAAAAAAAATGAAGAGGAAGGAATTAGAAAGAAAAAGAGGGAGAGGAAAAGAAAGAGGGGGAGGGAGGGAAGGACAGAGAGAGAAGGGGAGATAACTCACCCAGATTATTTTGTAGCTAGTAGCCTTGCCAAAGGCTCTTGCAAGGCCTGGCAGGGAGCTAGCCTATAGAGGGGAAGGGGGGATAGAGATGACAAGAATAAGAGAACTCCAGAACAGCAAATCCTGAGACTGACTCAATGGAGTAGGGCTGCCCCACGGGGTGAGCTCACGTCTGCGCACAGCCTACCTCCTCTCCACCCTTCAAATCCTGTGTTTAGCAAGGACCCCCACAGCTAGCCTACCCTCACCCCCATGGCTCCTATCTCATGAAGGAACCAGGCCGTCCAGGGTAGCAAGAAACTGCGTGGCTAGAACCCGGACTCAAGTTCCTCCCTTTTGAGGGGGGTTGGGACCTGGGGACTTGAACCCTTTCCAGAGCGGCGCACCAGACCTGGTACAGAACCCGCCTCTGGTGGAACGCCTCACAAGAAGACAGCATAGACAAACTCAGAAGCACACTTCCGACGAGCAGTGGTTTTCCACAGTTATACAGAATTTAAAAGCACTTGTCCAGTGTATTTTTTCCTTTTCTCACTCTAGCCCAGGCTGACCTGGAATTCACTATGCAGTCTCAGACTGGCCTCAAACTCACGGCAGTCCTCCTCCCTCTGCCTCCTGAGTGCTGGGATTAGAGGCGTGTTTTGGGCTGGAGAGATGGATTATCAGTTAAGGTGCTTGCCTGTGAAACCTAAGGACCCATGTACAACTCTCCAGATCCCACATTAGCCAGATGTGCAAAGGTGCGGCAAGCGCAAGGTCTCACATGCCCACTAGGTGGCGCAAGTGTCTGGAGTTCAATTTCAGGGGCTGAGGCCCTGGCACTCTAATTCTCTCTCTCTCTCTCTCTCTCTCTCTCTCAAATAAATAAAGAAAAATAAAATAAAATAATTGTTTTGAGTGTCTTCTGGGTCCGGACCTAGGAATGGATACTAAGGAGTGGACAGTGGCCACGGACAAGGTCTCTGATCTCCTGAAGGTCCACGTCTAGGAGGGAAGAGGCAGATAGTAAGCCACTGTCTGGGCACACAAGTCAACAAGGCCATGGTGAACGCTGCTAAGGTATGGGAGACGGGAGGCAAGGCGGCGCGGGTAGAAGTGGCTCAGGTCACGGCACTCCCGCATTTGAACCGAGGCCTGAACGAAGAAAGGAAAGCAGCCTCGAGGGATGTTTGCTGGGGAAAGAACTTCAAACGCAAAGACCAGCAGGAGTACTGGCCGATGGCTACAGTGACGCCTATACGGGCTTTGCAGGGAGGACGGAGCCTGTGAGGTCACACTGAGGGGTACGCATTCTGCCCCATAGCAAGGGGTGTTCGGTCGGGTTAGCTAGGCCCTTGGGTAGAGGAGTGACTGAATGCCTCGTGAAGATTGCCATGCTGTGAGAGTGCGCAGTAGACCAGAGGCCAGTCAGGAAACTGTCCTCCATCAGGACAGCAGCGGACAGGGAAAACAATAGAGGAATCAGGGGCAAAAGCAAAGACACAACAAAATCTTGTTGACAACATAAAGCTTGCTAAATGCCAGGCACTGAGATGTCCACATCGGATTTTTAAAAATACATTATTTATTTCTAAGCCGAGAGGGAGAATGAACATGGGAATGCTAGAGGCACTTGCCACTAAACAAACTCCAGATGCCTGTGCCGCCTTGTGCGTCTGGCTTTATGTCAGTACTGGGGAATCGGACCTGGGCTAGCAGGCTTTGCAAGCAAGTGCCTTCAACCACTCAGCAATCTCCCCAGCCCCCACTTTGGGTTTTTTAAATATGTAGGTGTGAAGCTGGGTGTGGAGGCGCATACACTTAATCCCAGCACTCGGGAGGCAGAGGTAGGAGGATCACCATTATCCAGGACAGCCTGGGATAGAATGAGACCCCACCTCATCCCCCCAAAAGTAGGTGTGTATACATGTTTAGATGTATATGTGCACGTGTGTGTGAGTATATGTGTATATGTCTGTTCATGCATGTATGCATGTTTATGTGTGTGTGCATATGTATGTGTGTTCATGTATGTGTATGCATGCTTATATGTATATGTGTGGGTGCATGCGTGAGTATGCACATTTATGTGTGTGCATGCTTATATGTATACGTGTGGGTGGGTACATGTGTGTGTGTACATGTGTGTGCATTTATGTGGAGGCCAGACATGGCTGTCAAGTATCTCTAGTGCTCTCCATCTTATTATTTATTGAGACAGGGTCTCTCTCTGAATCCAGAGCTCACCAATTCTGCCAGACTAGCTAGTCAGGTTGCCCCAGAGATCTGTTTGTCTTCTCCCTAGCCTCGTGGGATATATTGACATTTCATTCTCACTATATTATAAAGATGTTTAAAGGTGAGAAAGGAGGCAGACAGGTCAAATAGTTTGAGGTCTCACAACCAATGAATGACAGGCTTCGTTTTGTTGTTTTTGGTTTTTGTTTGTTTGTTTTGTTTTGTTTTTTGGCTTTTCAAGATAGTGTCCAGGCTAACCTGGAACTTACCATGTAGTCTCAGGCTGGCCTTGAACTCACAGCGATCCTCTTAACTCTACCTCCCGAGTGCTAGGATTAAAGGCGTGTGCCACCACACCTGGCACACCTTGGTGTTTGTTTGTTTGTTTGTTTTGATGTAGGGTCTTACTCTAGCCCAGGCTGACCTGGAATTCACTATATAGCCTCAGGCTAGCCTTGAACTCACAGTAATCCTCCTACGTCAGCCTCCCTGGTGCTGGGATTAAAGGAGTTCACCACCGTGCCCGGCTTGACTCTGGATTTTTTTTTTTATTTTTATTAGCATTTTCCATGCTTATAAAAAAAATACCCCATGGTAATTCCCTCCCTCCCCCTCCCCACACTTTCCCCTTTGAAATTCCATTCTCCATCATATTACCTCCCCATCACAATCATTGTACTTACATATATACAATATCAACCTATTAAGTACCCTTCTCCCTTCCTTTCTCTTCCCTTTATGTCTCCTTTTTAACTTACTGGCCTCTGCTACTAAGTATTTTCCTTCTCACGCAGAAGCCCAGTCATCTGTAGCTAGGATCCACATATGAGAGAGAACATGTGGCGCTTGGCTTTCTGGGCCTGGGTTACCTCACTTAGTATAATACTTTCCAGGTCCATCCATGTTTCTGCAAATTTCATAGCTTCATTTTTCTTTACCGCTGAGTAGAACTCCATTGTATAAATGTGCCACATCTTCATTATCCACTCATCAGTTGAGGGACATCTAGGCTGGCTCCATTTCCCGGCTATTATAAATTGAGCAGCAATAAACATGGTTGAGCACGTACTTCTAAGGAAATGAGATGAGTCCTTCAGATATATGCCTAGGAGTACTATAGCTGGGTCATATGGTAGATCAATCTCTAGCTGTTTTAGGAACCTCCACAATGATTTCCACAATGGCTGGACCAGATTGCATTCCCACCAGCTGTGTAGAAGGGTTCCTCTTTTTCCACATCCCCGCCAACATTTATGATCATTTGTTTTCATGATGGTGGCCAATCTGACAGGAGTGAGATGGACTCTCAATGTAGTTTTAATCTGCATTTCCCTGATGGCTAGTGACGTAGAACATTTTTTTAGATGCTTATATGCCATTCATATTTCTTCGTTTGAGAATGCTCTATTTAGCTCCATAGCCCATTTTTTGATTGGCTTGTTTGATTCCTTATTATTTAACTTTTTGAGTTCTTTGTATATCCTAGATATTAATCCTCTATCAGATATATAGCTGGCGAAGATTTTTTCCCATTCTGCAGGTTGCCTCTTTGCTTTTTTCACTGTGTCCTTTGCAGTGCAAAGTCTTTGTAATTTCATGAGGTCCCAGTGATTAATCTGTGGTTTTATTGCCTGAGCAATTGGGGTTGTATTCAGAAAGTCTTTGTCAAGACCAATATGTTGAAGAGTTGCCCCTACTTTTTTTTTAAATTAATTAATTTATTTATTTGAGAGCAACAGACACAGAGAGAAAGACAGATAGAGGAAGAGAGAGAGAATGGGCACGCCAGGGCTTCCAGCCTCTGCAAACGAACTCCAGACGCGTGCACCCCCTTGTGCATCTGGCTAACGTGGGACCTGGGGAACCGAGCCTCGAACCGGGGTCCTTAGGCTTCACAGGCAAGTGCTTAACCGCTAAGCCATCTCTCCAGCCCTTCCCCTACTTTTTCCTCTAGCATTGACTCTAGATTTTAAAACAAGTCTGTCTGCTCCAGATCACTGAGTATTCTGACCAATGCAGAGGATGGAATGCGACAGCCCCCAGGAGGAGAGCCAGCCAATCCTGGAATGTTCCCTCTTCCACCTCCTAAATTGGCAGAAGCCAAACAGTTGGGTTCGGCAGAGACCTTGCCAAGGGCTCGAAGTCCTGCAGGGTACTAACCAACTGCTCTGGCCCATGCCTGGAGCTGGAGAGGAGCAACTTCAAGTCACAGCCGCTTGGGGGTGCTCCTAGCCCAGGGCAGCTGGGAAAGTTCTCAAGGGCCCAGGCCTGGTTCCTGCCCTCTCAAGGCTCTGCTGAACGGCAAGGGAAAGCCACACAGAGCAGAGGGCAGGTCAAACACCACTCACTGCTTGTGGCAAATGGGGACATGGCACACAGTTGTCCTCACCCAAGTCCTCAGCTTGCATCAGGGACCTCAGATTTACTTTTGTGATGCGGAGATTCCAAATCATGATGGTAAGTCAGCAGGGAAAATAATTTTTACAACTCCTTTACAAGCCCAGGTAACCAGATACAGCCTCCAGTGCAGTGTCTGAGACAGGAAGGGGCTCCTTCAAGGCCAAGTGCATTTCCAGGGCAAGGTTTTGACTCATCAGTACTAGGGTAACCCTGGTACTTGAACCCTTTGTCTTAGGCTGGAGAGACAGCCTAGCAGTTAAGCACTTGCCTGTGAAGCCTAAGGACCCTGGTTCAAGGTTCGATTCCCCAGGACACACGTAAGCCAGATGCACAAGGGGGCACATGCATCTGGAGTTCTTTGCAGAGGCTGGAGGCCCTGACATGCCCATTCTCTCTCTCTCTCTGTCTCTTTCTCTCTCTGTCTGTCGCTCTCAAATAAATAAATAAAAACAGAACCAAATTAAAAAAAATTAAACCCTTTGTTTTCTGCTGCCTTCTACACACCAAGGTGAAGCCGGTCCAGTAGGATTGGGGCATTAGTTCGCTGACGCTCAGCAGGGGGCGCTAGTAGCCAAAAATCATGAGGAGGAAAGGAACGTGAAGTTCGTAATAGGATCCAAAACATCTACCTATTATCTGAATGGCCCCTCTGTTTCCTCTGTGTTACTTTTTAATGTTAACATACAAAGTCGTGGGTTTATTACCATGGCGTCTTCATACACACATGTCATACTGTGTGCTCATTTCCGCTCCCCCACTGCCCACCTGGTTCCCTTCCCCCACTTAATTCCCCCTTCTGCTTTCTGATCACATGTGACCCTAACCCTCTGTATTTCTCACCTCCCTTAAGATCATCTCCTCCCCTCTTAGGACTTCCTATGCGTTTTGTGATCTATACACACACATATAAATACACATGTAGATATGCATGCTAAGCAAGCACTCTTAATTTTTGTTATATTTACTATGTATTTATTTTGAGAGAGAGAGAAAGAAGCAGAAAGAGAGAGAGCGAGAGCATGCACGCCAGGGCCTCCAGCCACTATAAACGAACTGCAGACGCATGTGCCCCCTTGTGCATCTGGCTTACATGGGTGCTGGAGAGTCGGAACGAGGATCCTCTGGCTTTGTGGGCAAGCGCCTTAACCGCTAAGCCATCTCTCTAGCCTGAGCACTCGTAATTTTAAACCTGGTTTCCACATATAAGAGAAAGCGTGTGGTGCCAGCATGCCTATTTTAAAGTGATTGTGTGTCCGTGGTGGGTTTTATTGTTTATGTATGCATGTATGTATGTATGCATGTATGTATGTATGCATGTATGTATGTATTTGTGAGGAGAAAGAGTTAGGAGAGAGGGAGGCATAGGCCCATCAGGGCCTCTAGCAGTTGCAAATAGACTCCAGATGCATGAGCTACTTTGTGCGTCTGGCTCTATGTGGGTACTGGGGAACTGAACTCCAGGCCAGTAGGCTTTGCAAGTGAGCACCTTTAACACTGGAGCCATCTCCCCAGCCCCACGGCAGGATTAAATCTTCACAACAACCTTGTGAGGAAACAATATTATTAGTACCGTGGGCTCCCTTATAAACGAGGACACCCAAGTCCAAAAGAAGGCGTTTGGATCATCTAGAATCACACATCAAGAGACAAAGAGGGGAGCAGAGAACAGAACCTTAGCTCCCGAACCCTGCGCTGGTGAAAGCAGGTAGATGGGACACCAAGAAGAAGGAAGCAGATGGAGGTTCGGAGGGGCACTGAGAAGCAGAAGCCCCCTGTGGCTGCCCTCCCCACACTTGCCCCTCGCTAAGAAATATAAATCCACAACCCCATGGAGGTCCCACTGGCAGTATTTTTGTTGTAATTTTTGGAGATGATCACCGGCTTGAGGTGAACACAGGCTATTCTATACTCAGCTGGAGAGAGAAGGTATTGACACAAGCTTTGCTGAAGTGCGATTGCATAATAAGTGCCTAACGTCCCCAGACTGCAGCAGTAACTGCATTTCTTTTCTTTTTTTTTTTTTTTTTTTGGTTTATTTTTATTTATTTATTTGAGAGCAACAGACAGAGAAAGGCAGATAGAGAGAGAGAGAGAATGGGCGCTCCAGGGCCTCCAACCACTGCAAACGAATTCCAGATGCATGCACCCTCTTGTGCATATGGCTAACATGGGTCCTGGGGAACCAAGCCTCAAACCGGGGTCCTTAGGCTTCACAGGCAAGTGCTTAACCGCTAAGCCATTTCTCCACCCAGTAACTGCACTTCTAAAATACTCTTCGTGAGCCAGGAGCAGTGGTAAATGCCAGTGGTCCCAGCTACATTGAAGTCTCTCTATGTGTGTGTTCCCCCTCCCCCCCATCCTCCCTCTTGTTTCGAGACAGGATCTTATGTAGCCCTGGCTGGCTTCAGAATCTCTATGTAGCCAAGGATGACAGTGAACTCCTTGATCCACCCGCCTCTGCTTCTTGAATGCTGCAATTGCAGGTGTGTACCAACCACACTTGGCTTATACAGCGCTGGGGGTCAAACCCAGGGCTCTGTGCAAACTAAGTAAGCACTCTACCAACTAAGCTACATTCTCAGCTTTAAGATCCCCAACTGTTAAGAAAAAATAAAATAGGGCAGGAGATGGCTTAGCAGTTAAGCGCTTGCCTGTGAAGCCTAAGGACCCTGGTTTGATTCCCCAGGACCCACATAAACCAGATGCATGAGATGGCACATGTGTCTGGAGTTCGTTTGCAGTGGCTGGAGGCCCTAGCACACCCATTCTCTCTCTCTGCCTCTTTCTCGGTTTGTCTGTCACTCTCAGATAAATAAATAAAAATAAACAAAAATTAAAAATAAAAAAAGAGCCAGGTGTGGTGGTGCATGCCTTTAATCCCAACACTCGGGAGGCAGAGGTAGGAGGATTGCCATGAGTTCAAGGCCACCCTGAGACTACATAGTGAATTCCAGGTCAGCCTGGGCTAGAGTGAGACCCTACCTCAAAAAACTAAATAAAATAAAATAAGATACTCTTCTTGGATAACCATCATGGGTAAAAATTTAGCTGCAAGAATTTTTGTTTGTTTTGTTTTTTGAGGTAGCATCTCACTCTAGCCCAGGCTGACCTGGAATTCACTATGTAGTCTTAAGGTGACCTTGAACTCATGGCGATCCTCCTACCTCTGCTTCCCAAGTGCTGGGATTAAAGGCGTGCACCACCACATCTGGCATAGTTGCAAGAATATTAATCACTATTATTTACAACAGTAAAAAAAAAAAAAATGAAACCAATCAAAGACTCATCAATAGTATGGTGTTTAAGTAACTTATGGACTACATATGAACAGAATATTGGCCATCCATAAAAATTAAGCTGCATGTAGATTCAAAAACACAAAGCAACACCCCCTTCCAGATCTGAACCTCATACTTCGTACAAAAGCTAACTCAAAATGGATATGGATGTAAAATTAAAACTTGAAAATACAACCATTAGGAAAATGTGTAGGAGAAAACCTTAATATCAAAGCCTGGACAACAAACTTAAACTTGACATCAAAAGGACAACTCATTTAAAAAACATGGTAATTTGGGTGGGGAAAGGGCTCAGTGGTCAAAGATGCTTGCTTGCAAAGCCTGCTGGCCCAGGATTCAGCTCTCCTATGCCCCTGTAAAGACAGATGCACAAAGTGGCACATGCATCTGGAGTTTGTTTGATGCCCATTCTCATTCTCTCTCTTTCTGATGATAAATAAATAAATATTTTTTGTTTGTTTATTTGTTTTGTTTTGTTTTTTGAGGTACGGTCTCACTCTAGTCCAAGCTGACCTGGAATTCACTAGGTAGTCTCAGGGTGGCCTTATGGCAATCCTCCTACCTCTGCCTCCCAAGTGCTGGGATTAAAGGCTTGCGCCACCAACCCTGGCAAATATTTATGTATTATTTTTTTGACAGAGAAAGAGGAAGAGAGAGAATGAATGGGTGCACTAGGTCCTCCAGCCACTGCAAACGAACTCCAGACGCATGTGCCCCCTTGCCCATCTGGCTAACATGGGTCCTGGGGAATCAAACCTGGGTCCTTTGGCTTTGCAGGCAAACGCCTTAACCACTAAGCCATCCCTCCAGCCCTTGCAGATTTAAAAAAAAAAAAAAAACACTAGTATTTGGACCTCATCAAAACTATTACACTTTGAATCGGAGGTGTCCCCAAAAGGATCATGTGTTAAAGGCTTGGTCACCAGCCTGTGGCCCTGTGGAAAGTGGTGACGTCTTTCTTAGAAGGTGGGGCTAGTGGAAGGAAGTTAGGTCACTTAGGTTGTGCTTCTTACAGGAGTCATGGGATCCCAGACCCTTTTTTTTATTTGTTTCCTGGCTACCATGAGCTTCCTGTGGCTCCACCACAAACAACTACCACTGATATTCTATTTCACCAAAGGTCCCAAGAGATTGGGCCAAGCAATGATGGGCTGAAGTCTTGGAAACTATGAGCCAACATGGTGATATTCCATCCCACCAATCTGGGTGTGAGTCACACATGTGAATAAAGTTTGTGAGAATGCAATGAACTATAATACTTTTATGACATGGGAGCTTTCTTACATATGTATTATGCTTTGATAAAAAGACATTTTAAAATATTTTTTCATTTGTATTTATATAATTGATGGGGGGAGAGCAGAGAGAAATGGACACACCAGGGCCTCCAGCCACTGCAAATGAACTCCAGATGCATATACCACCATGTGCATCTGGTTTACATGGGGAATCAAACCCAGGTCCATAGGCTTCTCAGGCAAGCACCCCAACTGCTAAGCCCCAATGAAAAGATATGTTAAAAGGTTAAGCCTACATAGGAATGTGTTAAGAGCTAAGAAAATATATATCTTTAGTAGAGATAAAAGCAAGGTACAAGCTGGGCTTAGTGGCCCATGTGTGTAATCCCAGCACTTAGGAGGTGGAGGCCAGATGATCGCAAATTCCAGACTAATCTGTTGTAACAGTTACTCTATCCTTGCTGGGACACAACATCCAACAAGAAGCAGTTTATGGAAGGAAAGGAATCATTTCTGGCTTACAGTTCCGAGGGGAAGTTTCATTGTGTCAAGGAAAGCGTAGCAGGGGCAGATGACTGGTCATCGTTCTATTTTCATTCACATCAGCAAGGAGGAGATAGTGAAAGTGCCCTGAGGGCAGCAAGCAGGCCTGGGACATAAAACACAGGGAGACCTGACCCCAGGGACACACTTCCTGTAGCAAGGCTCCACCCACCAAAGGCTCTACAACAGCGCCACCAAGTGGGGATTAAGGATTCAAACAAATGATTCTATGAAGCACATTTTACATTCAAATCACCACATCCTGGCTATATAGTCAGACCCTGTTAGAAAGAAAAAGAAAGGGAAGAGGGAAGCCGGGTGTGGTGGTGCATGCCTTTAATCCCAGAACTCGGGAGGCAGAGGTAGGAGGATCACCATGAGATCGAGGCCACCCTGAGACTCCATAGTGAATTCCAGGTCAGCCTGGGCTACAGTGAGACCCTACCTCTGAAAACCAAAAAAAAAAGAAAGAAAGAAAGAAAGGGAAGAAGAGAGGGAGGGGAGAGGGAAGGGAGGAAGAAAGGGAAGGAAAGAGAAAAAGAATGAAGGAATCAAGGGAGGGAGGGAGGGAGGAAAGGAGGACAGGGTATAAAATAATACTCATTTCTTTTTTCTTTTTTTTTTTTTTTTGGTTTTTTGAGGTAGGGTCTCACTCTAGCCCAGGCTGACCTGGAATTAACTCTGTAGTCTCAGGGTGGCCTTGAACTCACGGCAATCCTCCTACCTCTGCCTCCCGAGTGCTGGGATTAAAGGCGTGCGCCACCACGCCTGGCTAATAATACTCATTTCTTGATAACACATGCATTAAAAGGAAAGTGAAGGAAGGGATGCCAAAACGTTAACAATGACTAACTCTGGATGGTATGAGTAATTTTAATTTCCCCTTCATATTTGCTATGATAAATATATAGAAGTTTTGAAGGAACATACCAAAAAATATCTTAACGGATAACCTTTTTGATTTCTATGGGCCGCACTGGTTTAAGAGCATTTTATAATCTTATACTCAGACAGCTGAGCAGACAGAAGTCACCATTTGGAGTTTGCCCATTAGGAAACAGTAGATCAGAGAGAGAGAGTCACCTCAGTTACATCCCTGAGCAAGCACAGTCCTCAAATTCCCACCCAGTCCATTCCTGCACCTTTGCCCTCGCTAACTCAGCTACCACAAGCACGAAACCATGCTGAGCACAGGGGGACTTCGAGCCCCCAGAGCTGGACCTCACATGGCATTCAGCCCATCCTCACCATCACACCCCAAGAGAGCCTCCTGGTCCCTTTGTGCACACCATGGGTGACAGGGAACTCACTCCCTACGAAGGCAGTCCTTCCATTCTAAAGCTGCTCGGGTGCTCAGTAAATTACTCCGCATTTCTGTCTACCCCAGCACCTCTTCACCTTCCCTCACCTATCCTTATCCTGTTCCTTGGACTACACAGAGAAGTGTGACCCCTCTTTCTTGTATTGATCCTGCACAATGTGGGAGACAGTATTTCTGCCTCTGTCCTTGGTTTTCAGGGGTGGCACTCCAAGCTTATCAGTTTCCAGATTCAGACCCGAGGACCAGAATGTCTGAGCAACATACACAAGGTCACCTAGCAAGATCAGATCCTGTTTTATTCAATGACAACTGAGTATCTGCTATGGTCCAGGACTGTGTTGCCTTTGCTAGTATGGCCGGAGCTATTGGATGCTGGGGAACACCTAGGGTCCCCCAATTGATGAGCAGGGGATGAAGAGTAGACAGAAGATAATCTTAGTGCCAACCTTGCTCTGGGGTACTCTGAAAGTCATGATCACCGACCTCCCCAACACTCACTCAGAGGAGCCTACACACACTCCACCCACACATTTATCACCCCCAAACTCCTCGGGGACTGTCCGACTCTATTCTTGTGGCCAACAGGGAAATAAGCCAGGGGCAGGAGCCGAAGAAGAGAGTGGTTTGAGGAAGGAAGCAGGTCCTAGTCTCCCAGGGGAGTTCTGAGATAGCCTTGGAAAAGTCACTTCTCCTCCTGAGACCTCAGCTTCCTCATTTGCAGGGTGTGGATCTCTGACCTAAACCATGCCGTGGGCCATGTGGGGATCCTGTAAGATCAGGGACAGAAAGACTCAGAAAAAAATCAGGACCTGTGTCAGATCACAGAGAGCAGGATGGGCTATTGCTATACAATCTGCAGAACCCTTCATTTCCTTTCTTCCTTCTTTCCTTCCTCCCTCTTTTTCTTCTTCCTTCTCTCCTTCCCTTCCTTCTTTCTTCCTTTTTTCTCTTTTGGTTAAAGGCTGCAGAGGTGAGTCACCCAGGGTGTGGCCCTCAAGAGCACCATTGCATTGGTGAGGGAGGGAGCTGGGTGAAGAAATGGAGTCGTACTTTCCTGCAAGACACAAGGAGGGTTCATGAAGGAAGTGCACTTGGCCTGGGATTTGATGCAAGATTAAGACAGGACCTGATGGACAAGATAGTCTGAATAGATTTGACAAAGCAAAGGCAGGGATGTGAGAGAGGGGTTCCCCCTCCCCTAAGAAAAGCCTTCTAAAGACTAAGACCTTCCAGAAAGAAAGGCCAAGTGAAGGAGCTGGCTTTGTTGGCATGCTCTGGAGAGAAGCATTATATGGAGGACTGAGAAGCTATAATGCAAAGACTTTAGGCTTTTCTGAGATCCTGAGTTAACCCTGATCAGAAAGATCACTTTTTCTTTCAGTCCAAAGGCCACGAGTATCACATCCCAGGACTAACGGGTCTCCAATTAAAGCCAAGCCATGGCCACGAGTGTCATATCCCAGGACTAAAAGAATCTTGAACTAAAGTCACAAATGGGATGTGTGCACTATGGGGGGCAACCTTGAGCATGCACAGCCTGTCCTGTCTGGTGCCAACGGACCTTCATCTTCCTGCAATTAACCTCTTAGTATCCCACTCTGAGCTTCTCAAGGACCTGCTAAGGACCCACATGAGGACCTGCTAAGGACCCATGGTCTGAGGAAGTTCTCTGGCTTATAGCCAGGCCCTGGGCTGCCTGCAGTAACCCTACCAACATCCTGACCTCTGAGGACTCCCCGACAGCAGCCAGACAATAGAGATTCTTTCTCATCCTGACGCCCAACAACCAATTTATCCCCTGCTTCTCTGAGATTTAGACCCTTAAGACATAGGCCAGTGATCCCCCGTTAAGCACGATGGATTCTCCTTCCCCGGAAGTCTAGGAGCTTTGGTTTCATTCCCCGCTCTCAAGGGCCTCCGGTGAATAAACTGAATCTAGTCACAGTTCCAGGCTTACTCAGAATGGAAAAGGGCCAAGCCTTTGTGATAGTCCAGGGAGAATGCATGAGGAAAAGAGCCCAGGTGCTGGAGGCTGAATCCAAGTGGGTGTGGAGACAATGGGGGAGTCACACTGACTGCAGCACTCTGGCTGAAACACACACACACACACACACACACACACACACACACACACACACACACAGAGGTAGAAAGAGAGAGAGAAAGAAAGGGAGAATACACAAGAATGCTCATTACATAGTTTTAAAAAATTATCTTTTGTTGGGCTGGAGAGATGGCTTAGCGGTTAAGCGCTTGCCTGTGAAGCCTAAGGACCCCATTTCAAGGCTCGGTTCCCCAGGTCCCACGTTAGCCAGATGCACAAGGGGCCACATGCGTCTGGAGTTCGTTTGCAGTGGCTGGAAGCCCTGGCGCGCCCATTGTCTCTCTCTCTCTCTCTGTATCTGCCTCTTTCTGTCTCTGTCACTCTCAAATAAATAAATAAAAATGAACAAAAAATATTTTAAAAAATTATCTTTTGCATGATGGAAAAGTGTGTAAGTAGTAAAAGCCAGGTGTGGTGGCGCACGCCTTTAATCCCAGTGCTCAGGAGGCAGAGGTAGGAGGATTGCCGTGAGTTCAAGGCCACCTTGAGGATACAGAGTGAATTCCAGGTCAGCCTGGGCTAGAGTGAGACCCTTCCTCAAAAAAGAAAGAAGAAAAAAAAAGTATAAGTAAATTAAAGAGCTAGAAGAGAGGTAAGTTAAGTAAACTGTTATATTGGTGATAGTAGGAATTATAAGATATGGAGAAATAGTCATAAGAAAATGTAAAATAGATGGATATGTCTTGTCTTTCTTTCTTTCTTTCTTTCTTTCTTTCTTTCTTTCTTCTTTCTTTCTTTCTTTTTTGCCTAGGATGGTTCCAAACACATGATCCTTCTGCCTCAACCTCCTGAGTGCTGTGGTTACAGGCACGCACCACTGTAACCTCCTAACAGTGGTTATTTACAGTATTTTTACTACATTTTTTGTGCATTTTCCTACCTTTCTCTAAGCAACAAGAAAAGATGCTATTTATTTGCTCTCTGCCATAGAGAAGGAATAGACTCTGAACTGAGGGTCGGTGTCTTATAACAACGACAAAGGGTCGGAAGAAATACCCGTGGGTATGCTCACACCTCGGGTGTTCTGTCACGAGGAGAAACGGCTCCGTGAACCCAGGCAGTACATACAGTACTGAATTACAGAAGACTCAGAATTTCTTGATTCTGGGGTGCTAGAACAGAAAAGACAGAGACCACCAATAAATTGCAAAAATCTGGCCTGTGGCCTGGGGTGGAGGTGTAGAGAACTCATTAGGGAAACAACTTCAAGAACCTTCTGGATACACCGGGGAATTCTGTTTTTCAAACAGTGAGAGTATTAAGTCCAATGCCCAGTACTGGTCAGCTGCCTCAGCTCAGTGGAACTCAGATCCAATGGGCTCAATGCAGTGCCAGCCCCTCGGGCATCAGCTGAGGCTTCTGTCTTCTGGAGCTGTGGCAGAGAGCGGACTCTGGTGGTCTTACAGCCATGTGCTGTTAAAGCGATGACACCCAAGTCTTCACTGTACCTTGCCCTTCCCCATCCCAGTTCATTCGCATACGTCCCTAGGAGATGCTTTGTGCATAGACTATGGCCTTGGACACGTGACTGCAAGTGGCAAACAGCCCCAGACCTTTCCCCAGGAAAGGCGTTCTTAGTGCACTCCAATCCCGGAATAAAAGCTCATGGCTTTGTTCTTCCTCTTCCGAAGACATAACAACGTAGAAGCAACTGGAGGATGCCAAGGTCAAAGGTGACCTGACAGCCTTTCGAACTGTTGGTCCTGGGGACCCTCTGGCCACTCCGTGGGGATCAATGGGCTCACGGGAGCCTTCCAAGAAGCCTCTCCACTTCTAGACCAATTCCCATCCAGTCACTCTGGCACCTGAGCTCACATCTCCTTGCTGTTTCCTGGCAATTCCCCTTCCTCCTGCCTCCCTCTGCTCCGTATCACCACGGCTTCTGCCCCAGCATTGGCAGAGGTCTAAGAACCGAGCACTGAGCAATGGGTTTGTGCAATCCAGTCAGAGCCAGATGAGTTCTGAGAGAACATTGAACCCAGGCCCCTTTGACACAAATTCATTTCCATCTGAGCTGCTTCTCTTTGCCAGGCCCCATGCCAGGCTCTAGGGCTATAGAGCTGGTGCCCTTCACCCTCCCTAGCAGCACTTGAAGAGATAAACTGGCATAATCCCCTCCTGGGAACATTGTGGCATGGGGATTATTTCAACATGCATTTGGCGGAGGGGCACAAACATCACTGGACAGGCCATCCCTGAGTCCGCTGTTATTTTGTCAATGTCCACTTCCCACAGAACAGCCTGAGAGAACCGACCTCACTAATCCAAGGTCCTAGTTCAGGTCTTGACATTTCCCCATGGGACAAAGGGGAAGACATAGGAAGGCTTTCCTCTCTGATACTCGTTGGTCTTCCAGTGAACTTTCTGGGTAGCGCAGTATCAAGGAAAAAAGTTGTCAGCAAAGCCTAAGTGCACATGGGGAGGAAATGGTTCTTGTTTCAGCAGCAGGGTGGGCATCGGCCATCACTCCACCTCAGCCTTCTGAGGGGGCAGTTGATAATGGCCTTCCATCTGGGTGTCCCCAGAAGAGCAATGGTCACCCTTCTCTATGACGCCTTCTCAAGAGAGGTGCCCTGACCCCTGGGGCAGCATTGCTCAAACTTTACCTTAGACCCTCTGATTTAGAATCCTTGGGTGAAACCAGTAATCTGGGCTTTTTGTGGTGTTTCCAGACTGATGTAAATTAAGCTCTGGGAACTTCTGTCCTTTGGCATTTTCCCTCAATTGCATGAAGGACTTAGAACATTCTGGTAAGGATTTGTACTCAGTTCTTTGGCATTCCTCATGGTGTGTGTTGGAGGCATGGTGTGCATGTTGTGTATTGGAAGGCCAGCAAGAAGATAGAGGGACATTTTTTTTTCATACTTCAGACCATAACAGTTTTATTTTATCTATATATTTATTTATTTTTATTTTATTTTATTTTTTTTTTTTTTTTTTTTGAGAGCGACAGACACAGAGAGAAAGACAGAGGGAGAGAGAGAGAATGGGCGCGCCAGGGCTTCCAGCCTCTGCAAACGAACTCCAGACGCATGCGCCCTCTTGTGCATCTGGCTAATATGGGACCTGGGGATCCGAGCCTCAAACCGGGGTCCTTAGGCTTCACAGGCAAGTGCTTAACCGCTAAGCCATCTCTCCAGCCCTTATCTATATTTTTAATTATGAATATGTACTATTTATGTAATGAAAACAGAATTTTTTTGTTTATTTATTTATTTGAGAGCTACAGATAGAGAGAGAAAGAAGGAAAGAGAGAGAATGAGCACGCCAGGGCTTCCAGCCACTGCAAACAAACTCCAGATGCGTGCGCCCCCTTGTGCTTCTGGCATGTGGATCCTGGGGAATTGAGCCTCAAAGCGGGGTCCTTAGGCTTCAAAGGCAAGTGCTTAACCACTAAAGCCATCTCTCCAGCCTGAAAAGAGAAATTTTGAGGGCTGGAGAGATGGCTTAGCAGTTAAGGTGCATGCCTGTGAAGCCTAAGGACCCAGGTTCAATTCTCCAGGTCCCATGTAAGCCAGATGCACATTGTGGAACATCTGTCTGGAGTTTGCAATGGCTAGAGGCCTGGGCATGCCCATTCTCTCTTTCTCTCTCTCTCCCTCCTCCTCTATCTGTCTCTAATAAATAGATAAAAATAAATTTTTTTTTTTTTGAAAAAGAGAAATCTTGAGACAGGGCCTCATGTAGCCCAGACTGACCTTGAACTCACTATGTAGCCCAGGATGACCTTGAACTCCTAATCCCCCAGTCTCTGCCCCCTCCCCGAGTACCGGATCACAGAAGTGTGACACCAAGTCCAGTTTAGAACATTGAGTTTCAAAATCCCAGTTAATGAGGCATAGGAGACGTTTGGAACAACAGTCTTTCAAAGCACTGGGCACAGGGCCTGGCTTATAATAAATGCTCACTTAATCGGAGTCATTATTCACAAGTTCCTGCTGTCAGGAAGGGCTTGCCAGGGCTGCTCTGCAGCGGGAACTCTCCTTCATTCTGCCAGCCTGGCTCCCTGAGGCACTGTGAGCAAAGACTGTGGCTCTTATCTTCCCATCCTGCCTTGTGTGCTCTCAGCGTGGTGACCTCAAATGTCTCCGAGCTCCTGAGCAGTGAGATGGTGAAACTATCTGAGACATTAGCCCTCCTCGGGCTCGTCGGGCTGTGGTAAGCAGCTTTGATGGCATATGGCAGGTCTGGCACAGGGTGTGTGGCCCGGGGACTCTTGGCAGTTGCTAATGTCTTCCTCCTATCTCAGGAGGGAGGGGTAGGCATGGCATCTGCCATCTCCATATCTTAGCTCTCAAACCCATGACAGTTGAAGGACAGAGTAGGCAGAGTGGGCATTATCAAAGGCCACCTGCACTCTAAAACATGAGTGGGTGCTGACATAAGCAGGAAAAAAGGAGAGGCCACAGGGTCTGTGAAGACTTCCTAAAGAAGAATCCACATCCGGGCTGGGGAGATGGCTTAGTGGTTAAGGCGTTTGCCTGCGAAGCCTAAGGACCCAGGTTCGAATTCCCAGGAGCCACGCAAGCCAGATGCACAAGGGGGCACATGCGTCTGGAGTTCATTTGGAGTGGCTGGAGACTCTGGCGTGCACCCATTCTCTCTTTCTCTCTGCCTCTTCATCTGTATTTCTCTGTGTGTCAAATAAATAACATATATTAAATTAAAAAAGAAGAATCCACTTCAGTGCTGGGCATGGTGGTTGAAACACACCTATAATCCCAGCACTCAGGAGACTGAGGCAGGAGGATTCCCATGTTTGAGGCCGCCTTGGACTGCATAGTGAGAAACTGTCAAAAGAAAGCACACAGGGCTGGAGAGATGGCTTAGCAGTTAAGCACTTGCCTGTGAAGCCTAAGGACCCCGGTTCGAGGCCCGGTTCCCCAGGTCCCACATTAGCCAGATGCACAAAGGGGCACATGCATCTGGAGTTCGTTTGCAGTGGCTGGAAGCCCTGGCGCGCCCATTCTCTCTCTCTCCCTCTATCTGTCTTTCTCTCTGTGTCTGTCGCTCTCAAATAAATAAATAATTAATTTTAAAAAAAAAGAAAGCACACAAACCCGAAAACAGGGCTAGAGACGTTGCTAAGTGCTTGCCTGGCATGCACAAAGCCCTAGGTTCGATTCCCAGCACATAATCAAGGGGAGATGGTACAAGCTTGGAATCTGAGCATTCACAAGGTAGAAGCAGGAGGGGCAGGTGTTCAAAGCCATCCTCAGCTACACAGTGACTTTGAGGGCAGTCTGGTCTATAGGAGACCCTGTCTCAAAGGAACAATAGCAACAGCAAAATACACCTTAAACAAGCACATGTCATTGGTGGCAGAAGGAGCTGGGTTGGTGGCTTCTAGAACCACTTTTCCCACCATGTTCAGCTCTTTGGGGAAGCTGAGGGTGTTGATGACAAAGCTATGGAAATACTTCCTCTTGTACTTAAGCAAAAAAAAAAAAAAAAAAAAAAAAAAAAAGGATTCTATTTTGAAAAAGTATAAGCCTTAGATCATTTTTTAAAATTTTTTGTTTATTTTTATTTATTTATTTATTTGAGAGTGACAGACAGACACAGAGAGAAAGAGGCAGACAGACAGAAAGAGAGAAGGGGCGCACCAGGACCTCCAG
Organism: Jaculus jaculus; assembly: GCF_020740685.1. Classification (NCBI taxonomy): domain Eukaryota; kingdom Metazoa; phylum Chordata; class Mammalia; order Rodentia; family Dipodidae; genus Jaculus; species Jaculus jaculus. Next base: position 166,115,178 of record NC_059104.1, on the reverse strand, counting down.
CCACTGCAAACAAACTCCAGACACGTGCGCCCCCTTGTGTGTCTGGCTAACGTGTGTCCTGGGGAATTGAGCCTCGAACCAGAATCCTTAGCCTTCACAGGCAAGCACTTAACTGCTAATCCATCTCTCCAGACCAGATTTCTTTTTTTAATATTTTTATTTATTTATTTGAGAGAGAGGCAGAGGTAGAAAGAGGGAGAGAAAAGGGAAGAGAGAGAGAGAGAAAAAATGAGTGCACCAGGGCCTCCAGCCACTGCAAAGTAACTCCAGACACATGCACCACCTTGTGCATCTGGCTTACGTGGATCCTGAGGAATCGAACCTGGGTTCTTTGGCTTTGCAGGCAGGTGCCTTAACTGCTAAGCCATCTCTCCAGCCCTAGATCAGATTTCTTATTTGGGTGAATTCAATGTCCATTACAAGCACATGCCACCAAGGTCCCACATCTGGGAAGACGTTCAAGAGACTGGGCCGTGGCTTAGTGGTACAGCATACAGAGTCCCTGCACTCACTTAGCACCAAAAAAGAAAACAGGTCACAAGGTGAAAGCTGTGGAGGAGACATGACTGTGACTCTGGGAGCAAAAGCTCATCGTGATTGAGCAAGAGTATGGATAAAGGTGTAACTACCATAAAGTTGAGACATTGCTAGGGAAAAGGGCAGAGGTACCTTGCCCATGCTCCTCAGGGAGGGGTTTCATGGGAGCCAGCCAAGGCCTACAAAGACCAGCTGTATTGTTTTATCCAGAACCCTGTCCTTCCTTTTCTCTAGCCAGCTTGCAGGTCTCATTATTTATCTCCTCCAGGGTTCCTGTTTTAACTGAAACGGAGGTGATGAAAGCATGGTGGCCCTGAGGAGGCTACAGCCAGAGAAAGAAACAGTCTCTCATGTAGTCCCTCCTGCATGAAGGGAAGGACTTAGACTCTTCAGAGGGCTAACTGTGCCCACGGAACTTTACACCCAATGTCTACTTTAATGCCCCTCTAAGGAAGGTGCCACCCTTCTGATGCCAAGGCTCCAGAGGCTAGGTGACCAGCATGTGCTGCACAACAGTTCTGCCTGGACCGAGAGGCCAAGATGGTTCCCTCCCGACCCCAGTAGTGTGCAACTCCATGATTTTTCAAAATTTGTATTTATTATTATTATTTTTTTTAATTTTTTATTTATTTATTTGAGAGCGACAGACACAGAGAGAAAGACAGATAGAGGGAGAAAGAGAGAATGGGCGCGCCAGGGCTTCCAGCCTCTGCAAACAAACTCCAGACGCGTGCGCCCCCCTGTGCATCTGGCTAACATGGGACCTGGGGAACCGAGCCTCGAACCGGGGTCCTTAGGCTTCACAGGCAAGCGCTTAACCGCTAAGCCATCTCTCCAGCCCTGTATTTATTATTATTATATGTTTTGGTTTTTTGAGGTAGGGTCTCACTCTAGCCCAGGCTAACCTGGAATTCACCATGTAGTCTCAGCGTGGCCTTGAACTCATGGTGATCCTCCTACCTCTGCCTCCCGAGTGCTGGGATTAAAGGCGTGCGCCACCACACCTGGCTTTTTTATTGTAGTGCTAATTCATCATGTGTGAAAATGACCTAAAACCCATTATTTTGTATGCTTATTAAAAAATTAACAAAAAGGGAAAAAAGTAAAAAGAGAACTTGAATAAAATAATAAGAAAATAAGATTAATTCAGAAGACTTTATTTCCTCCTAAAAGCAGGGCTTTTAATTACTTAAAACATACACACACACACACACACACACACATACACAACCTTTTGATTTAAGAAATGGAAAAGAAATAGAAATGCTTTGCTTTAAATTATATATTATTAAAAACCAAGGGCTGGAGAGACTGCTTAGTGGTTAAGGTGCTTGCCTGCAAAGCCTAAGGACCCATGTTCTACTCTCTAGATCCTAGGTAAGCCAGACGCACAATGGTGAGACAAGCCCAAGGTTGCACGTGCCCACTAGGTGGCGCAGCATCTGGAGTTGGATTTTAGTGGCGGAGGCCAATTCTCTCTCACACTATCTCTAAAATAAAGCTGAAAGATGGTTCATTCATTCAGTCGACTAATACTGAGCGGTGTCTCCTACTTGCTCACTGTGCACTTTCCTGCTCACTGCGTTTGACAGAATGAGCAGAGACAGGCCAGGCCTCTTTCCCCGTTCATGGCGTTCTTCTATGGAGAAGACAGCAAGATAAACACGGCTAGACACCAGATCGTCTCAGTCTACTGACGTCCTAAGAGGACCGAGGATGTGTGGTGAGACTGGGAGGGACCCACGTAAGTGGGATAGTCAGAAATGGCCTCCGGGAAGTGGTGAAATTGCATCAGAGAGAAGACAGTGGAGAAGAGCCCGGGTGCAGGGATCAAAGGAAAGTGCTTCCAAGTCCGCAGTAACTAAGGCCTTGAGATAAGAAGCGTAATGAGGGCTGGAGAGATGGCTTACCGGTTAAGCGCTTGCCTGCGGAGCCTAAGGACCCCGGTTCGAGGCTTGGTTCCCCAGGTCCCACGTTAGCCAGATGCACAAGGGGGCGCACGCGTCTGGAGTTCGTTTGCAGAGGCCCAGCCCTGGCGCGCCCATTCTCTCTCTCTCCATCTGTCTTTCTCTCTGTGTCTGTCACTCTCAAATAAATAAATAAAAATTAAAAAAAAAAAAAAAGGAAAGTGCTTCCAAGTCTGCAGTAGCTAAGGCCTTGTGATAAGAAGCGTAATGAGAGACAAAGGGGAGTGGGTGGGTATATTCAACGTAGGCGGGGTAGCAGGCAACGTGCAGGGCAGTGGGACCACACGAGGCCCGGCATAGAGTTCAGGCAGCAAAGGAAAGTCGCAGGAGGGATGGAAGCAGGGTTAGGGCACTCGACCTTAAAGGAGGCAGGAACATCCAAGTCATTTGGGTCCAACCACCTTCATGTCGGCCCAGACGAAAAGATTAGTCCAGAGGCTCCACAGAGCCAGTCAATGAGGAAAGACCAGAGTCAGTGGATAGCCCTGGCCTCCCAGCTTTTCAGGATATAAAAGCAAAATTATTTGTTTGGTTGTTTTTTCAAGACAGGGTCTCACTCTAGCTCAGGCTGACCTGGAATTCACTCTGTAATCTCAGGGTGGCCTCGAACTCATGGCGATCCTCCTACCTCTGCCTCCTAAGAGCTGGGATTAAAGGCGTGTAAGCGAAGTTTTATAATCAAAGCAGTGACACCTGCCACACGTCCTTCCACTCGGCTGGCTTCCACCCTCGCCTACCCAGGGTCTGCTCTCCACAGAGCAGGCGAGATGATCCGCTGAGACTGGATGCAGGTCAGGTGTGCTTGTGTGTGCGTCCTCCACAGGTTCCCTCTTCACTGACCGGTGTCCCTGTCTCTTCTCCGGGCCTATGACAGGCTCTTTCGGGACACTGTGGCCTTCTGTGCACTAATCGTGGAGTGGCCAGGTGAAGGGGGCTCACTAACTGCCAGCCAAGTACACAGACATATATAAAGTCCCACAAAGACAGAGATTAGGGGATGCCATTTTCATCCATATAGGAGAGTGTATTATTCAGACGCACATTCTTGTTTCTTCTTTAAAAATATTTGTTATTTATTTGAGAGAGAGAGATTGGGCACTCCAGGGCCTCCAGCCCCTGCAAATGAACTCCAGATGCATACGCCTCCTTGTGCATCTGGTTTATGTGGGTACTGGGGAATCGAACCTGGGTCCTTAGGCTTTGTAGGCATATGCCTTAACTGCTAAGCCATCTCTCTAGCCCCACATTCTTCCTCTTCTTCTTTTTTTTTTTTTTTTTTTTTTGAGGCAGGGTTGCACTCTGGCCCAGACTGACCTGGAATTAACTATGTAGTCTCGGGGTGGCCTTAAACTCACAATGATCCTCCTACCTCTACCTCTGAGTGCTGGAATTAAAGATGTGTGCCACTATGCCCAGCTCCACGTTCTTTTTTAGTTTTGTTTTGTTTTTCAAGGTAGCATCTCACTCTAGCCCAGGCTGACCTGGAATTCACTATATAGTCTCAGGGTGGCCTCAAACTCACAGTGATTCTCTCTCTGCTTCTTTGTCTCTCTGTCTGTTGCTGTTAAATAGATAAATAAATAAATAAAAACACAGCATTTGGGAGGCAGAGGTAGGTGGATCACCGTGAGTTCGAGGCCACCCTGAGAATACAGAGTAAATTCCAGGTCAGCCTGGGCTAGAGTGAAACCCTACCTTAAAAAAAAATTTTTTTTAAGAGTTTATGTAAATAAATAAAAACAAAAAATTAAAAATTAAAAATAATGGAGAAATCGCATAATGGTTAAGCGCTTACCTGTGAAGCCTAAGGATCACAGATGCACAAGGTGGCAATGGCTGGAGGCCCTGGTGCGCTCATTCTCTCTCTCTCTCTCTCTCTCTGTCTGCCTGTTGCTCTCAAATAAATAAATAAAAACAAAAATAAATAAATAAAGGCGTGCGCCACCACGCCCAGTTAGCCCCACATTCTTATTTCTATCTAGCACATTGGTGAAGCGCGAGGGTTTGAGCCAGACTCTCTCAGTTCAGGGCTGCCTCCTGCACTTGCCAGAGGCTTTACCTTAGACCAGTTACTTAGCCTTTCCATGTCTCTGTCCCTCATTATAAGGGTAGCGCTAGTATTATCAGGGGTTTGGTGTGGCTATTTTTAGCATGTAGAGTGCCTGCAGCAACCGCCAGCGCCTCTCAGTTATTACCCAATGGTGTCATTACTTGTATCTGCAAATGTAATAAGGAAAATGGATGCAAGAAAGATCTGGATGCCCTCCATGAAGACACCTGGTACAGAAGATAAAGCATTGCCTTTCGCCAGGCAGGGTGGTGCACGCCTTTAATCCCAGCACTCTGGGAGCCAGAGGTAGGAGGATCCACTGTGAGTTTGAGGCCAGCCTGAGACTCCATAGTGAATTCCAGGTCAGCCTGGGCTAGGGCGAGACCCAACCTCAAAAAAGAAAAAGAAAAAAAAAAAAAAACTGAAAAGCACTGCCTTTGGATAGCTTATCTGATCAGCCGATTGGCTTGGACCGTCAGAACCCCTTTCTGTATCTGAAGATGAAGATCAACCTTGTTTCACTGGAAGATTGATGTTAAAGGATATCGTGTATATTGCATGTCAGTTGCTGGCACAGTGCTCAGGGCCTAGTCAGAGGTAATTAATGTTGCTTCTGTTCTCTTCTCCACACTGACCTGTGAACTTGCCAATAATTCACCCCAACTTAACTGTGCCCCAATCTGTTCACCCCCTCGTCACCAACAGGGCCTGGTGAACCAACAGCAAATGTGCACATTCAAGGCCACCTGTGAGCTCCTTCACAAAGCTACCCTCTTGGCTTCCTTCTTTCTGCCAGAACTCTCTTTGAGAATTTTTATATGTGGCAATGCCAACAGCCGCTTAAGGCGTCTCCACTCAGGAAGGGCTTGTTTGTTCTTGTGAAACACAGCTCAGCTCATGGTCCTGCCCCGTTCTGAAGTCCTTTGTCCCTGTCCATGGCTGACCCGACCATCCCTGCTCTTCAAGCTGGTATTTGTCCACCCATGGTTGTCCTGACCATGAACTCTCCCTGTCCCCTTCTGCTCCTCTGCCTCACATCCCCGTATAGCAGCTCCTTGGACTCTGACGTCCCTGTGACCTCGCTCACAGTTTTCCCTGCTGGGGTGGCCTCCTCAGCATCACTAGTCCTGAACCCCAAGCCCACAGTGCTTCACAGAGCCTCATGCACTGGCTGCCTCAGGCCCTGGATTTATCTATGGGCCAGCAAACATGTGATGGTAAACGCAGGTCTGCCTTCACACATCTCCTGGGTCTCCATGCCTCTCGTCTCTCACGCAATCCTGAACACAGCCAGGTGTAACGCACATTAAGGAGATGAGTCACCCCATCTTATCAGATGCTGTGGGGCACATTCAGGATGACATTTGCTGTCATTTGTAAAGGTGTCTGCTCCCCAGTCCACTGCTGCTGGAAACCAACTTCCACATCATCTTGCACTTTGGATGTGACAACAGCCTCCTACCAGACAGACCTCCTTCCATTCAGCTCGACCGCAGTGCCATCTTCCTCAGATTAAAATCTAAGCGTGCCATCCTCTGCTTAACACCTCACATGAAGCCTGGTGCGGTGGCTAATGCTCACAATCCCAGCCCTCTGCAGACTAAGAGGGATCCAGTGACTTTGGGATCAGCCTGGGCTAAAATGAGACAATACGGGGGTCCCAGGATAGACAGATAGGTTCTTGGGCTAGGCAGGATCAGGAGGGCCCTTAAGGGGAGGGATCCTACATACATGATCCTACGCCACACCCTTGCCAGCTGGCCTGCCCATCTCAGCTTGCCGCCCCGCCTGTTTCGGTGGAGGGATTTAGTGCTTTTCCATCTCACCCAATCAGCTCTCTCTTGAGTGTGCACCTTCTCCAGGTATGGGTGGATTTCTCCTCTAAGCCCAGGCCGGTTGGCTGGGATACCTGGAATAGGTGTGTCCAGGTGTGCTGGTACAAATTCTAAAGGATATCTTCTCTGACCAATGGACGGCTGGGCTCTCTCTCTCTCTCTCTCTCTCTCTCTCTCTCTCTCTCTCTCTCTCTCTCCGTCTCCCTGAAACTGTGGTAGCAATGATCTTGGGTAAGATTTCTCTCAGCATGCTGGGGTGGAGGTGGGGAGATATATTTACTCCTTTTTTTTTGAGGTAGAGTCTCACTCTAGCCCAGGCTGACCTGGAATTCCCTATGCTGTCTCAGGGTGGCCTCGAACTCGCAGCAATCCTACCTCTGCCTCCCAAGGGTTGTGATTAAAGGCGTATGCCACCCGGGCCACTTTTAGCTTTTTATTACTGTCTTCACTTTTAATCTTTTTGGAGTCACACATTTTAAAAATCCCCTTTCATTTTTTTCCCCGCTTTCTTCTTTTTTTTAAATCTAAGATCCATGTTCGTTTACATGGGCTCCTGGTGGCTTGTCTCCCTTCTCCCCACCTTCCCCTCCCTTCCTCAGTCCTTTTCCTATGATATCTAAAGGTCACTTTCTTTAATCTGGAATTGCCAATTCTTTGTATAGTTTGCAGCTATAAACTCAGGGCTTGGGGTTCCAGGAAGTACCCCAGGACCCCAAATTTCCTAGTTATAGACCCTACCTTAAAAAACAAAACATAAAGGGAAGAGAAAGGAAGGGAGGAGGGTACTTAATAGATTGGTATTGTATATATGTAATTACAGTGATTGAGATGGGGAGGTAATATGATGGAGAATGGAATTTCAAAGGGGAAAGTGTGGGGGGGAGGGAGGGTATTATCATGGGATATTTTTTTATAACCATGGAAAATGTTAATAAAAATTAAATAAATAATAATTAAAAAAACTCAAAAAAAAAAAAAAACAACTTTGCATGCCTCACAATGCCACAGGACAAAGCCTCGGCCACCTTCCTCTGGGGTCTAATCTTGCCTCTCCCTCCCAGGTACCTTCACACCGTACTCTTTTTAAAAACATGTATCTATTTATTTATTTACTTGCAAGAGGAGAGAGAGAGAATGGGTGTCCAGGGCCTCTTGACACTGCAAACGAACTCCGGATAGATACATGCACCACTTTGTGCATCTGGCTTTCCGTGGATAAAGGGAACTTGAACTGGGGTCACTGGGCTTTGCAGTCAAGCATCTTAGCCACTGTGTCATCTCTCCAGCCCTCTCATCCTGCTCTTAAGCTACTTGTAACGCCAGGCCATTTATTTCTTTTGAGGGGATAGGAAGCTGATGCAAGGCCTTCCTATGTAGGCCAAGCTAGCGTCTAACTTGCCGTCCTCCTGCCTCAGTTTCCTGAGGGCTAGCGATACACCTGTGGGCCGCCACCACACCCAGCTTACCCTCTGTTGCTTCTGCCTTGTCTGCTGGTACTTAACTCTTCCTCTCTCCCCTGTTCTCTAGGTGACACCCCTGCTCCACTGTCCACAGTTCTGAGTCCCAGCTGCCTCTGGAAGAGGAGGCTACTGATCACAGACACACTGACACCAAGTATAGCCTCCCCTGGGTGCCCTAGGGCAGCATCCTATGGCCAGGTTCCTGTGGTTGTAGACGTCAATCCCTGTGGGGCCATGAGCTGTATTTCCACCTGCCTCATTTCCTAGCCTGAGGTCAAGGGCTGTTCCTGGCTCTCCTCAATGAGAGAGTCCTCACTGGACACCCCTCTGTGAATCTCACCATGCGCAGGGGACAGGAAGAGAGGAGGTCCGAGTTGGAACAAGAACAGACATTTGTGAAGGTTTTACCTCGGGCTTATGGTCTCTCTTGTATCTTATTTTAGACTAGGCTCCTGCTGACCAATACAAAAAAAAAATGGCCCAGTTTCAGCTATTCTGAGGCTGCTACCCAGACTGCCACTGACTTGCTCCTGGTAGCAAAGCCCTCAGGACATGGACCCAAAGGTGCGTCTGTGAATAGGTCAGGCAGGCTTTTGGGAACCCAGCACAGCGTGAAACAAAGCTTTGTTTGCTAGTCAGGTGAAGGGAACAATTCAGTTCTGGCCCCTGGCTTCATGTTCAAATCTTCAATGGGCCCCTTGTTCTCTAACCACGATTTGCACCGCCTGCTTTATGCTTGGTGTGCTGGACAAAGAGATAAACTAGAGTGATTCCTGCCCTGGAAAGGTGCCCTGCTAAGGGAAGCAGGGCAGTGTGTTCAAAGACAATTTCCCGGAGTAAGTCACCCCAGGGCTAAGTCCCAAAGAGCGCTTCTCCGGATTCACTTCTTTGGCTAGTCAGGAGTTATAGAGATTTGGACTGGATGAAATGGCTACAACAACTCTTAAGATTTCTTTTTGCTATTAGTTGACTGATTTTCATTCCTTTTTGGAGGAGAGGGCGGGAGGCAGGGGGGACAGCATTTTGTGAACTGGAACTTTCTCCTGCTTTGCTTGGCCAGGCTGCTTCCTCTTTAGGGACCCTCTGCCAGGAACAAGTGCAGAAGGGGTCAGGGCCAGCAGGCAATGGCTCTCTCCCAGGAGAAGGAGGAGTCCTGGGGTCCAAGAGGAGACAGTGGGCACCAGAAGAGAAAGACTGGTGGATGGAGAGAAGTGTCGTGGGGGAGAAAGAGCAGCGACACCACAGTGGCAAAGAAGGAGAGATGAAAAAGCAACACGAGTGTGCACCCAAAGTCCCCGATGCTCAGGGCACATTCTTCCCATGTAAATATATTAAAAATGTTCTTTTCATCGAGAGAAGGTCTCACTGTGTAGCCCAGGCTAGTCTCGAATTCACCCCTCCTGTGTCATTGCCCCTGGTGTTGGGATTACAGGTATGCACCATGGTGTCGGCTTTTTAAAACTTTATTCGGTTTTTTTTTTTCTAAAATTTTTATTTATTTATTTGAGGGAGAGAGAGAGAGAAAGAGGCAGAGAGAGAGAGAATTGGCATGCCAGGGCCTCCAGCCACTGTAAACAAAGTCCAGACACGTGCCACCTTGTGCATCTAGCTTACATGGGTCCTTGGGAATCAAACTGTGTCCTTTGGCTTTGCAAGCAAGCACCTTACCCACGAATGCATCCCTCCAGCCCCAGAAAGTGGACTTTTTAAAAAAAATTTTTTTATTTTTTATTTATTTGTTTCAGAGAGAGAGAAAGACACAGTGAGTAAGAGAGAGAAAGAGAGAGAGAATGGGCTTACCAGGACCTCCAGCCACTTCAAACAAACTCCAAATGTGTGTGCCACCTTACGCATCTGGCTTATGTGGGTCCTGGGGAATCAAACAGAGGTCCTTTGGCTTTGCAGGCAAGTACCTTAACTACTAAGCCATCTCTCCAGCCCAGAAAGTGGATTTTTAAAGGTCAGCTGTCTGCTGTTTGTTACACTTAATCAAAGATACAAGAATAAAAAGAGTAGAGAGAGATATGCACCAGGCAAATACCAAGCAAAAGAATGCTGTCATAGCTATTTTAATGCTAAATGAAATAGAGTTTAATGTTAAACATTACTAGTATTAAAATGATCACTATTCAATGATAAAACATTCAAATAGACAGAAAGATAAAACAACTATAAATTATGGCTGGAGAGATGGCTTAGTGGTTAAGATGATTGCTTGCAAAGCCTAAGGACTCAGGTTCAATTCCCTAAGATCCACGTAAGCTGGATGCACAAAGTGGCACATGTGTCTGGAGTTCGTTTGCAGTGGCTAGAGGCCTTTGTACACCCATTCTCCCTATCTGTCTCTCAAATAAATAAATAAAATATTTTAAAAATTACAAATTAGTATGCATTCCTAGACATGCAGATAATTATTAGAATATATATTACTGTAAAATTTACTTTATACCACGATCTTTTGTAATTGGCAACTATATACATGCTTTTTGGTGCCATATATAAAATTGCATAAGCATTTTATATACACTTCTGTACTTAGATAATTTTCATTGCTTAAAGAGCACATCTGTTGAAGATCGAACACTGCTATGCAATGATATTGAACAGTATTTTTTTAATTTTTTGTTCATTTTTATTTATTTATTTGAGAGTGACAGAGAGAGAGAGAAAGAGGCAGATAGAGAGAGAGAGAGAATGGGCACATGAGGGCTTCCAGCCACTGCAAACGAACTCCAGATGCGTGCGCCCCCTTGTGCATCTGGCTAACATGGGTCCTGGGGAATCGAGCCTTGAACCAGGGTCCTTAGGCTTCACAGGCAAGTGCTTAACCACTAAGTCATCTCTCCAGCCACTGAAAAGTATTTTTAATCACCTTTCCTTGAGTATGCAAAAAAAAAATATCAGTAATTTAGAAGTTCTAGATCTAGAAGAGATTTTCAAATATACACATAGAGGGGTTTTTGTTTGTTTGGTTTGATTTGGTTTGGTTTGGTTTTTCAAGATAGGGTCTCACTCTAGCCCAGATTGACCTGGAATTCACTCTGTATTCACGGGGTGGCCTCGTACTCACTGTGATCTTCCTACCTCTGCCTCCCGAGTGCTGGGATTAAAGGCATGTGCCACCACGCCCGGCTCATAGAGGTATTTAAAAAAAAAAAACATATTTTTTTTTTTATTTGAGAGGGAGAAAGAAGCAAAGAGAGAGAGAGAGAGAATGGGCGTGCCAGGGCATCCAGCCACTGCAAACTCCAGATGCATGTGCCCCCTTCTGCATCTGGCTTACATGGGTCCTGGAGAATCGAACGGGAATACTTTGGCTTTGCAGGCAAATGCCTTAACCTCAACCTCTCCAGCCCTCAAAGAGATATTTTTAAGAAATGCTCTCCATGTCCATATCTGATTGTAACTGCTGATCCGTTTGTCCTTCTCACACTTTCCTTTGCTTGCATAAGGGGCCCAGATAAGATGGATGTTTTGCCTGACTGCTTTGATGTCCTGCACTTTCCGTGGCTGTTTATTTTTCCTCAGTCTGCTAATTATAAATTTAGCTTGGCATTTCTGTTTGATCTCCTTGGATCGCTTCATTCTACCAATAGTTTTATTCCATAGTTCTCCTTGGTCTTTGACAGGTTTATTTCTGTGTTTTTAAAATTCAAAAGAGTTTTCTATTGTTGACTCTTTACTAATTGCTTGCAGGAAGGCTTGAGACCACCTGACCTTGTAAAGATTAGGCTTCTTTTTAAAGTTTTTAATGACATCTGGATTTATATACTCTGAATGCCATGCACGCCTTGCAGATAAACATCATGCAGTGGCCAGGGTAGGTGGACCCTGAAGAGAAATAACTTCTCAATTTACCATATGGGATCCATGGGACCCCATAGGACCAAATGTTGAGTTTGAGAGTGGGATGTATGTTTAATTGTTTGTATTAATACAAGTAAGACATTCTTCAAATATCTATAAAATATAAAGAATATGCTACAACAAAATTCATGCATCTAAATTATTTTTTTAAATAAACAATAGCAGGGCTAGAGAGATGGCTCCACAATTAAGACACTTACATTGTACAGCCAAAGGACCCAGGTTTGATTCCCCAGTACCCACGTAAAGCCAGATGCATAAGGTAGTGCATGCATCTGGAGTTCATTTACAGTAGCTACAGGCCTTGGCACCCATTCTCTCTCCCCCTCTCTTTCTCTCTCAAATAATAAAATAAAATAAATCCTTTTCAAAATAAACAATACCAGCCAGGCCTTGATAGTACATGCCTATAATCCTAGTAAGAACTTGGTGACTGAGGCAAGAGAATTAATTGTGAGTTTCAAGCCAGCCTGGGCTCATAGGGAGTTGGAAGCCAATCTGGGCTGATAGTGAAATCTGTTTAATTACTTTATTATTTGAGAAAGAGGGGGAGAGAGAGAGAGAGAGAGAGAGAGAGAGAGAGAGAACACTCACCTGGGTGCACCAGAGCCTCTTGCCTGTGCAACTGAACTCCAGACACATGTACCACTTTGTGCATCTGGCTTTCCATTAGAACTGGGAAATAGAATCTGGGCCAGCAGGCTTTGAAAGTAAGTGCCTTTAACTGCTGACCTATCTCTCCAGCTCTTCTGAAATCTGTTTTGAAACAACAGTGACAAAAATGACCATTATCATTCTCTCTGAAGCCTCCTCAGCCTGACTTATTACATCTTATTACCTTTTTTCTCACCCCACGGACAACTACACGTTGGAATATTCTGGGATTTGTTCCCCCACTCCATTTTATAGTCTTATCACATATTTGTGTTTCTCAAAGGGTACTGTTTTTTTTTTTTTTTTTTTTTTTGGTTTTTCAAGGTAAGGTTTCACTCTAGCCCAGGCTGACCTGGAATTCACTATGGAGTCTCAGGGTGGCCTCGAACTCTCGGCGATCCTCCTACCGCTGCCTCCCGAGTGCTGGGATTAAAGGCGTGCGCCGCCACGCCCGGCTCAAAGGGTACTTTTGAAGTTTTGCTTTCTAAAAAAAAATTCAGCATTATGTTTCTGAGATGGAGTTTTCATCCATGTACTTAGCTATCTAGTGATCAGTTTCATGAATACATTATACTTTATCCATTGAGTTGAGAGGCACTTAAGATAGTTCCAGTGTTTCTGCATTACATACAGCAAGATTTGAAACATTCTTTAAAAAAAAAATCCTTTTTTTAGAGAGAGAGAGAGTGGGAAGTGGCGCGCAGGGGCTCAGCCACTGAAATTGAACTCCAGACACTTGTGCCACCTAGTGCGCCTGTGTGACCTTGTTCTGGTGTCACCTTTGTGCATCTGGCCTACATGGGATCTGGAGAGAGATCAAACATGGGTCCTTAGGCTTCACAGGCAAGAACCTTCATTGCTAAGCCACCTCACCAATCCTTAGTTTATGTGTGTGTGTGTGTGTGTGAGACAGAGTCTCACTTTAGCCCAGATTGACGTGGAACTCACTCTAGAGGCCAGGCTGGCCTCAAACTAATGAACATGCTCCCACCTCAGCCTTGTGAGTGTTGGGATTAAAGGCATGCATGACCTCATCTGCCTTTAGACCATTCTTATGTATGCCTTTTGGGACCCATGTGCTATGGTGTAAATTGAATTATCCTGACAGCAACCAGAAGAAGCACGTTGTGATGGTTAATCTCTGGCTGTTGACTTGACAGGATTCAGAATCACCATAGAAAACTCTTGGTATGTTTGTGAGGGATTTTAGGTTGAGGCAAGGAGACCCACTCTAATGGTAGGTGGCAATTCCTTGAGCCAGTGGACCCGGGCTGTATAAAGAGAAAAGCAGAGCTGGAGAGATGGCTTAGCAGTTAAGGTGCTTGCTTGCAAAGCCAAAGGACCCAAGTTTGACCCCCACCCCAGGACCCACATTAGCCAGATGCACAAGGGGACGCACACATCTGGAGTTCGTTTGCAGTGGCTGGAGGCCCCGGCATGCCCATTCTCTCTCCCTCCCTCCCTCCTTCTCCCTCCCTCTCTTTCTCTCTCTAAAATAAATAAATCAAAATAATTTAAAATAAAGAGAAAACCAGCTGAGCACCAACATTCATTCTCATCCCTGCTGATGTGATGACGTGAGCCGACTTCCTCCTCCTACCATGCCTTTCCGGCCAAAACCAACTCCACCCTCCAGAACTGTAAGCGGAAATAAATCCTCTTCTTCCCTAAGTTGCCTCGGGTCAGGTATTTTGACCCAGCAGGTCTACATATGTCTAGTCAGCCTTGTTTTGCAGATGAAGTCATTGAGGTTTGGATGGAGACAACTGAACAGATGAATGAAGATATGACAAGAATTACTGAGTCACCTCATGTCCTCAAATGGTCTGTTATGAGGAAGCCATACACTGACTCAAATCCTAAGCAAAGAGCTCCCCTCAGAACAATTCCTGTCCCTCCAATCCATTTTCTCTCTCACAACAGCCCAGTATCCAACTTCATTCCTCTTTGCCCCCTTCCTCTGGATCTCCAAATCCCAGTAAAGTCCATGTTTTTGTTTATATATTTGAGAGAGAGAGAGAGAAAGAGAGAGAGAGGCAGATATATAGAGAGAATGGGCACACCAGGGCCTCCAGCCACTACAGGGGAACTCCAGACGCATGTGCCACCTTGTGCATATGGCTTATGTGGGTCTTGGGGAATTGAACCTGGGTCCTTCGGCTTTGTAGGGAAGAGCCTTAACTGCTAAGCCACTGAGTTAAAATGAAGCTCTGGACCTTAATCTCCCACCTGATGGTTTGGCCTTCCCCCTCACTCCCCTCTGCTCACCCACAGCTCTGACTCAGTGCCCTGCCCTTGTGGAAGAGGGGTCCACATCATCTAGGAGGGGTCTGCCTCTTTCATCCACAACAGTTCCAGGCCACCTGTCCAGGAGGATGCAGAGCACCCTTCTATCCCATGTTTTATCTCTTTTTATCTCTCTGGACCCAGATCATGGCTTTGTAAAACGTGAGTGACGAATATTTACTGAAAAGATCAGTCCTCACCCCAGACATGTTCCAGGCAGTTCCTGGATTAATTTCAGTTTGCTGATTTGGTTTAAAATACTGGGCAAAGTACTTCTGCCCCACATGAGGTAAGCCCTACCCTCTGTCTCATCCCTCTGAGTTCTGTCATTGGGCATCTTGCTCTGCAGAGCTCCTTCAGGGATGTCCTTAATTTTAGCTTCCTAAAGGGTACTCCCATTTGGGTGGCAAGCTCTTTAGCTACTTGAGACATCTCCCCTAACCCAAGGCTTGCTTCTTCTGGAGCATACTCTGAGCCATTCTCCTATACGGAACCTTGCTCCCCAGTTACCCAGTTACAAAGGGACTGGTGATTTCTTAAAATCCAAATCGCCTTCAAAGAAACTGTGGGTTTTTTTTGTTTTTTGTTTTTTTAATTATTTATTTATCTATTTGAGAGCGACAGACACAGAGAGAAAGACAGATAGAGGGAGAGAGAGAGAGAATGGGCGCGCCAGGGCTTCCAGCCTCTGCAAACGAACTCCAGACGCGTGCGCCCTCTTGTGCATCTGGCTAACGTGGGACCTGGGGAACCGAGCCTCGAACCGGGGTCCTTAGGCTTCACAGGCAAGCGCTTAACCGCTAAGCTATCTCTCCAGCCCTGTGGTTTTGTTTTTTAAGGCAGGGTCTTGCTATGCAACCCAGGCTAGCCTTGAGCTCTTCACCCTCCTGTCAGCCTCCTGAGTGCTGGGATTACAGGCATCCACCACTGTGCTGATGGGAATTTTATTAGGCCTATCTTCCATCTCATAAATCATTCCTTGTCAAAAGTACAAATAAAAATTTAAAAATCCATGGGCTGGAGAGATGGCCTAGCGGTTAAGGTGCTTGCCTGTGAAGCCTAAGGACTCATGTCTGATTCTCTAAGTCCTCTGTAAGCCAAACGTACAGTGACAATCACACAATGTCACACATGTGCCCAAGGAGGCATATGCATCTGGTGTTTGATTATAGTAGCTGGAAGTCCTGGTGTGCCAATTCTCTCTCTCTCTCATCAAAAAGGCCAGCCTGTTGGGCTTGCAAAGGAGAGGGGTGGGGGGGGGGAGAGAGAGAGAGAGAGAGAGAGAAAGAAAGAAAGAAAGAAAGAAAGAAAGAAAGAAAGAAAGAAAGAAAGAAAGAAAGAAAGAAAGAAAGGAAAACAAAAAAAGAAGGAAGGAGAGAGAGGGAGAAAGAGAGAGAGAGAGAGAAAGAAAGAAAGAAAGAAAGAAAGAAAGAAAGAAAGAAAGAAAGAAAGAAAGAAAGGAAGGAAGAAGGAAAGAAAGAAAGAAAGAAAGAAAGAAAGAAAGAAAGAAAGAAAGAAAGAAAGAAAGAAAGAAAGAAGGAAAGAAAGAAAGAAAGGAAGGAAGGAAGGAAGGAAGGAAGGAAGGAAGGAAGGAAGGAAGGAAGGAAGATACAGAGAGAGAGAGAGGGAGGGAGGGAGGGAGAAAGAAGAAAGGAAGGAAAGAAGGAAGGAAGGTCCCAGGTATGGTGGCTCACACCCTTAATCCCAGCACCCAGGGGGCTGAGGTAGGAGGCTCACTTAGAGTTCAAGGCCAGCTTAGGCTAGAGTGAGACCCTACCTCGATAACCACACAAAAGCTGGCAGCTCCATGTGCAGTGAGGGACTCCATCTCAAGGAAATTGAGTGGAAAAACAATAGAGGAGGCACCTGACCATCTCCTCTGGCCCCCACGTGTGTGTACATTGCATCCAAACGTACACATGCATATATCATACATACATATCACACACATATAGAAAAAAGATACAAAACGTATGCATGTTTTCTGAGGAATTCTTCCTAATTCTAGTCTCTTTTCTCTCTATGTCACTGCCATACAGTATTGGAGTTTATGTGGTACTGCAACCTTTGTGTGGGCTTTTTTTTTTTTTTTTTTTTTGCAGGGGTGGGTTCAAAGTTTGGTCTCGCTCTAGCCCAGGTTGACCTGGAATTCACAATGTCGTCTCAGGGTTGCCTCAAACTCACAGATATTCTCCTACCTCTGCCTCCCAGGTGCTGGGATTAAAGGTGTGCGCCACCATGTCCAGCTCTTTCTGTGTGTTTTTATTTTTTAATTTTTTTTGTTTTTGAGAGCAACAGACAGAGAGAGAAAGAGGCATAAAGGTAGAAAGAGAGAATGGGCACGCCAGAGCCTCCAGCCACTTCAAAAGAAATCCAGATGCATGAGCCCCCTTGTGCATGTGGCTAACATGGGTCCTGGGGAAATCAAGCCTCGAACCGGGGTCCTTAGGCTTCACAGGCAAGTGCTTAACCACTAAGCCACCTCTCCAGACACGCACGCACGCACACACACACACACACACACACACACACACACACACGTATATATGGGGTGTTTTGTTTTATTTATTTTCAAGGTAGGGTTTCACTCTAGCCCAGGCTGACCTGGAATTCACTGTGTAATCTCAGGGTAGCCTCGAACTCTCGGCGATCCTACCTCTGCCTCCCGAGTGCTAGGATTAAAGGCGTGCGCCACCACGCCCAGCCTATATGTGTTTTTACACAGTATGCATGGATGTCATCACACAATAGGGGCTTGCTTTGCATGCTTTAAACTTCATATGAAAGGTATCTTCTGCCTTTTCTGCAGCTTCCTTTTCTTTTTATCTCATGGCACTTGAGATGCATCCATTAAAACTGTTGTATGTTACTGCATTTTGTAGTTACACTGCAGTACATTTAAACGTCTTTCTGCTTCACAGTCGTGTAGAGCATGGCATGACCCACATACCTGTAGTCTTGGCACTTGGGAGGAGGAGGCAGGGAGACGGAGAGCTCATGGCCGTCCGTGGCTGCACGGTTAATCTGAAGCCGTCCTGGGCTACATGAGTTCCTGTCTCAAGAAACAATAGCAGGTATTGTTGTGGTTAAAGGCACTTACTTGCAAAGCCTAATGGCCTAGGTTTAATTTCCCAGCCACTCGTGTAAGCTTCATGCAAAAAGGAGTATAAGAGTGTAGTATTGGCTTGCAGTGACAAGAAGCCTTGCTCATGCACACACACACACACACACACGTGCAAATAAATTAATTCTAAAATGACAAAAGTCATGTAGTTGACATTTTGTACGTGTCCCTTAACACATAGGCATGAGGACTTTTTTTTGTGTGTTTTTTTTTTTTGTTTGTTTTTCGAGGTAGGGTCTCACTGTAGCCCAGGCTGACCTGGAATGCAGTATGGAGTCTCAGGGTGGCCTCGAACTCACGGCGCTCTTCCCACCTCTGCCTCCCATGTGCTGGGATTAAAGGCGTGCGCCACCACGGCCGGCTCAGGCATGAGGACTTTCAGAGCTATATCCCTAAAAGTGTATTTGTTGAATAACATGTTACGCACATCTTCACATCAGCCAGACATTTGATTTCCTAGAAATTTACATTGCCACTAGTAGTGTGTGAAGGACGTTCGTATTGTCCTATCTGGTTGCCAACCATCATTTACTTTTAAGAAAGCTTTTTAAACCGGGCGTGGTGGCACACGCCTTTAATCCCAGCACTCGGGAGGCAGAGGTAGGAGGATCGCCATGAGTTTGAGGCCACCCTGAGATTCCCTAGTGAATTCCAGGTCAGCCTGGGCTACAGTGAGACCCTACCTTGAAAAAAGCCAAAAACAAACCCCCCCCAAAACAAAAAAGTTTTTTTAAAGTTCCTTTCTAAGTCAATTCCAAACTTCTTATTGAGGCAGGATAAAAAGACAGGAAAAATTAAGAAGAACATGGGAAGGGAAAAGGGTCCCTCACACCAGAAACTGTTGGAATCTTTTGCCTACTGAGAGTCAAGAATTCCAGTACATTGCCGGGTGTGGTGGTGCACGCCTTTAATCCCAGCGCTCAGGAGGCAGAGGTAGGAGGATCGCCATGAGTTCGAGGCCACCTTGAGACTCCATAGTGAACTTCAGGTCAGCCTGGGCTAGAGTGAGACTCTACCTCAAAGAAAAAAAGAAGAAGAAGAAAAAAAAAGAAAAAAGAAGGAGAAGAAGAAGAAGAAGAAGAAGAAGAAGAAGAAGAAGAGGAAGAAGAAGAAGGAGAAGAATAATTATTCCAGTACAATTAACAAAATTTGTCTCAGAACTTGCTCACATGGAAACAATATTTCTTTTAAATAGAGATGCTTCAAATAAGAATGTTAAGGTAGTGATGAACCATGTGTAAGGCCTAGGTGTATATGACCTTTGAGTATAGGCTTTTTCCTCTTCCAACTAAGAGCCTGTTATTTTTTTTCTAGAAATCTCACAAGGATCAACACTTACAGTAAAACATGTCTCAACCACTTGTGCACCCTTGTGTCCCGTGGCTTTACCTTATCAGATTGCAATCCTATCTGAAGCAGCCCATAAACTCATTTATCCAAAAAGGAAAAGGAGAAAAAAATGGTTCCTTAGAAACGCTCTGAACACTGTAATTCTATCATATATGCAGCTACTGCTAAGACACCTGAGCAGAATTCCCTCTTGAGAAGCCCCCTGCCCACACCTGGGTGTGTCCTATTCTTTTCCTGAGGGCCTCTTTTTTTTTCTATCAACTCACCACTCACCTCCCTGCTGAAATCTATGTTAAAATCCAACTTTATTTCACAATGGCTCAGCCTGAAATTCTTTTTTTTTTTTAATTATTTATTTATTTATTTGAAAGTGACAGACACAGAGAGAAAGACAGATAGAGGGAGAGAGAGAGAATGGGCGCGCCAGGGCTTCCAGCCTCTGCAAATGAACTCCAGACGTGTGTGCCCCCTTGTGCATCTGGCTAATGTGGGACCTGGGGAAGCGAGCCTCGAACCGGGGTCCTTAGGCTTCACAGGCAAGCGCTTAACCGCTAAGCCATCTCTCCAGCCCCTGGAATTCTTTTCAGTAGTTAAGCCAAGAATCTTGCCTTCCCCTGAGTAAGGACCTCTGAAAAGAACTCCTCCAGCTTGTTTCCCACTGTCACGGACAATCTTTCCTATGCACCCTTCTGGTGAGGTCTCGCAATTGATTCAAGCATTATCTCCAGGCCTTTACATTTATCATATTTACTCCTACTAGCAACCTTAAAAAGGTGACAAATAGTGTAATTTTCCAGGCAAGAGACCTAAGAAGTATTGGGGTGGTCTGAATGTGACAGACTCAGGTGTCTTCTTAAGATTAAACTTGTCCTAGGAGAGTAACCAACAGCTTTCTGATTGGCTAAGAGATCAGCTCAGTGGAAAGGAAGCAATAGTTGGCACTGGGAACCAAGTTAGAATTCTATGGAGACCAAGATTATGGTCCTCTAAAGAGAAGCTCCCACTAGTTTGTGGGCAAAAGAGAATTTACACCTATTAAGATCTCTCTAAATTAGCAATGTTTATCCCTTTAACCTAGGCTGAACTCACTCTCTACTGAAGAATCTGGTTTTTTATGTTTTGTTTTGTTTTTCCAGAAGACAGCGAAAGCTGAGGACAATCAAAAATCTTTCAACAAGACAAGAAGAGCTAGCTGACTCCCGGGCAGGAGATGAACCACTAGCCAGCCAGCGCCCGGGTGAAACCCCAGAGGAATTGATGAGTAAGAGTTCTGCTTCCATGGTGAGGCTGACAACGTGCACCAGGGTGATGGGGACAGACACTGAGGATACTTAAAATGTACCAAAGTTGGGCTGGAGAGATGGCTTAACGGTTAAGCGCTTGCCTGTGAAGCCTAAGGACCCTGGTTCGAGGCTCGATTCCCCAGGACCCAGGTTAGCCAGATGCACAAGGGGGCACATGCGTCTGGAGTTCGTTTGCAGGGGCTGGAGGCCCTGGCACGCCCATTTTCCATCTGCCTCTTTCTCTGTCTGTCGCTCTCAAATACATAAATAAAAATAAACAACAACAACAAAGTACCAAAGTAGAAATCCAGAAGCTGCTGAGAGCACAACACTAAAGTGGACTTAAAGCACGCCCACCACAGCTCAGGGAATTCTCAGACTGTAAGAGCCACAGGGTGGGAGGGAAGATCCTGAGGTATTGCCCTTCCCACCAAGACTAGCCACTGCCCTCACAGCTCATAACCCACAACCCCATGGCGAAGACCAGCAATCTCACTAAAGAGGGCCCACAACCGGAAGGGGGCAGGGAAGAGGGAAATGATAGTACCAGCATATGACGTGCCCATACAAGGTTTCTACTTAATTTAAAGATAAAAATTAAAAAAAAAAAAAACAGGTATGGCTGTGCATGCCTTTAATCCCAGCACTCGGGAGGCAGAGGTAGGAGGATCGCTGTGATTCGAGGCCACCCTGAGACTATGTAGTGAATTCCAGGTCAGCCAGGGCCAGAGTGAGATCCTACCTCAAAACACCAAAAAACCAAAACACAAAACACAAACAAAAGGCTGGAGAGATGGCTTATTGGTTAAGGCACTTACCTGAGAAGCCTAAGAGCTCATGTTCTAATCTCCAGGTCCCTGGTAGCCAGTGATGCAAGCACGCAATGTTACACATGTGCCACAAGGGGGCGCACACACCTGGAGCTCATTCACAGTGGCTGAAGGCCCTGATGGGCCCATTCTCTCTCATTCTCTCTCTCTCCCCCTCCTCCCTCTTTCTCTCTCTCTCTCTCTCTCAAAAAGAAAAGAAAAGAAAAGAAAAAAGTTAAACTTGTAACTTGGTTTTCTACTGGAGGAGTGGTCACTGGGGGTGCATCCTGGAGTCCAGCCTTAAGGTATGTTAGGGGGTAGATCTGGATTCTGTCTCAAAGGTGAGGAAAGAGCAGTTTGAGCTCTGGCGTGTCCTGCGTGCTTCTGGTCCAGGCTGTTGGTGGTGTCTCTACTTGGATCTGTGAAAGGGAGCCAGCTTCCTCCACCACTGATGGAACTTTCCCTGACTTTGTAAGCTGAAGAAAACCTCTTCCTCCCATAAACCCTGCCTAGGTGGATATTCGTCCCAGCAACATGGAGCTGACTACAAGTATATAGTTGAAACAAATTGTTCAAAGTGTCAGAGATAACGAGAGGCGCTGCTGGATTTAAACCCCAGGTCTGTCTACCAGGGAGTTTGGACTTAATCATACAGAATCATTGAAAGGGACCGATTGATTGACTAATCAATTGAGTTATCTGACATCAAAATATGGTCCCTTCTAACTAGTAATCTTTTTTGTTTATTTTTATTTATTTGAGAGAGTGAGATATACAGAAATAGGCAGATAGAAAGAAAGAGAATGGGCGCGCCAGGGCCTCCAGCCACTGCAAGCAAACTCCAGATGCACGCACCCCCTTGTGCATCTGGCTAACGTGGGTCCTGGGGAGTCGAACCTGGGTCCTTTGGCTTTGCAGGCAAGCACCTTAACCGCTAAGCCATCTCTCCAGCCCCCTAACTAGTGATCTTTATGGAGATGAAACAACGCAGAAGGGAGGAAGGTAAAAAGGGTTAGAGGTTGTATTCTTTGGGATTTTCTAGAGAAACAGACAGAACCTATAGAATGACCTTATATTATAAAGGGGTTTATTTGATTGGTTTACAGGATTCAGGCTGAGAAGTCTATAGCTGTCTGTAGGCTTGAGCATCGAGGAACCTGGTCC
This sequence comes from Jaculus jaculus, assembly GCF_020740685.1. Classification (NCBI taxonomy): domain Eukaryota; kingdom Metazoa; phylum Chordata; class Mammalia; order Rodentia; family Dipodidae; genus Jaculus; species Jaculus jaculus. The sequence goes on along the minus strand of NC_059104.1, from coordinate 166,092,792 downwards.
ACAAGGCCGGATGGCTCAGCAATCCCTGTCTAGAGCTGAAGGCCCGGAGGATCCCTGGAGGGGGATGAAACTGGGTTCCAGTGTCCATGAGGGATGGTGAAAACAGGGTAGGTGTCAGTATGAGTCATGAAGAATGAATAACTCAGGAGGGCAGCCAGGCAAAAAGCACTCACCAGCAGAGGCAGCCAGGGGAAAGGGGACTAGATGCTCTTCGAGCGTCTTTATACATAGTCAGTCCATCACTATAAGAGACACCTACTCTTCCTCGAAATAACCTCATCGACCTACCCAAAGGCATGTCTCTTGATTCCTAATCGGAGCAAGTTAACAACAGAACTTAACCACCCCAGAGGTAGACAGATGGCTCACTTTGTGACTGTCCTGTGTTAGGCAGGCAGTAAGGGCAGTTTCTTCAGTGCTCCTCAAGATGTGGTGCCTGGATCATCTGCCCCACAATGACCCACACTGTCTCCTCAACATATAGACTCCTGGGGGGACTTCTTGGAGTTCACAGGGGAGCAGTACAAGGCACCATTGTGATATGAAGTTCAAGTGCCACTGATCTGCTAGCAAAGGGACACGGTGAGCAGATGATTACAGGGCAGAGCACAAAGTTGCAATTTAGGAAGTTTCCAGAGGAAACTTGGTTAAATTCAGAATGGGGAGCAGGGTGCAGAAAGAAAAGGGGATATTTGAGATGAAGGGGCGATGTTTACAAACGCCCAGGAACAAGAGGAGACAAGAGGTTCCTCTAGGGAAGAGAAAGTATTTTAGGAATGTGGCAACAAGACCTAAGAGGTGGGTAGGGACCAGGTCACAAAGAACCTTGTTGGTCACGTCATGTCAAAGAGTTTGGTCTTTGTCTTACAGGGAGTGGGAAACTGCAAGTTATTTATTTCTAGGGGGATATTGATGGTTTTGAGTTTAAGGACAATTCCCCTGACAGCCACCATCAGAACCCACAGAAGAGGTTGTGAGAAGGGACAGGACAAGCCATTCCTCAGGGCTGTCGGAGCACAGGCAAGGCTGAGAGAGAAGGTGAATGGGCAGAGAGAGGAATCTATGAGAGGTGATCGCTGCTTGGATGTGGTGGGGGACAGGCAGTCAAGCCTTTGCTTTAGCAAGCTGGGTCAAGTGGTTCTGGATTTTACCAAGGTAAAGAAACCACTGGAAGAGAAACCAGTGTGGAAGGAAAATAAGATCATGTCAGAACATACTGATTTTGAGATCCTTGTGAAACATCCAAGTCTAACAGTTGAGAAGCTAGTTGGAAATGCAGGTCTAAAGGAGACTTCTTTCCTAACAGAAGTTAATTTTGTTTGGGACAGGGACAAGCCCAGCTGAAATGTCCTCTTTCCTACACTTTTGCCCATGTCCCTAGACTCTCTGTGATTGCTCCTGAGACCCCACCCCCACCCCCACCATGGTTGTTTCCAACCAAAGAGATCTAAACGGGTATAAATCACTGAGTGTAAATGCTGCAAAGGTTGAAGGTTATTGAACAAAGAACAGACCCAGCTAGCATTTCCCTTTTGCCTTTGCCCTTTTTCTTCTTCCTGCCTAAATGTAGTTGAGATACTTGGACAAGAAACAGCCATTGATGACCATGAGGATGAAGGCCCTAGTGCTACTGGTTTTGGGGGTTGAGTTCATTGTCGCTTGGTTGTGATGCATGACAAGAGAGGAAAGTTGAGGAAGAGGAAGCAAGCAGAGTTTTACTTGAAGAAAAGAAAGAACAAAGCTCCCTGCTTCTACAGACAGGCCTCATCAGCTTGCCAATAAGTAGCTTTGCTTTCTGGTAAGAGATGTAAGATGATTTTTTTTAATATTTTAAAAAGTATTTTATTTTTATGTTTTTTTTTATTTATTTGAGAGTGACAGACAGAGAAAGAGGGAGAGAGAGAGAGAGAATGGGTGCTCCGGGGCCTCCAACCACTGCAAATGAACTCCAGCCATGTGCGCCCCCTTGTGCATTTGGCTAACATGGGTCCTGGGGAATCAAGCCTAGAACTGGGGTCCTTAGGCTTCACAGGCAAGTGCTTAACCACTAAGCCATCTCTCCAGCCCTATTTTTATTTATTTACTTGAGAGAGAGAGAAGATGGGCAGGCCAGGGCCTCCAGCCATTGCAAACAAACTCCAGAAGCATGAGCCACCTTGTGTACCTGGCTTACACGAGTCCTGGAGAATAGAACCTGGGTCCTTTGGCTTTGCAGGCACTGCAATCGAACTCCAGATGCTTGCACCACCTAGTGGGCATGTGTGACCTTGCACTTGCCTCACTTTTGCACATCTGGCTTAGGTGGGATCTAGAGAGTTGAACATGGGTCCTTAGGCTTTGCAGGAAAGCGCCTTAACCACTAAGCAATCTCTCCAGCCCAAATAAAAATATACTTTTTATAAAAAAAAAAACCAATCCATTCAGGGTTATTTAGTGTATATTCAACTCCATGAAGTTTATTTTATAATCACTTTCCAGGTACATAATTAAAGGTTATTGACTCTGGTCATATGTGCTGACTTGGCTCCAAAGGTGGCGTGTTTTGGGTTCAGGACGTTACAGGTGTAGATCTGAGTTCAGAGGGCACCCACTGAGGTTTTCAGGTTCTTGTGTCTCAGGCCAAAGACTTGCATCAGGAGCACAGGGTTATTAATAAATACAGACAGTGTATTAAGAAACAAAAAGGCACTTTCAAGAATGGAAGTGGGCTAGAGAGTTGGGAAAGGGCACTGGGTCATAAGCCTCATGATCCTTTGCAGGTCGTTCACATAGCACCAGCCTTCCCAGGGTTTGTATACAGTGGGCTTTTCTCGGGCACGCTCTGTGGCAAGTATCCCAGGAGAGGAAGGAGTTCTACCCTTCTGCTAACTGGGACTGCTTTCATATATTAATCCTGATGCCTCTCTCGGCACATCCCTTGTCTCTTACCACAACTTGATGACCTGGGAAACCTTTGCTCTCTTCTGTCTTTCCCAAATCAACCAGCCCTGGTATCCTTTCCAGAAGACTGGTGCAAGGGCTTTCCCAGGATCTGGGCTGCAATGGAACCTGGTTGGCCCAGCCTTTATCAAGATTGCCACAGCCTCCTCATTTATCTGATCCTTTCCTTCCCATCCTGCCCCACTACAAACAAACACCTATTTTGCCTAACACGTCGGTGTGGACATTTTACTGCATGTTTTACACTGATGTTCTTCCTGGGCCGCACACCAAAGTCTTCCTTTCAGCAGACTAGGCCCCAAGCTGTCTATCACCACGCTGATATTCGTCCTCTGTCTCTGCACACAAGTTCAGCCACTTCGTCTCATTCTGCCTTTCTCTTGCCCTTTCAAGCCCTGGCAGGCTGTTTTCTTGGCAGAAATGCCTCTCTGCCACATGTTTCCACAGACTACAATCTCATCGCAGCCAGATTAATTTTCTGGTCTTCCCAGCAACTGGGAATGGGTAGACTCCCTGTTGCCCTTCTCCCTCAAACCTTCTGCCAAATTCCTCTCAAATCTTATTGATTTTTGCCTGATAATTATCTGGAAATGTGACCATTCCCTATTATCGTATCTACTCACCAGATCATTGGGTCTTTTCCAGTTCACTCAAGCTATCCTCCCTTCTCAAACATATTCACACCACTCCCTTGCTTAAAATGTTTTATTTTTATTTTATTTATTTATTTATTTGCAAGGAGAGAGAGAGTGGGGGGAAGGGAAATGGGTATGTCAGGGCCTCTTGCAAGCAAACTCCAGAGACACTTGGACCACTTTGTGCATCTGGTGTGGGTACTGGGGAACGGAACCCAGGCGGTCAGGCTTTGTAAGCAAGGACCTTTTAACGCTGAGCCTTCTCTCCAGCCCCCACTCCCTTGCCTAAAACTCTTCAGGCAACTAATAACTTTGTCCCTGCAGGTGGGAAGAGGCGCATTTCTATGCATCAAGTGCAGAGTGTGTGTCTTGGGGACCCCCCCCCCATCCTACTGTCCGCCTCTTGCTCTGAGCTCCTGTAGGGCCAGCTCCGCCCAGGAGGTATGATCCCGCCTCCGGCACCACACGGTCCCAGCCTTGGCTCAGCTCCTTATTATCTGGGTGCCCTTGGGCAAAATTTCAAATTCACTGTGTTCGTTTTGTCATATGTACAGGTCTTGCGTGAGTCATATGACCATTAGATTTCAAAATCCTCCTGAAGGATATTCAGAGCAGCGTCAAGGACAGAGCACATATTATGCGTTAGCCATTGTGCTCGTCACATCCATTTTAACTCTTGGGATAAATCTGTTTTGTCCACTTCTATTTCCTACAATAATAGCACATGACACATCGTAGGGGGCTGTTAAATATAGGTTACAAAATGAAATTTCCAGATGATTTGGCTAGTGTGTCTTGTCGTATTTCATTATGTCAGTTAAACTGCTATTAGGTTAAAAAATGGGAATTATGCTATTCTATTCTGAACTTAAGTCTTGCTCTGCAGTAGATGTTCCATTCATTCTTGTTGATTCTCATGCAAAGTGAGCCTGCCTGTTTTGCTTTTTTTTTTTTTTTTTTTTACATTGTCTGTATATATATGTAGCCAAGGCTGGCCTTGAGCTTGCCATCTTACTGCCTATATCTCCTGGTGCTGGTAAAATGATTTCACTTTTTTTTTTTTAGAGAGAGTGAAAGAGAGACAGAGAAGAGAGGGAGAGAATTGGCATGCCAGGGCTTCAGCCACTGCAATTGAATTCCATATGCTTGCGCCACCTAGTGGGCATGTGAGACCTTGTGCTTGCCTCACCTTTGTGTGTCTGGCCTACGTGGGATCTGGAGAGTCGAACGTGGGTCCTTAGGCTTTATAGGCAGGCACATTAACTGCTAGGCCATCTCTCCAGCCCAAATGATTTCTGTTTGTTTAAGTATTGTAGAAGTGTTGGGGGGGGGGACTGCCATGACTATGCCCGGCTGTAAAAGACCAAGAGGAGCGATGCAGGTTGGTAGTGCAATGGACAGCATGTCTGATGACAAACCAGAAGGAAAGAAATACCTTGAGACTCCTAAACTCGCTTAACCCAAGGCCATCTGAGACATCTGGTGTCCTGGTTTTCTGTGCTTGTGAAATATTACACGTTTTATATGAAAAACAAATGGGTTAAGGTTTGGATTTCTTCATCTTCTTGGGAAGTAGTAAAAAAGTTTTCAGGGCTGGAGAGATGGCTTAGTGGTTAAGGCACTTGCCTACAAAGCCAAAGGACTCAGGTTCGATTCCCCAGGACCCACATAAGCTGGATGCACAAGGTGGCACGTGTGTCTGGAGATCGTTTGCAGTGGCTGAGGGCCCTGGTGCACCCAATCTCTATCTGCCTCACACAAGTAACTAAGTAAAAAATTTGAAAGTATTAATTTTTTTTTTTTCAGTAAGAATCTTGTTACTGGGGAAATGGCTCCATGGGAAAGCACACTGGCTGTGTGGCATGGGGAACTAAATGTGATGCTGGGCACCCATAGAAAAGAAAGCTGGGCTTGGCTGTGCATACCTGTAACCGCGGTGCTGAAAGGGCCAGAGACAAGAAGATCCCTGGGGCTCACGAGTCAGCTAGTTTAGCTGAAAGATGGCGAGAGCTCCGGGTTCAGTGAGACAAAGGACACTCAGTGTCCTCCTCTGGCCTCTGCATTTGTGCACACAGGTTATGTGTATCTGCACATACACATGCACACACACACAAGATTTGGTTGAAAACTTTTAAAGCTGGGTTTCTATTTTTGTTGTTGTTGTTTTGAGGTAGGGTCTCACAGTAGCCCAGGCTGACCTGGAATTCACTATGGAGTCTCAGGGTGGCCTCGAACTCACGGCGATCCTCCTACCTCTGCCTCCCAAGTGCTGGGATTAACGGCGTGTGCCACCATGTCCAGCTCTTTCTTTATTTTTAAAAAAATTTATTCATTTGAGAGAAAGAGGCAGCAAGAGAGGTGACAGAGAGAGAGAGAATGGGTGCGCCAGGGCCTCCAGCCACTGCATGTGAACTCCAGACACATGCACCACCTTGTGTGTCTAGCTTACATGGGTCCTAGGGTATAGAACCTGGGTCCTTTGGCTTTGTAGGCAAGCACATTAACCACTAAACGATCTCTTCAGCCCCCTATTTGTTAATTGAAATGGGAATACAGGTGTTAGAGAAGTGGCTAAGTGGATAAAGCACTTAAGCTGGAGGACCTGAGTTCAGATTCCCAGCACCCATGTAAATGCCCACTGTGCTGGGCATGGTGGCACACACCATTAATCCCAGCACTCGGGAGGCAGAGGTAGGAGGATCGCCGTGAGTTGGAGGCCACCCTGAGACTCCATAGTGAATTCCAGGTCAGCCTGGGCTACCGTGAGACCCTATCCTGAAAAACCAAAATAAAGAAATAAATAAAAATAAAAATAAATTCTTGGTGGGTAAGGCCACCCACCTGTGCTCCCAGGACTCTGGGATGTCGAGATAGAGGGTCCTTAAGGCAAGCTGGATAGCTAGACTAATAGAATTAGCAAACCCTGGGTTCTAGTGAGAGACCATGTCTGAGTGAATAAAGGGAAGAGCTATTGAGGACAACACCCAGCGTCACCCTCGAGCCCTCACACACAAACACACACACACACACACACACACATGCATGTACATCCACACACAAATGAACATGCATACACACAAAAAAATTAATACAGATGTGCCTTGACTTACTATGACGTTACATCTAAAACTCATCCAAAGCTACCTCCTATTATAAATAAAGCTGCTATAAGTATTCTTTTTATTTTTATTTACTTATTTTGTTTTTTTTTGAGGTAGGGTCTCACTCTAGTCCAGGCTGACCTGAAATTCACTATGTAGTCTCAGGGTAGCCTCGAGCTCACAGCGATCCTCCTACCTCTGCCTCCCAAGTGCTGGGATTAAAGGCGTGCACCACCCGCCCCACAAATATTCTTTTTTTAAATTAATTTATTTGTGAGCAGAGACAGAACAGAGACAGAGAGAGAGAGAGAGAGAGAGAGAGAGAAAGAGAGAGAGAGAGATTGGATATGCCAGGGCCTCCAGCCACTGCAGATTAACTCCAGATGCATGCACCACCATGTGCATCTGGCTTATGTGGGTACTGGGGAATCGAACTGGGTCCTTAGACTTTGCAGGCAAGTGCCTTAACCACGAAGCCATCTCTCCAGCCCTGAATATGCTTGTATAAGGTTTTGTGGACGTATGTCTCCAGTTCTCCTGGTAAACATTTAAGTGTAAATTTGCCAGGTCATATGATAACTTTGCTTAGCATTTTGGGGATATGAAAAAGTGTTTGCAAAGCGGATCCCCATTTTACATACCAGCATGATGTGAGGGTTCCAAATGCCCTACCTTCTTTCTAACACTTGTTACTGTTGCTTTTAAAGCTTAGCCACCCCATCCTGGTGTGTGTGAAGAAGCATGTCATTTTGGCTTAGATTTGTTTTTTGTAGTGGCTGATGTTATTGAACATCTTCCTGGGTATGTATCAGACATTTTTCGGTCTTCGTTGAAGTCTTGGTAGAAATGTCTGATTAGATCATTTGCCATTCTTCTTTCTTTTTCTTTCTTTTCTCTTCTTCCCTTCTATCTTTCTCTCTTTCTTTCTTCCTTTTTGAGGCAAGCCCAACAGACTGGTCTCTTTTCTTTTTAAATGAGAGAGCGATAGCAAGAGTGAGAGAGAGAGAGAGCAAGCAAGAGAGAGAGAGTTGGCACACCAGGGCCTTCAGCTGCTGAAATTGAAGTCCAGACACATGTGCCTCCCCCTTGTATACATGTGCAACCTTGCACACGTACATCACTTATGCATCTGGCTTATGTGGGACCGGGAAAGTAGACTATGAGTCCTTAGGCTTTGCAGGCAAGCTCCTTAACCACTAAGCAATCTCTCCAGCACTCTTACTTTTTCTTCCTATTTCTTTTTTAATAAAAAAAAAAATTTAGGCTGGAGAGGTTGCTCAGTGGTTAAAGCTACTTTCTTGCAAAGCCAGATGGCCCTGTTTCAACTCAGTACCCAGGTAAAGCCAAGGCTTGCAAAGCGGCACAAGCATCTAAAGTTCTTTGCAGTGGCAAGAGGCCCTGGTTCACTCACATACTCAGTCTGTCAAATAAATATATATTTTTTAAGATTTTCCCCCCTATTTTTTGGTATGTTATTTCTATTTTATTTTCTTTTATTTTTTTTAAGAGGATCTTTAATCCCCACACATGGGAGGCAGCAGTAGGAGAATTGACATTTACATTTATTCCCATTTTATTTACTTTAAAAAATTCATGACCCTAAATAAGATGTAGATGTGCCGTATGTGGTCATTTAATCCAGGTAGCATCCATTTTAAGTACCTGTCCAGACTTTCTACATGCTTGGCAGTGGACTGCAGGGACGGGAATTGTGTGTCGCTGTACTGGGGCAGTTTTATTCCAGGGACCTGAAGACTTTTCTACACCTCCACTACCTCCACATTCTTCCCAGTTATCTCCTGGATCTCCTCTCTTTTCATTATCATCATCTTCCTCTTCACTTATTTGCATTGCTTGAACCTGGAGTCCTCTGTAATCGACCTCTTTTTGCTCAAATTCTTTCCATTCATCTTCATCCCAAATTGTCCGGCATCCTCCCTGTGGCTGACTTGGGCCCAGGGTGGGGGTGGCATCGAACCCGGGTTCAAGCAGGCGCAGTCCCAACGTACGGAAGCAATTATAGTTTTGAGTCACCACATCCCAGCTTTTTGCTCATTCCTTTTGCTTTAAATCTCATGTATCTCTGACTAGCTTTTAATTTTCTTTCTTTTCTTTTCTTTGGTGGGGAGTTGGTTTTTTGAGGTAGGGTCTCGCTCTAGTCCAGGCTGACCTGGAATTCACTATGTAGTCTCAGGGTGGCCTTGAACTCACAGAGATCCTCCTACCTCTGCCTTCCGAGCGCTGGGATTAAAGGTGTGCGCCACCACGCCCCGGCAGCTTTTAACTTTCTATGTAGCTGATGATGGCCTGACCTTGTCTTCCTGATCCTCTTGTCTCCACAACCTGAGTGTTGGAACTACAGTCATTTGCCACCATGATTTTTTTTTATTTTAATTATTTCTTTATTGGAGAGAAAAAGAAACAGAGAGAAAGATAAGAAAGGAATGGGCATGCCAGGGCATCTAGCCACTACAAACCAACTCCAGACACATGCACCACCTTGTGCATCTGGCTTACATGGGTACTGGGGAATCAAACTTGGGTCCTTAGGCTTTGCAGGCAAGTGCCTTAATCACTAAGCCATCTCGCCAGCCCCACCATGGGTTTTTAAAACTGTGGTTCTGGGGATTGAACCTAGGGCTTCATACATGCTAGGCAGATACTCTACCAATTGAGCTATGTTCTCAGCCCTTGCCTGTTTTTTAACTGGGTTGTCATTGAATTATTGAGTTGTGATATTGAGTTATATAGTCTAGATATGAATTTTTACAAATACATAATTTGTAACTATTTTCACCCATTCTGTGGCCTGTCTTTTTGCTTACTTGATGTCATTTTTATCAAAAAGTTTTTATTTTTATGAAATTCAGTTTAATCCAACTTCTTTCATTACTTTCTTTTTTTTGGTGTTTTATGTAAGAAGCCATTTCCTAATACAAGATTATAAATATTTGCTTATATGTTAACTTCTGAGAATTTTATAAGTCCTAGATTTTGCATTTAGGCCTACACTCTATTTGAGTTAAATTTTGAATACTGTGGCAAGAGGAGTCTGATTTCATTCTTTTGCATGGGGGTACCTTGTCCCAGCACCATTTGTTGAAGACTGTTTTTCCCTTATAGGCTTGTCTTGGCCTCCTTGTCAAAAATCTACTGACCAGAAAAGGAAAGCGTTTACTGCTGGACTCTCAAATTAATTCCATTGATCTATATGCCTATATTTATACTAGTATTATACTATTTTGCTTACTCTACCTTTATACTAAGTGTTCAGATTGAGAAGATTTTTTTTTCTTAATTTCAAGAGTTTTGGCTATTATAGTCATATCATTCTTGGGTAGACACCCCTACAGGATCTAAGTCAGCAAACCACAGAAATACTTGGGCATATCCTTATTGCTGCACTAGTCACAATAGCCAGGATGGAATCAGCCTAGATGGATGAATGAATAAATGTGGGGTTGGAGAGATGGCTCAGTGCTTGAGGCACTTGCCTACAAAAGCCTAACAACCCAGGCGTAATTCTCCATTACCCACATGAAGTCAGATGCAAAGTGGAATATTTGTTTGCAGTCGCTGGAGGTTCTCATGCTCCCATTCTCTCTGTGTCTCTCTGCTTGCAAATATTAATGACTCCAGATGCACGTGCTACCTACCATGTGCATCTGGCTTAGTGGGACCTGGAGAATCGAACCTGGGTCCTTAGGCTTCACAGGCATGGGCCTTAACCACTAAGCCATCTCTCCAGCCCCCCCATAGCCTTTTGACTAAGGTTAAACTTCCTTAAATCTCCAGCAGCCTACTGGAGGAGGTGCTACTGGAATGGATCTGTAGCCCAGTCCTAAGGTGTGTTCTGAGCAGTTTGAGCTCTGGCTGTTCCTGTTTCCTGGCTGTTGGTGTTTTCTCTCTGCTGTGAATGTATTGAAGTGAGCCAGCTTCTTTTGCCATTGATGGCATTTCTCCTGGATTCTGTAATCCTGAAACAAACCCTTTCCTCCCTTAAGCTGCTTCTGGTAGGTGTTTGTCCCAAGAACATGAAGGGAACTGCAATAGGGTGTAAAGGCAGGGCAGGGTGGAAACAAGAGAGGATATAGACAAGGAAAAAAAAAAGATACAATATTTCGGGCTGGAGAGATGGATTAGCAGTTAAGGCACTTGCCTACAAAGCTAAGGACCCAGGTTTGATTCCCCAGTACCCACATAAGCTAGATGCACAAGGTGGCGCATACACCTGGATTTCTTTTGCAGTGGCTGGAGGCCCTGGCACACCCATTCTCACTATCTCTGTCTCTGAAATAAATAAAATATTAAGAAAAGAAATACAGCCAGGGGTGGTGGCGAGACTTTAATCCCAGCACTCGGGGAGGCAGAGGTAGGAGGGCTGCAATAAGTTCAAGGCCACCCTGAGACTACATAGTGAATCCCAGGTAAGTCTAGGCTAGAGCAAGACCCTACCTTGAAAAAAAAATACAATTTTTGAGTGTTATCTCATATTCAGAACCTACATTGATGGACCTTCTTTTTTTCTTTTCTTTTTTTTTTTGTTTTTCAAGGTAAGGTCTCACTTACTCTAGCCTAGGCTGACCTGGAATTCACTATGTAGTCTCAGGGTGGCCTTGAACTCATGGCAATCCTCCTATCTCTGCCTCCCAAGTGCTGGAATTAAAGGCACGAGTCCCTATGCCCAGCTTCTAATTGACCTTTTTAAAAAATATTTTATTTTTATTTATTTATTTGACAGAGAGAGAGAGAGAGAGTGAAGAGAAAGAGAGAGAATGGGTGTGCCAATGTCTCCAGCCACTGCAAAGAAACTCCAGATGCATTCACCCCCTTGTGCATCTGGCTTACGTGGGTCCTGGGGAATTGAACCTGGGTCCTTTGGCTTTACAAGCAAATGCCTTAACCATTAAGCCATCCCTCTAGTCCTGATTGATCTTTTTGAGCAGGATCTCACTGTAGCCCCCAAGCTGGTCTCGAACACTTACAGAAGTCTTCCCGCCTCAGCCTCTCAAGTGCTGGCATGACAAGTGTGGGTCGTCAAGATCAGTTTAGAACCCACATTTATATATATAGGTCATGAAAACAGAGGGTGACTACTTGTGAGGAGGAAAAGGATCAATGTAAGGAGGAATGTGGAAGGGGGATGGGGAATGAATACAAGCAAAGTACGATGTTATACATGTATGAAATTGTCATGAAGATGCCCATTATTTTGTACACTTACTAAAAAGAAAAGGTTTTAGGTAGTTATAATTATTACATCTATCACAAATATACACAAACGTGAAAACGCTAGAGGACGAGCTTTAAGATGGCTTAGAAATAGAAGGCTTCCTACACCTCAATAACTTTTATTTATCTCTGTAGATTACCTTCTTGGATCTTTCCTGCTTATCTTTGTGTGTTTCCAGTAACCATCCAACTAGCACTTGGTACACAGAAGATGTCCAGTGTTCAAGAGAAAAACTCAGGTATCCTATTTCTATTAAAATACACTGTCTCTCTAGGTTTTGAACTTCACAAGTAAAAGTTTTTCATCAGTCATCCGCTAGGATCACTTTGTGGAGACAGTGGGCTCTCTTCCTTCCCCTCTTTTCTACCTTCGTACCTCACAGGATTGATGGATTGATTGATCTAGAAAACAGCAATTGTTTGACACTTAACCTCTGCTCTTCATTTTGTATGCTCTGGTCAAGCAGAGTCTTGCAAGTTAAGACCATAAAGAATGGAAAGCAAGGTCTTTGTTCATGATGGCATCATGGGCGGATGAAAACAAGGGGCAAAGGACCTCTTGGGTATAAAAATCAGAGAAGTCTTTAAGGAGCTAGATTTTTAAAGGACAAATGTGTGTGGGGGGGTAGTTAGACAAATTCAAGAGCAAAGGCAGGAATACTAGAGGCGACACATTCCCAGAGAGGGGGCAATTTGATGGAAGCAACTGGGTGCAACTGTGGTTCTAATAGTCCACGTTGGAGGCTCTGTGTGGAGTATTTGAGTCTTGATGCTGGAAGTAGGAGGCTGATTTTTGACTGGGGAGTAGAGCACAGTTAGAAGGCAGAAATTTCTGCACTTAGAAACCCAACTGGCAGTAGGCAGATTTTTTTGTTTGTTTTGGTTTTTGAGGTAGGGTCTCACTCTAGCCCAGGCTGAGTTGGAATTCACTCTGAGGTCTCAGGGTGGCCTCGAACTCACAGCAATCCTCCTACCTCTGCCTCCCAAGTGAACTACCACACCTAGATAGTCTGTTTTACTGGTTTATTCAATCCATAGTTTTTATTTGTGTGTATGTGTGTGTCAGAGAGAGAGGAATAGAGAGAGAGAGAGAGAGAGAGAGAGAGAGAGAGAGAGAGAGAGAAAGGGAGCATGCCAGGGCCTCCAGCCACTACACACAACACATGCACCACTTTTTATACCTTGCTTTATGTTGGTTCTTAACCACTGAGCCATCTCTCCAGCCTCCAATCCTTACTTTACAAAACATTTAATTTATTTATTAGGAAAGGGGCCAGATGGAGAATGGGTGCTCCAGGACCTCCAGCCAGCGCAAACAAACTCCAGATGCCCGTGCCACCTGTGTATCTGGCTTTATGTGGGTACTGGGGAATCAAACCTGGGTTCTTAAGCTTTGCAGGCAACCACCTTAAACACTGAGCCATCTCTCCAGGTCCCAATCCATATATATTTTAATTTTATTTTTTATAATTAACAATTTCCATGATTGTAAACAATATCCCATGGTAATTCCCTCCCTCCCCCCACTTTTCCTTTTGAAACTCCACTCTCCATCATATCCCCTCCCCCTCTCAATCAGTCTCTCTCTTATTTTGATGTCATGATCGTTTCCTCCTACTATAATAGTCTTGTGTAGGTAGTGTCAGGCACTGTGAGGTCATGGATATCCAGGCCATTTTGTGTCTGGAGGAGCACGTTGTAAGGAGTCCTACCCTTCCTTTGGCTCTTACATTCTTTTCTCCACCTCTTCCACAATGGACCCTGAGTCTTGCAAGGTATGATAGAGATATTGCAAAGCTGAGCACTCCTCTGTCACTTCTTCTCAGCACCGTGGTGCCTTCTGAGTCATCCCAAGGTCACTTCCATCTGAAAAGAGAAAGTTCTTTAATGAAAAAGTGAAAGTTGGGCTGGAGAGATGGCTTAGTGGTTAAGCGCTTGCCTGTGAAGCCTAAGGACCCCGGTTCGAGGCTCGGTTCCCCAGGTCCCACGTTAGCCAGATGCACAAGGGGGCGCACGCGTCTGGAGTTCGTTTGCAGAGGCTGGAAGCCCTGGCGCGCCCATTCTCTCTCTCTCCCTCTATCTGTCTTTCTCTCTGTGTCTGTCACTCTCAAATAAATAAATAAATAAATAAAAATTTAAAAAAAAAAAAAAAAAAAAAAAAAAGAAAAAGTGAAAGTAGCATTAATATATGGGCATGAACATTAAGAGAAGTGCTTACTGGGCAGTTTAATGAGCATACTATAAACATTTAGCCAGATAGCAACAAATGTTACACCCCTAGGGCTCATGACTACTCCTGTTTTAAGTTTTCAGTATCAGGGATGTATTCCCTCCCATGGAGCAGGCCTCCAGTCCAATTAGAGGGCAGTTGGTTTCCCCCATAACAGATGTGCCACTATTGCACCGAGTGGCTCATTTGGCCTCTTGCAGTGTCCACTGTGGAGTATGTCCACTGGTGATTTTTCTCTCTCCCATTGAACTGCATGCAGTGTGGCTTTTTCCAGCTTTCTGTCAGCCAGTCTACATGGAGGGGGTTATCAGCTCAATTCCAGCAGGATTTCTCAGTGATCTTGCAGCCCAAGTATGTGGTGTCTTCAGCAATAGGGTCTTACCATCTATTCCTGGTGGGAAACCAAGGGCCTCAGCTACGGCCTGTAATGTTTTGGGGGCATCAGGGACCTTGCTGGCCAACAACTCACTGGCAGATATCCCATCCCTAGCACTGAAAATTTTCTACTGACATTCTATGGCTCCTGTGTGTTCCATTGTCCAAAAAAGTATGATTTATCTATATGATATATCTATATGATTTATCTATATCCTCTTAGATTTTCCCAATCCATATTTTTAAAAGATCTCAACACACACACACCCACACACACCACACAGATTTTTCTTTCGATCCTGAGTTGCCCTATCCCTTTGTCCCCAAGAAACACTAGGTAACTATCAGATTAGTTACGCTTTGAAGTCCTGGGAATTGTGGAAGCTGGCTCGGGGGTGCTTCTTCTGGGCTGCTCGTCTGAGGCCTGCGGCTGATGTCAGACATTGCACAGGTTTAGTCAAGCAGGGGCTTGACGGAGTAAGCCTTCCTCTCACCCCCGCCTCAATTAATTACATCAAACCGCCCACTCACTAACAGAGGCTCAGCCCCACGCCCGCAGGGACAGAGGAGAGGGTACCAGGAACCTCACACCCAGCTCCCCGGGCTTGTCGGGGCGAGCCAGGCAGCGTCCCCGTTCCCACACGCTTCCCCCCCCCCCCATCTGATCACGACCGTGGCAAGGATGGACCCAGGCGCCTCCGCGCCCTTGAAGATGCCAGGGGGCAGCGAGCTGGGGCGGGGGGGCGTGGCCTCCGCTGGACACGCCCCCGTGACGCGCAGGCCCCGCCCCTCTGGGGAAGAGGGAAGCCCCGCCCCTCGCCGGAGCGCGCGCAGGGCTGGAGTCGGCCCCGGAGCGGCGGCGGCGGCGGCTTCGCGGGGCGCGGGTGGAACGCTGGGCTGCGGCGGCGCGATGGCTCCGGCGGCCGATCGCGAGGGTTACTGGGGTCCCACGACGTCCACGCTGGACTGGTGCGAAGAGAACTACGCCGTGACCCGGTACATCGCCGAGTTCTGTGAGTGTGGCCTGGGGCGGGCGGGCGGGCGGGCGGGCGGGCGAGCGGCCGAGGGCAGGGAGGAGGCTCCGGGCGAACCCGGCGGCGAGCGCGCGGGCGGCAGGCCGGAGCCCACCGGGCTGTGGGGCACCGGAGACGCGCGGGAGACGAGGAGCGGGGCTGGGCATGGGGATTCCGACGTGAAGTCCGCGAAGAGGTGGTGCAGGGACCGGAGAGGGCCCCGGGGAACTGCTGCCGCCACCTTCACCGCGCAGCCACGCGGGCACGGGCGGGCATGGGGACACTTCCTAGCTTCGTCCTCCACCGCGCTGTGACAGCTCTTGGGGGCCTTCCTCGTTGCCCCCTCGCTCACCTCCAGGGAGCAGTCCTACCGTTTCTGATACTCGGTATCAGAGATCACCAGCTGACCCCCCCTCACCCCCCCCCAGTACCCCTGTTCAGCTATCATCTTGCGCCAGAAGTAGAGGACGGAGCCCCTCATCTCTGCCTCCCCGCTCGTGCCAGGCACGAGGGACCAAGCTGCTGCTGCGATCTGCGCCCGTGTCACGCTTGCTAGGGGTTAATGGTCACCTGAGGACACGACTCACAAACTTCCAACGACTTCCCGCTGAATGCACCTTCTGAGGACCTAGGGGTTCCCGTGCAGCTGGTGCCAATAAACGCTGCTGGCCAGGTTGGCTTGTGTTTCTCTGGATCTCTGCCTCTGTGACTGTCTCCAGTACCCCCAACCACCCCACTCCCGTCTCCCTTTCTTGCATCTTTTGTAGATAATTATTCCTAACAGGCTAGGAGAAATCTGCCACTTTTTCTACTGTTCAGTCAAGTTTTGAGAGCACAGTGTTTGAACTATTCTTTGCTTCTGGCTAGATACAGAGACTATTCTCTGGCTCTTACTTCATTATTATTACTATTATTATTATTATTATTATTATTGAAAATTGGTGGTTTTTTTTGTTTTGTTTTTTTAGGGGGGGGCGGTTCAAGGTAGGGTCTCGCTCCTGGAACTCTGTAGTCTCAGGCTGGCCTCAAACTCACAGTGATCCTCCTACCTCTGCCTCTCTAGTGCTGGAATTAAAGGCGTGCGCCACCACGCCCCAGCTCCTTCTTTGAAGTAGACTTGTTTTCTTAGGACACAAGAACTTTCCACTGTTGAGCCCTTCTTCAAGACCTGTGTATTTGAGTTGGCTTTGTAGAAAAAGGCAAGAATTTCATGCCAGATGTTCCTATAGAACTCTCTTTGCATTTTTCAGGGTTTTAGTACCATCCTCTCGAGACCATGATTTAGGCTGAGAATCAGATTGGTTTTTTGTTTTGTTTTGTTTTTTGTTTTTCGAGGTATGGTCTCAGTCTGGCTCAGGCTGACCTGGAATTAACTATGTAGTCTCAAACGTATGGAGTCCTCCTAACTCTGCCTCCCGAGTGCTGGGATTAAAAGCGTGCACCACCACGCCCGGCTGGATTGTTTTTTTTTTTTTTTCTTCCTGAATTACTTTTTAAAATTCATAATTTTTATATAATAATGGAGAAAAATGGGCAAAGGGATCATTTATAGTGCAACCACTTGGCAGCCCAAACACTGGTAAAGGTAGCCCTTTACCAACTTATTGTTAGTTAGATCGCTTTGGCAATACTATCAGAGGATCATGACCATGAGGAAGACTTAAAAATCATGCTTTTAGAGCTAAAAATGTATGACTTTTTTCTCCCTGTTAGGGATCTTCAAATACTGGATGGGCTATCACATAGGGTAGGTAACTCTCTAAATTTCTCTAGAATATGGAATTAAGCACAGTGGTTGAAAGAAACTTATCTGGAAGTGGGGATATTTAACACAAGGAAACTTTCTGAATAGTAATGTTGTCATTGAACCTGTTGGTTTGAGAGTAATGTATAAGAGTTTTCTGTCATTGAAAGGTTAAAATAGACATTGTTCACCTAACTAATGTATTTTAGAAGAAATTAATTGTTTAGTGGAGAAAAAGAACCAGCCTTATTGGTTTGGAGTTCCTTTTCAGCCTTACCAGTCCACATAGTTAATAATGACTCAGTTTAGAATCAAAGTTTTAGATTAAAATCAAGAGAAAACTGGCCGTCGAGTCATGTGGACTGTGAGAGACCATGATAATGGTGTTTTGGCAAATATTTTTAAGAAATGGGAAATAACTTTAGTTTGCAGCGTCCTCAGAAGAGGAAACTCCGAGAAGATTGCAAGCCTTTTTTTTTTTTTTTTTTTAAATGAACAAGAGACAGAAAGAGAAAGAGACTTGGTGCACCAGGGCCTCCAGCCACTGTAGTCAGACTCCAAACACTTGCACCGCCTTGTGCGCATGCGTGACCTTTCACGCTTGTACCACCTTGTGCATCTGGCTTACTTGGGATCTGGACAGTTTAACATGGGTCCTTAGGCTTCTCAGGCAAGCAAGCCCCTTAACTGCTAAGCCATCTCTCCAGCCTTTTTGTTTTTTGCAAGACAGTTTTGACATAGGAATCAGAGAGGTTGTAAGAAGAGGGTAAATAAATGAATGTGTTAGCAACCCTTTTGCACATGTACCCTGTGAGAAAATGATCTGGAGGAGGTTGAGTCAGATTGTCGTACCATAATAAGTGGTGGGTATCTATCATAACTTGGAGTAAGAGAATTTGAACCTTGAAAAATATGTTGATTAAAAAGGCATAGTGTTGTGGTACATGCCTATAATTCCAATACTTGGGAGAGGAAGCAGGAAGATCAGGAGTTTAAGGCCATGTTTACCTACATAGCAAGTTTGAAGCCAGTCTGTTTTTTTAAAAAATTTTTTGTATCCTTTCATTTATTTATTTATTTATTTATTTATTTGAAAGTGATGGACAGAGAGAAAGAGACAGAGAGAGAGAGAGAAAAAATGGGTGCGCCAGGGCCTCCGGCCACTGCAAACGAACTCCAGATGCGTGCGCCCCGCTTGTGCATCTGGCTAATGTGGGTCCTGGAGAATCGAGCCTCAAACCGGGGTCCTTAGGCTTCACAGGCAAGCGCTTAACAGCTAAGCCATCTCTCCAGCCCCCAGCCTGGTTTTTATGAGACACTGCCTCCAAAAAAAAAAAAAAAAAAAAAAAAAGGTGTGTGCTGGAGAGATGGCTCAGTGGTTAGAGGCACTTGCTGTAATGTAAGCCTGTTGGCCAGCACCCATGTAAAGCCAGCTACAAAGTGGTACACATATCTAGAATCCCAATATGCTAAGGCAACGGTACGAGGAGCCAGGGGAATCCAAAAGTTTAAGGGCCAAGTAGATTTGTTGTAGCAACAGAAACAGGGGAGCAAGGTGAAAGAAGGGTATAAGCCCTCCCAAAGAACAAACTCCCTCCTCAGACCTCCACTGGTTGTTGTGGCACATTTGTGTTCACACACATGCACGTGCACACACGCATACTCACACACACGTTATACTTGATCATCCATTCATTCATAACCACATATAAACAACATAATAAAAAGCCCAAAGAAATAAAAACTATGCTGCTTAATATATTTAAAATATGTATTCAGTGAAGGTCAGAGGACAACCTCAAGGTCTTTCTACCTTCTTTTTGAGACAAGATCTCTTGTTTTTGCCACTGTGTGTGCCAATCTGGCTGGGCCATGAGCTTCTGGGTTCCCTTGGCTCTGCCACCCATTGCTCTAGGCCTTTGGGATTGCAAGTGTGTGCCACTTCACATCAGGCTTTCTGTGAGTACTGGGAAATTAAACTTGGGTCAGCAGGTTTGTAATCAAATGCCTTTATCCACTGAGCCATTTCTCCAGCCTCCATGAACTTGAATTTCTAAAAAAAATAACTTAAGGTTGCAATAAGTGGTGTAGAAATTCAAACTAAGGTCATATTTTAAGTCAGTTATGCTGTATTGCTTCTCCATCATTGTTTTTATCACACACTTTTTGTCTGTCCCTCTGCATTCAAGGAAGGAGCACACATGAAATCCTGTGCCATCACAAAAGCCAAGTTGAATCACCATTCTCAACTTTCTACTATTCACTTCTCTTTTAGCTTTAGGGTGTATAAATTTTGGATAATACTGACTTTGAAGAATTGCAGCTATGGCAATGGTCACTTTCATTCCTGAAAAGCCATCTGTTTTTTGTTTTTGTATTTTTTGAGAGAGAAAATGGGCGTGCCAGGGCCTTTCAGATGCTGCAAACGAACTCCAGATGCATGCGCCCCCTTGCGGGCATGTGCGACATTGCATACTTGCGTCCCTGTTGCGTCTGGCTACATGGGATCTGGAGGATTCGGAGTCCTTAGGCTTCACAGGCAAGCGCCTTAACTGCTGAGCCATCTCTCCAGCCCTGAAAAGCCATCTTTTTCTTTTTTCTTTTTTCTTTTTTAATTTTTGAGAGAGAGAGAGAGGCAGAGGGAGAGATAGAGAGAATGGTCCTGCCAAGCATCTTTTAAAAAAATATATTTTATTTATTTATTTATTTATTTTAGAGAGAGAGTGAGAATGGGCACGCCAGGGCCTCCAGCCCCTGTGAAGGAACGCCACATGCATGCGCCCCCTTGTGCATCTGGCTTAGTGGGTCCTAGAGAATCAAACCGGAATTCTTTGGCTTTGCAGGCAAATGCCTTAACCGCTAAGCCACCTCTCCAGCCCCCAAGCCTGGCTTGCCATTTAGAAAATAACTGAGTGCAGTGCTTGCCTTCTTAGTAACTTATGACGTGGAATAAATATCTTTTCCTATACCTTGACAAATCTGTTTTTAAGTTTTGGTTGAGCTTTTAACTTTTTTCCCTTTTATTTATTTATTTTTCTTTCTATTTCAAAAGAACTCCAGATGCAAGTGCCACCTTGTGCGTCCGGCTTATATTGGGGAAGTGAACCTGGGTCCTTAGGCTTCAAAGCCAAATGCCTTAAGCACTAACGCCATCTCTCCGGCCCAGCTTTGACATTTTATTCGCTGTTTTTTACAAATTGTGAAACATCTTCAGGAGTTCTTTTAAGTTAGAAGTGTTTGTTTTTAATTTTTTTTTAAAATTTTTATTTATTTATTTATTTGAGAGCCACAGACAGAGAGAAAGGGGGGAGAGAGAGAGAGAGAGAGAGAGAGAGAGAGAGAATGGGTGCGCCAGGGCCTCCAGCCACTGCAAACGAACTCCAGACGCGAGCGCCCCCTTGTGCATCTGGCTAATGTGGGTCCTGGAGAATCTAGCCTTGAACAGGGGTCCTTAAGCTTCAAAGGCAAGCGTTTAACCACTAAGCCATCTCTCCAGCCCTTGTTTTTAAATTTTTTATAGCTCTGTTTACATTTGATTGCAATTTCCACTGATTAGAATTTGTTTCCTTGCTGCCCTTTCATTGTTGTGGCAAGGCTTCCTCCTCTATATTACTCACTTTTGCAAGATGTCGCCTAGAGACAAGGAAGCCACTCAGCTACGTGCCTTGCTGTCTGTACATGATCTAACAACCGATCCTCAATGACTTTGAAAGAGGTGACTTATCACTGATGGAAGTATAGTTTTTTATTATTTATGTAATCGTGGATGGATGATCTAGTAGCAAACGCTCGTTGTTCAGAGAACACACAGTAGTAACTAAAAGTTGAGCTGTGTTGTTCAGGCCTTTGGTATTATTTAACTAAACTCTGGTAAACTAAAATATGTGCGTATTGGAACCTTGCGTAGTGAAGGCTGCTTCTATGTTAATAATCCTTAGAGCGTTCCTCCTACGTAGATGATGATACCTCATTTTAAAGGAGATAAACTGGGTCTTGGAAAAGTTGCGCACCTGCCCAATGTCACATAGCTGTGCTTCCGCATGGTAGTGGTAGAAATGGTATTCAGTCTCGGGTCTGACAACTTCCTGCCAAGACACACAATTTACAGGAAGCAAAATTTCAAGTACTAGTGGTTTAAAAACTTATACCTGGTCTGGAGAGGTGGCTTAGTGGTTAAGTGCTTGCCTGCACTGTGAAGCCTAAGGATCCCGGTTTGAGGCTCGATTCTCCAGGACCCACGTTAGCCAGATGCACAAGGGGCACACGTGTCTGGAGTTCATTTGCAGTGGCTAAAAGCCCTTGCGCACCCATTCTCTCTCTCTATCTGCCTCATTCTCTCTCTGACACTCTCAGATAAATAAAAATGAACAATAAAAAACTTAAGCCGGGCGTGGTGGCGCACGCCTTTAATCCCAGCACTCGGGAGGCAGAGGTAGGAGGATCGCTGTGAGTTCAAGGCCACCCTGAGACTCCATAGTGAATTCCAGGTCAGCCTGGGCTAGAGTGAGACCCTACCTCGAAAAACCAAAAAAAAAAAAAAAAAACTTAAAAAAAAATAAATAAAAACTTATACCTAAAGGGAGGTGAAATGGAGAAGCTTTTATTATGGCCTTAGACAAAAACTTAGCCAGTTGAAGATTATTCAGGGAGCTGGATATCGTGGCTTATGCCTGTAATCCCAGTACTTGAGAGGTGAAGGCAGGTGGACCAGAAGTTCAAGGTTATCGTAGCCTATAGAATGAGTTTGAGGCCATCCTGGACTGAATAAGGCCCTGTCTTAACTCCCCCTTCCCCCAAATACACACACACACACACACACACGTTGAGCATGTAACTCCATTGGTAGAGTGCTTAGGTAGCATGTATGAATCCCTGGGGTTGATCCCCAGAACCACATAAAACTTGGGCATGGTGATGCATGCCTCTAATCCCAGCCCTCGGGAGGTGGAGTTCGAAAATTCAGAAGTTCAGGGTCACAGCTAGGGCAATGGAATGTCGCGTGTGCCAGCCCACAGAGCGCCATGACTGAAGGAAGCCTGACATGTGCTCACATAGTTCAAGGAAAGATGGAAGGAAAAGGCTATAGAAAAGGAAAGGAGAGCCGAGCATGGTGGCGCACGCCTTTAATCCCAGCACTCGGGAGGCAGAGGTAGGAGGATCGCCGTGAGTTCGAGGCCACCCTGAGACTCCATAGAGAATTCCGGGTCAGCCTGGGCTAGAGTGAAACCCTACAAAAGAAAGAAAGAAAGAAAGAAAGAAATGGAAAGGAAAGGATAGCAAAAGAAAAGAGCAAAAACCAGATACTCCTTGTGGCACATGTATGGTAGAAAAAGCTTCTCTTGACACAATTCTAAGACAAGACAAAACAGTATATATTCATTCAATGACATTTTTAAAAATAATTGATAAAAGCTAACAGAAATAATAATAGTTAACAGTTATGAGGGGTACTAGACAACATTTGTTTAATTGTGTGTGTTTTCTGGGAAGTGGACTTAGGGCTGGGCATGCTAGGCAAACACTCTGCCGCAAATAGAGCTGTCTCCAGCTTCAGTGGGCAGCCTTCTTAAGTGTATTATTGATAAGAACACTTACCATAATCCCCACAAGTCTTTTTTAAAAAAAATAGGTATTTGGGCTGGAGAGATGGCTTAGTGGTTAAATGCTTGCCTGTGAAGCCTGAGGACCCCTGAGGTTTTGAGGCTCGATTCCCAGGACCCACGTTAGCCAGATGCACAAGGGGGCGCACGTGTCTGGAGTTTGTTTGCAGTGGCTGGAGGCCCTGGCACGCCCATTCTCTCTCTGTGTCTGTTGCTCTCAAATAAATAAGTAAAAACAAACAAAATAATTTAAAAATAATAATGTATTTGCAAGTAGAGAGAGATAGAGAAGAAGCACACACACAGGGGGAGAGAGAAAGAATGAATGGGCACACCAGGGCCTCCAGCCATTGCAAACAAACTCTAGATGCATGTGCCACTGTGCATCTGGCTTTACATGGGTACTGGGAAATTAAACCCTGGTTAATAGGCTTTGAAAGCAAGTGCCTTAACTGCTGAGCCATCTCTCCAGCTCCCTACAAGTCTTTTAAGTTATTCTTTTTAGTCCTGCTTTAGAAATCTGAAAATTTAGGACAATGAAGGATTAAATAATTTTTTCAGGATTTTCTACTTTGCCAGTGGTAAAATGACAATTTAATTTATTAAGCCTGACCACAGACCATGTTCTCACTTTCTTCCCTCCCCCCTCCCCTCTCCTCCCCTCCTTTTTCTCCCTATTGCCCCTTTCTCAGCTGTTTCTCAGTCTGTGAGCAAAACTCTCCTAGGGAGTTTTAGGTAGTGTAGAAGGTCATATCAAAGTAATCAAGCTTGAAGGTGTGTTTAGTACCTGGCAAATGATAGAGCCTAAAAGGGACAGCAAGAACAGCTTACAGTAGCATGAAAGTCTTGGATGTTTTACGGTGGGGAAGATTTGATGGAAAAGGCATACACTGGAGACAGAATCATGTTGTCTCTCTGGACTTTGCTCCATTTGAGGCTGTGACTTTGGGCAAACTGCTTACTCATTCTCTGTATCAGTTTATTTTCAGTAAAATAATGATAATGATATTTGACTCTCCAAACCCCAGTAAACCCAGGGCCTCAGACATGTTGGGTGAGCACTCTGCCCCAGAACTACACTTTTAGCCCTTAATTGGATTTTTAAGTGAAAGTGAAAAATTTTAAATATTAAACAAAGTCGACGTAGATTATACCATTAACATTTTTACTGTAACTCTTTTTTTAAATTTTTTTTTAATTTATTTGAAAGTGACTGACAGAGTAAGAGAGAGAGAGAGAGGGAGAGAATGGGCGCGCCAGTGCCTCCAGCCACTGCAAACAAACTCCAGATGCGTGCGCCCCCTTGTGCATCTGGCTAACGTGGGTCCTGGAGAATCGAGCCTCGAACCTGAGTCCTTAGGCTTCATAGGCAAGCGCTTAACCGCTAAGCTATCTCTCCAGCCCTTTACCGTAACTCTTTATCACCTATCTCTTCATTTATCCATTCCTTTTCTCTGCCATGAATTGATTTATTTTTTTGATACATTTCAAAGTAGATTCCAGACACGCATGCACACATGTGCACACACACACATGCACTTTTTTCCCTAAAACCTTCAACATTTGGTTAGGCCACCTATAATTACAATACTTGGAGGTAGAGGTAGGAGGATTGCTATGAGTTCGAGGTCAGCCTGAGACTGCGTAGTGAATTTCAGGTCATCCTGGGCTAGAGTGAGAGCTCACCTCCAAAAGAAAAATTTCAGCATGCACGTCATTATCTAAGTTCAGATATATATTGCATGTGTGTGCACATGTGTGGAGGTGCATTTTGTGAGGGGGCAGACGTTGACGTTTTCCTCAGTCACTTTCCAGTTAATGTTTTGAGACAGTCTTTCACTGAACCTAGAGTTCACTGATTTGGCTAAAGTAGCCAGGCAGTATGGCCCTAAGCTCTTCCTGTCTCAGTTTTCCCAGCGTTGGGATTATAAGCATGAGCCACTAGGCCTGGCTTTTTACATGAGTATCGGGGATCTGAACACAGGTTCTTATGCTTGTGTGATTGAGCCATCTCTTTACTGATTGAGCCATCTTTTTACTGATCGAGCCATCTCCCTGGTCAATTCTATATGTGCATAAAATTGATATAAAACTTACATTCAGTATAATACATCAATACTGTTTTTTTTTATTTTACACTTTTTAAAATTTATTATTTTATTTTATTTTTTTTTAAATTTTTGTTTTGTTTATTTATTTGAGAGCGACAGAGAGAAGGAGGGAGGGGGAGAGAGAGAGAGAGAGAGAGAGAGAGAGAGAGAGAGAGAGAGGGAGAGAGAAAATGGGCACGCCAGAGCTTCCAGCCTCTGTAAATGAACTCCAGATGCATGCGCCCCCATGTGCATCTGGCTAAAGTGGGTCCTGGGGAATTGAGCCTCGAACCAGGGTCCTTAGGCTTCACAGGCAAGTGCATAACCACTAAGCCATCTCTCCAGCCCTATTTTTATTTTTATTTATTTATTTGGCAGAGAGAGAATGGAGAGAATGGGCATGCCAGGGCCTCCAACCACTGCAGACGAACTCCAGATGCATGTGTCACCTTGTGCATCTGGCTAACGTGGGTCCTTTGGCTTTGCAGGCAAGCACCTTAACCGCTAAGCCATCTCTCCAGCCCTGATACTGTTTTTGTTTTTTTTTTTTTTAATTGGCTACTTTTTGAAAAGTGCATACGCTGAATCTTTCTGAAGGTGTTGGTTGCGGATGTTCATGAGTGCACTTCTGGGCCTTGGATTCTCCTCTCCATCAGGGAAAACAACCAAACAGGATATGAGGCTTCTCCACAACAAGGAAAGCTCTTCCCGCTCCTCAGTGAGTCCCCACTGCCCCCTTTTCCTTCCTCTCTAGTGCGAGCATTGTTCAGATTTTCTTCTTCTCTCTATCATAAGGTAGACTTGCCTGTTCCGTAACTGCACATACATGGAATGAATCGTCGTATTTCCGGGTTGGGGAAGGATTCTTTTGCTCAGTTACTATGTGGTAGTTGTGGTTTGATTCAGGCGTCCCCCATAGACTTTGGTGTTCTGAATGCTAGGTTCTCAGCTGATGGAGATGTGAGAATTAATGTCTCCTGGAGATGGTGTATTGTTGGGGGTGGGCTTATGGGTGTTATAGCCATTTTCCCCTTGCCAGTGTTTGGCACACTCTCCTGTTCCTGTTGTCCACCTTATGTGGGCCAGGGGGTGATGTCCACCCTCTGTTCATGCCATCGTTTCCCCTGCCGTCATGGAGCTTCCCCTCGAGCCTGTAAACCAAATAAACCTTTTTTCTCCACAAGCATCTCTTGGTCGGGTGGTTTCTGCCAGCGATGCAAACCTGACTGCAACAGTAGTAGGTCATTGTATGACTGTGTCCTAGTTTGAGAAACCCATTTTCCTGTTGACGGGTGGCCATCTGCATTTTCACATTTTGGCAGTCAGAAATAGAACTGCTGGGAATATTCTTGAAGAAGGCTTTTTGTGGACACACACACAAATACATAAGTACACATGCATGCATACATACACACCCCCCAACTTGTGGCAATCCCGCCTCAGCCTTCTCAGTGCTGATACTGCAGGCGTATGCCTCTCTACCTGGTTAGTGGATAGGTGCTTTGTTTCTTGTAGGTAAACTCTTAGGTTTGGAATAAGTAGGACATAGAGTAGGTACATGTTTTTTTTCTGTTAGAAACTGTCAGGTCTTTCCCACTTCTACACTCACAATATTTTGTTTCTCTCTTTTTTTTTTTTTTTTTTGATAAAGGGTCTTGCTCTGTAGCTCAGGCTACCCTTGAGCTTCCTGTGTAGCCCATGCTGGCTCTCAGTTCAGGCCGTTATCCTGCCTTAGCCTCCTGAGTCCTGGCGATTACAGGTATTTGCCACCATGCATCCAGCTTACACTCACAGCGTTTGACACACATCCTTGAACATTTTTTTTTGTTGTTTGCTTTTCGAGGTAGGGTCTCACTCTAGCCCAGGCTGACCTGGAATTCACTACGTAGTCTCAGGGTGGCCTCGAACTCACAGTGATCCTCCTACCTCTGCCTCCAGAGTGCTGGGATTAAAGACATGCACCACATTCCCGGCTCCTTGTCCGTATTTTGTATCACTTGTTTTCATTAACTGTTCTGGTGACATGTCCTTGCATCCTATTGGATCTTGTTCATTCTTAGCTTCTCAGTGTGTCTCCTCCTTTCCTCTGTCCTGACGTACTCCAGTCATTGCTCTTACTGTTCTGTGAGAGAACAGTAAATTGTCTTTTAAAAAATCATAAACTGGGCTGGAGAGGTGGCTTAGCGGTTAAGCGCTTGCCTGTGAAGCCTAAGGACCCCGGTTCGAGGCTCGGTTCCCCAGGTCCCACGTTAGCCAGAGGCACAAGCGGGCGCACGCGTCTGGAGTTCGTTTGCAGAGGCTGGAAGCCCTGGTGCGCCCATTCTCTCTCTCTCCCTCTATCTGTCCTTTTCTCTGTGTCTGTCGCTCTCAAAATAGATAAATAAATAAATAAATAAATAAATAAAATTTAAAAAAAATTTTAAAAAATCATAAACTTTGGGGTGGTTATTCAGCAATAGTTAACTGAAAACAGTGTTTGAAGTTGAGTTTGGAGCAGTTTTGAGTTCTTGTGTAAACTCTGTGCCAAATTACACCATCTTTTTGCATGTGTGTTGTGGCATGTGTATGGTGTGTGCACGTGTACGTGCGGATGTGTGCGTGCACACACTACGCACCCATGCAGAGGCCGGAGGAGAACTTTGGGTGTCCCTCTCCGCTGCTCATGTGTGTGGCCTTGAGACCCAAGCCTCTTGATTTCAGGAGCTTGCTGACTTCACAAGCGCCCGTGATCTTCTGGTTTCAGCTCCCCACAGCACTGCTGTCCCCGGTGTGCATGGTCACACCCAGCTTTATATAAGGGTGCTGGGGAATAGAACTCAGGCACTCTCGGGTCCTCATATTTTATTTTATTTTTTTTAATTTTTTTTTCCTTGGTTTTTTTGAGGTAGATTCTCACTCTAGCCCAGGCTGACCTGGAATTCACTAAGGAGTCTCAGGGTGGCCTTGAACTCATGGCAATCCTCCTACCTCTGCCTCCCGAGTGCTGGGATTAAAGGCGTGCTCCACATATTTGAATAGAAGTGCTTTTGCCTACTAAGCCATCTCTGTGGCACTATATCATATCTTTAAAGTCTTAGAAATAAGAATAAAATTAGAACTTTTATAGGTGTTTTGTATCCAGATACCTCAATAATATTTACTATATACCTTCTCTTTACTCCTAATGATTTAAAAAGCCAGATTTAGGAGCCTGCCATTTCTTTGTTTTTGTTTTTATTTTTGTAACCCCCCCCCCTTTTTTTTTGGCAAGCCCTGATCATTCTCCAGTCTCTATTCCCACAGGACTGGGATCACAGATGAGTTTGGCCTAGTTGTTTCTATGGGTCATGTGGTCAAACTTGAGCAATCTCTCAGGCCACCTCAGGCCCTCATGCTTGCACAAGAAGTCCTCTTAACTGCCAAGCCATCTTTCCAGCCCTCAAGATGATACTGTTATTATTATCACTGTTACGATTTCATGTGTGTGTGTGTTTTGGAATCCAACCTGTGGCCTTATGCATGCAAGCATTCTACCAGTAAGCTTCATCTCCTGCTCTGTCTTAATGATATTTTTAAAGTTTTTTTTTTTTAATGTGCTATTTCTTTCTTTTTAAAATTTATTTTGTTTATTTTTCTTTATTTATTTGAGAGCAACAGAGAGAGAGAGTGAGGAAGAGAGAGAGGGAGAATGGGCATGCCAGGGCCTCCAGCCACTGCAAATGAACTCCAGATGAGTGCGCCCCCTTGTGCGTCTGGCTAACGTGGGTCCTGGGGAATCGAGCCTCGAACCGGGGTCCTTAGGCTTCACAGGCAAGCGCTTAACCGCTAAGCCATCTCTCCAGCCCCTTTTTAAAGTTTTTTTTAAAAATTAATTAATTTATTTATTTGAGAGCGACAGACACAGAGAGAAAGACAGATAGAGGGAGAGAGAGAGAATGGGCGCGCCAGGGCTTCCAGCCTCTGCAAACGAACTCCAGACGCGTGCGCCCCCTTGTGCATCTGGCTAATGTGGGACCTGGGGAAGCGAGCCTCGAACCGGGGTCCTTAGGCTTCACAGGCAAGCGCTTAACCACTAAGCCATCTCTCCAGCCCATTAATGATATTTTTAAAAATATGACTTCCTAATTACCCCAATTGTGGTTTTACATTTTATACCTATTCCTAGTTCTATGTCATCAGCAGAAACACTCCAGAAAAATTTAAAGGACTTTGTATTTTTGTTTAAGGCCAGCAATCAAAGGAAATAACTTTTTCATATAGTCTGAAACCAGGAAGAGGAAAAATAGGAGTGATGTGGTGCGGTCCACTAAAATTCAATGACCAGTAGAACATTGCTGTGAACTTGGTCTTTTTTGGAGGTTTAAGCCAAGGGTGCTCCACCTGCATGAAGGGAAATTTCTGCAAGAGCAGATTAGCAGTGTGGAGAGTGAGTGGGCCTTGCACTGTCCTCACTCTTGCATGCTCCGTCCTCTCTCCATATCATGCCACCCTCTCTCGTTACGATGCAGCATGAAGCACTTGCCAAATGTTCCCAGTCTTCACTTTCTCTGCCTCCAGAACAGCGGCTTCATTAAATCTTCCCAGCCTCGGTTGTTCTAATATTGCAACAAAACCATGTATTACAATAGAGAGGGGCTGGAGAGACGGCTTAGTGGTTAAGGCACTTGCCTGCAGTGCCTAACAATCTGGGTTCGATTCTCCAGTGCCCACGTAAAGCCAGATGCACAAAGTGGCGCATGCATCTAGAGTTCGTTTGCAGAGGCTAGAGACCCTGGTGCACCCATTATCCCTTCCTCCCCCCCTCTCTCCTTGAAAATAAATAATTATAATTTTTTTTTAAATTTTTCATTTATTTATTTGAGAGCAAAAGACACAGAGAGAAAGACAGATAGAGGGAGAGAGAGAGAATGGGCGCGCCAGGGCTTCCAGCCTCTGCAAGCGAACTCCAGACTCGTGCGCCCCCCCCTTGTGCATCTGGCTAACGTGGGACCTGAGGAACCGAGCCTTGAACCGGGGTCCTTAGGCTTCACAGGCAAGCGCTTAACCACTAAGCCATCTCTCCAGCCCAATTATAATATTTTTAAATTTAAAAAAAGATAGGTAGAAACACAGGCTAGGACTGAGGAAAATTTATAGTTAGGACACTCTGGCTTGAGTCTGTCTCTGATTGTGTTATCTGGGCAAACCAGGTGACAGGGGATCTGTATTCCCTCACTTGTAAAATGTGGAAAATTGATTAGGTCAATTCTTCATTTTTTTAAAAAAATTATTTATTTATTTATTTGAGAGCAACAGACAGAGAGAAAGACAGATAGAGGGAGAGAGAGAATGGGCGCGCCAGGGCTTCCAGCCTCTGCAAACGAACTCCAGACGCGTGCACCCCCTGGTGCATCTGGCTAACGTGGGACCTGGGGAACCAAGCCTCGAACCGGGGTCCTTAGGCTTCACAGGCAAGCGCTTAACTGCAAGCCATCTCTCCAGCCCTATTTTTTTTTTTTTTATTGAAGCCCTGTTGTAGTTTGAATGGAAAATGCCCCCCATACGCTCATATGTTAGATTATGTGGCTCTCAGCTAGTGGCATTGTTTGGTAAGGTGGTGGAAACTTTAGAGGGTAGAGCATTGCTGGAGGAGGTGGGGCATTTTGGGTGGGCCTTTAGGTTTATAGGCTAGCCCCACTTCCTGTTATCCTCTGCTTCCTGACTCTGTTACAGTGGGAGAAACCAGCCAGTCTGCCTTTTCCTTCACTTCCTTGCTAACTTCCCCTTGAAACTGTAAGCCAAAATAAGCCTTATCCTTCCTAAAGTTGCTTCTGGTCAGCTGTTTGTTCACCAAAACATGAAAGTAGCTAATACAAGCACCAGTATGGAAGTTGTGGTTGTCACAGCCTGTCACAAGTCAGGTTTTATTTTAAAGTTGTGAAAGCGTTGTTTTTTTTTTTTGATACATTGTTAATTATACCATTGGCTATCATAAAAATTTTAAATAACCATTGGTTGACAGGAAATTGTGTAAATAAGACATGCTTTAGCCTTAGAATAAAGTACCATCAGCCAATAAAGGGAAATTGTAAAAATGATTAGTGTTCTGGTGCAGTTACTTTTGGCTCTTTTATCTTTATAGCCCAATTTTTTTTCATATTGCTAAATAACATAATCATCAACAAGGGAAAGCTTGGAGTTATAAAATACAAAAAGTTCCCGTGTGTGCAACTATAATGATTTGAATGTCAAATTTCCTCTTTAGGCTCATGTATTTAGTTGCTTAATCCCCAATTGGTGGCACTGTTTAGGAAGTTTGTGGTTCCCTTAGGAGGTAGAACTTTCCTGGAGGAGGTGGGTTCGGGGCAGGCCTTGGGGGGTTGTTATCCAGCCCCACGTGTTGCTTTGCAACCTTCCTACTTCTTACCTGCTCATGTGAAGATGTGACCCCAGCTGCCTGTTCTTGCCATGCTTTCCAGCCACAAGGGACCCATCCCCTCAGAACTGTAAGCTGAGTCCTGGAGAGATGGCTTAGTGGTTAAGGTGCTTGCCTGCAAAGCCTAAGGACCCATGTTCGACTTTCCAGATCCCACGTAAGCCAGACGCACAAGGTGAGGCAAGCACAAGGTCGCACATGCCCACTAGGTGGCGCAAGTGTATGGAGTTTGATTGCAGTGAGGTCCTGGCGCACCAATTCTCTCTTGCTCACACACTCTCTCTGTCTCTCCCACTCTTCCTTAAAATAATATAAAAAAAGAACTGTAAGCTGAAATAAACCCTTTGCTTCCATAAGCTGCTTCTAGTTGAGTATTTTTTTTTTCCTCCAGCAATGGGAAAGTAACTGCTACAAAAACCATTTTGTGGGCTGGAGAGATGGCTTAGCGGTTAAGCGCTTGCCTGTGAAGCCTAAGAACCCCAGTTCGAGGCTCAATTCCCCAGGTCCCACATTAGCCAGATGCACAAGGGGGCGCACGCGTCTGGAGTTCGTTTGCAGTGGCTGGAAGCCCTGGCGCACCCATTCTCTCTCTCTCCCTCTATCTGTCTTTCTCTCTGTGTCTGTCGCTCTCAAATAAATAAATAATTAATTAAACCATTTTGTGACCTCTAATTCTACCACCTTTTTTTTTTTTTTTTGGTGTTTTTGACATAGAGTCTCACTCTATCTCAGGCTGACCTGGAGCTTACTTTGTAGTCCCAAGCTGTCCTCACACTCCCAGTGACCCTCCTACATCTGCCTCCCAAGTGCTGGTATTAAAGGCGTGCGCCACCACGCCCACGTGGCTTCTACCACCAACTTTCATTCTGCTCCTTTAAATGCTTGATGCTCAGAAAAAGAAAGCTTCTTTGTTGCTTGGGTATGAAAGGGGCTCAGCAAAGAGATTGTTGCTCTCAAATGTTTGAATTCTTGGAACATTTTTTATACTTGTGTCATCTACTGGATCCTTCCTGCCATACAAAAGCTCAAATTCCCAGAACTGCATGGGGTGGGGGCAGGGAGGAGAGTTGGTTCATGAAGTTTTATCATTATTTTTTTGTCTTCCTATATCATGACTAATGACATGCAAAATACTTACAGAAATCCTGCTCCCTTTTTTTAACTACTGCTCCATCAAGTAGATTTTTTTTTTTCTTTTATTTCAGTTTTGGGAATTGAACACAGGACCTCACATGAACTAGACAAGCACTTTGCCACCGACCTATTCCCCAGTGGAACTCTTAAGATAGAATTGCGTTATGGGAATTTTGCTTAAGGAGTCTCTTCTACTTCCAGTCCTGGTTGACTATGAATAGAAGATTGCTTTGGCTATATCAGACTGGGGAGTGTGTTAGTTTATTGCCATATCTGCCTCTCAAACTTTGTGTTTTCAGGACCTTTTTCTGTTCTTAAAAAAAGTTGAGAATACCAGAGAGCTTTACTTATTTATTTATTTATTTATTTGATAGAGAAAGAGAGAGAATGGGCAAGCCAAGGCCTCCAGCCACTGCAAATGAATTCCATTTGCATGTGCCCCCTTGTGCATCTGATTAACATGGGTCCTGGGGAATTGAACCTGTGTCCTTTGGCTTTGCAGGCAAATGACTTAACTGCTAAGCCATCCTCCCAGCCCAAGCATTACTTTTGATATGTGGGCCTTATCTCTTATAAATTAGAATGCAGAAAATTTTTAGTATTTCTATTTTAGTTCATTTAAAAACAATAATTTTTCAATCTCCAGTACTGTGAAAAGTAAGTAAAAATTATAAATTCATTGCATGTTAACACAACTAATTTTTATGAAAAATGACAGTATTTTCCAAAACAAAATTTAGTGATGAGTTGTATTACACTTTTTTTTAAAATTTTTTAATTTTTATTAACATTTTCCATGATTATAAAAAAAATCCCATGGTAATTCCCTCCCCCCCAACACTTTCCCCTTTGAAATTCCATTCTCTATCATATTACCTCCCCATCACAATCATTGTACTTACATATATACAATATCAACCTATTAAGTACCCTCCTCCCTTCCTTTCTCTTCCCTTTATGTCTGCTTTTTAACTTACTGGCCTCTGCTACTAAGTATTTTCCTTCTCACGCAGAAGCCCAATCATCTGTAGCTAGGATCCACATATGAGAGAGAACATGTGGCGCTTGGCTTTCTGGGCCTGGGTTACCTCACTTAGTATAATACTTTCCAGGTCCATCCATTTTTCTGCAAATTTCATAACTTCATTTTCTTTACTGCTGAGTAGAACTCCATTGTATAAATGTGCCACATCTTCATTATCCACTCATCAGTTGAGGGACATCTAGGCTGGTTCCATTTCCCAGCTATTATAAATTGAGCAGCAATAAACATGGTTGAGCACGTACTTCTAAGGAAATGAGATGAGTCCTTTGGATATATGCCTAGGAGTGCTATAGCTGGGTCATATGGTAGATCAATCTTTAGCTGATTTAGGAACCTCCACTCTGATTTCTTCAATGGCTGGACCAGATTGCATTCCCACCAGCAGTGTAGAAGAGTTCCTCTTTTTCCACATCCCCGCCAGTGTTTATGATCATTTGTTTTCATGATGATGGCCAATCTGACAGGAGTGAGATGGAATCTCAATGTAGTTTTTTTTTTTATGGTTTTTAAAATTTTATTTATTTATTTACTTACTTAAGAAAGAGAGAGAGAAAACGTGAATGGGGCACACCAGGGCCTCCTGCTGCCCAAACAGACTCCAGACACATGCGTGTGCCACTTTGTGCATGTGGCTTCATGTGGCTACTAAAGAATGGAACCTGGGCTGTCAGGCTTTACAAGCAAGCGCCTGTAACCAAGCATATGTTAAATCTAAACATATCTTCATTTGACCCAAGCTGAGAGATGACAGTAGGAAAATATTTAAGTCTCTGTTTTCTGTAAACCATTATGTTTCTATAAGAGCAAACCATTTTGTACACACAGTAAAAAACGCTGCGGTTCATAAGGTGTGAATCCGAGGTGAGATGTCACAGGCAGCGTTCGTGGCATTGCTTGATATAGGCACAGTGCAAACCGTACACGTTGTGTGTTCCAAACTAAGACAGAAGTCCCACGACACAACAGGGGTGGCTACTGCCAGAAACAACTCAGATTCCTTGCACATTTGATTTTGAATGGATACTTAAAATATATTTTATTTACTTATTTGAGAAAGAGCACGAGAAAGAGGCAGATAGAAATAATGGGCACACCAGGGCTTCTGGCCACCGCAAATGAACTCCAGACTCATGAGCCCCCTTATGCATCTGGTTAACATGGGTCCTGGGGAACCGAACATGGGTCCTTATGCTTCACAGGCAAGCATCTTAACTGCTGAGCCATCTCTCCAGCCCATGAATGGGTGTTTGATCATTGGACATTCAGAAACCATTACTGTTGTCAAATTTTGGGTGACACCCTCCATTCATTTTCTTTTTTATTTTTTTTAACTATTCATATCTTCTTTTATCCCACTTTGTGTTAATACATATTTATCACCTAAATTCTTTTATTTTTTTTTTAATCTTTATTAACATTTTCCATGATTATAAAAAAATATCCCATGGTAATTCCCTCCCTCCCCCCAGACACTTTCCCCTTTGAAATTCCATTTTCCATCATATTACCTCCCCATCTCAATCATTGTACTTACATATATACAATATCAACCTAATAAGTACCCTCCTCCCTTCCTTTCTCTTCTCGTTATATCTCCTTTTTAACTGACTGGCCTCTGCTACTAAGTATTTTCCTTCTCATGCAGAAGCCCAATCATCTGTAGCTAGGATCCACATATGAGAGAGAACATGTGGCGTTTTCAATGTAGTTTTAATTTGCATTTCCCTGATGACTGGTGATGTAGAACATTTTTTTAGATGCTTATATGCCATTCGTATTTCTTCCTTTGAGAATGCTCTATTTAGCTCTATAGCCCATTTTTTGATTAGCTTGTTTGATTCCTTATTATTTAACTTTTTGAGTTCTTTGTATATCCTAGATATTAATCCTCTATCAGATATATAGCTGGCGAAGATTTTTTCCCATTCTGTAGGTTGCCTCTTTGCTTTTTTCACTGTGTCCTTTGCAGTGCAAAATCTTTGTAATTTCATGAGGTCCCAGTGATTAATCTGTGGTTTTATTGCCTGAGCAATTGGGGTTGTATTCAGAAAGTCTTTGCCAGGACCAATATGTTGAAGGGTTTCCCCTACTTTTTCCTCTAGCAGATTCAGAGTTTCAGGTCTGATGTTAAGGTCTTTAATCCATTTGGACTTAATTCTTGTGCATGGCGAGAGAGAAGAATCTATTTTCATCCTTCTGCAGATATATATCCAGTTTTCCCAACACCATTTGCTGAAGAGGCTGTCTTTTCTCCAATGAGTATTTTTGGCATTTTTATCAAATATCAGGTGGCTATAGCTACCTGGACTTACATCTGGGTCCTCTATTCTGTTCCACTGATCTACATGTCTGTTTTTGTGCCAGTACCACGCTGTTTTTACTATGGCTCTGTAATATAGGTTAAAATCAGGTATGGTGATACCTCCAGCCTTATTTTTGTTGCTCAGTATTATTTTAGATATTTGAGGTTTTTTGTGATTCCCAATGAATTTTTGGATTGTTTTTTCTATTTCCATGAAGAAATGAAAATGCCTTTGGAATTTTGATAGGGATTGCATTAAATGTGTAGATTGCTTTAGGTAAGATTGCCATTTTCACAATATTGATTCTTCCAGTCCAGGAACAAGGGATGTTTCTCACTTTCTAGCGTCTTCTGCAATTTCTCGCTTGAGTGTTTTAAAGTTCTCATTGTAGAGATTCTTTACTTCCTTCCTTAGGTTTATTCCAAAGTACTTTTTTTTTTTTTTTGATGCAATTGTGAATGGGAGTGATTCTCTGATTTCATCCTCTGTGTTTGTTGTTAGCATATATGAAGGCTACTGATTTCTGTGTATTTATTTTGTATCCTGCTCCATGGCTGTAGGTTTTGATCAGCTCTAACAGCTTGCTAGTAGAGTCTTTAGGGTCCTTTATGTATAGAATCATGTCATCTGCAAATAATGAAAACTTGATCTCTTCCTTTCCAATTTGTATCCCTTTTATGTGTGTCTCTTACCTTATTGCTATGGCTAAGACTTCCAAAACTATATTAAATAAAAGTGGGGACAGTGGACACCCCTGTCTTGTTCCTGATTTTAGTGGAAAAGCTTCCAGTTTTTTCCCATTTAGTAATATGTTGGCTGTAGGCTTGTCATAAATAGCTTTTATTATATTGAGATATGTTCCTTCTATTCCCAGTCTCTGTAGGACTTTTATCATGAAGGGATGTTGGATTTTGTCAAATGCTTTCTCTGCGTCTAATGAGATGATCATGTGATTTTTGTCCTTCAACCCGTTTATATAATGTATTACATTTATAGATTTGCATATGTTGAACCATCCCTGCATCTCTGGGATAAAGCCTACTTGGTCAGGGTGAATGATCTTTTTGATATACTCTTGTATTCTGTTTGCCAATATTTTGTTGAGAATTTTTACATCTATGTTCATGAGGGAGATTGGTCTGTAATTTTCTTTTTTTGTTCTATCTTTGCCTGGTTTTGGTATCAGGGTAATTCTGGCCTCATAGAAGGAGTTTGGTAGAATTCCTTCTTTTTCTATTTCCTGGAAAAGCTTAAGAAGCAATGGTGTTAGCTCTTCCTTAAAGGTCTGTTAAAATTCAGCAGTGAATCCACCTGGGCCTGGGCTTTTTTTTTTTTTTTTAATATTTTTATTTTTATTTATTTATTTGAGAAAGAGAGATGCAGAAACAGGTTGGGGGAAAGAGAGAGAGAGAGAGAGAGAGCAAGAGTACATGGGTGCATCAGCCACTGCAAATGAACTCCAGATGCATGCACCCTCTTGTGCATCTGGCTTATGTGGGTGTTGGGGAGTTGAACCTGGGTCCTTTGGCTTTGCAGGCAAGCGCCTTAACCACTAAGCCATCTCTCCAGTCCAAGCCTGGGCTTTTTTTAGTTGGGAGATTATTGATAACTGTTCGGATCTCCATGTTTGTTATAGGTCTATTCAAGTGATTAATCTCATTTTGATTTAATTTAGGTAGGTCATATAGATCAAGGAAATCATCCATTTCTTTCAGATTTTCATACTTTGTAGAATATATGCTTTTATAGTATGTCCCTATGATTTTTTGAATTTCTCTGGAATCTGTTGCGATGTTACCTTTTTCATCTCTGATTTTATTAATTTGTGTCTCTTCTCTCTTTCTTTTGGTCAGATTTGCTAAGGGTTTATCAATCTTGTTTATCCTTTCAAAGAATCAACTCTTTGTTTCATTAACTCTTTGGATTGTTTTTTTTTATTTCTATTTCATTAATTTCTGCCCTAATCTTTATTATTTCTTCCCATCTACTGATTTTTGGTTTGCCTTGTTCTTCTTTTTTCAAGGCTTTAAGGTGAAGCATTAGATCGTTTACTTGCGACCTTTCTAATTTCTTAATATAGGCACTTAAGGCTATAAATTTACCTCTTAGAACTGTCTTCATTGTGTTGTCCCAGAGATTTTGATATGTTGTGTTCTCATTATCATTTGACTCTATAAATTTTTTGATTTCCTTCTTGATTTCTTCATTGACTCATTCATCATTTAGTAGTGTATTGTTTAGTTTCCATGATTTTGTGT
Organism: Jaculus jaculus; assembly: GCF_020740685.1. NCBI lineage: Eukaryota > Metazoa > Chordata > Mammalia > Rodentia > Dipodidae > Jaculus > Jaculus jaculus. The sequence goes on along the minus strand of NC_059104.1, from coordinate 166,054,698 downwards.
ATGCTCTATAGCCTTTCTTGCTACTGATTTGTAGTTTAATTCCATTGTGGTCAGATAGAATGCAAGGAATTATTTCAATTTTCCTGAATTTGTTAAGATTTGCTTTGTGTCCTAATATATGGTCTATTTTAGAGAATGTTCCATGTGCTGCTGAAAAGAATGTATATTCTGCAGCCTTTGGATGAAATGTCCTGTATATATCTGTTAGGTCCATTCCTTTTATGACCTCATTTAGTCCAGATGCCTCTTTGTTTATTATTTCCCGGGATGACCTGTCAATTGATGAGAGTGGAGTGTTAAAGTCACCCACTACCACTGTGTTTGGTGTTATCTGTGACCTTAGTTCTAATAGTGTTTGTTTGACGAATTTGGGAGCCCCCATGTTAGGTGCATATATGTTTAGGATTGTAATGTCCTCCTGTTGGAGTGTGCCCTTAATCAACATAAAGTGACCTTCCTTATCTTTCTTGACTAAGGTTGGACTAAAGTCTACCCTGTCCGATATTAGGATAGCAACCCCTGCTTGTTTTCTAGGCCTATTTGCTTGAAACACCGTCTTCCAACCTTTCACCCTAAGATAATGTCTATCCTTTGTAGAAAGGTGAGTTTCTTGGAGACAAATTGTAGGATCCTGCTTTTTAACCCAGTCTGCAAACCTATGTCTTTTCATTGGGGCATTGAGGCCGTTAATATTAAGAGATATTATTGAAAGGTGTGTATTTATGTTTGCCTTTTTTTTTTTTTTTTTGTGGTTCCGGTTCTACCTGTGCTCTTTTGTGTTAACTAGTATTTGAGTATTGCTTGTTTTTTCTAGGTTCCTTACATGTGTGCTTTTCCTTTTCTTCAGCATGGAGGATTCTATCAAGTATTTTCTGTAGAGCTGGTTTTGTCTTCAAATACTCCTTTAACCTGCTTTTGTCATAGAATGTCCTTATTTCTCCATCTATTTGAATGGATAGCTTTGCAGGATAAAGTAACCTTGGTTGACAGTTGTTATCTTTCAAAACTTGAAATATGTGAGAAGGAAAATACTTGGTAGCAGAGGCCAGTAAGTTTAAAAGGAGACATAAAGGGAAGAGAAAGGAAGGGAGGAGGATACTTAATAGGTTGATATTGTATATATGTAATTACTATGATTGTAATGGGGAGGTAATATGATGGAGAATGGAATTTCAAAGGGGAAAGTGTGGGGGTTGGGAGGGAGGGAATTACCATGGGATATTTTTTTATAATCATGGAAAATGTTAATAAAAATTAAAAGAAAAAGAAAAAAAAAACTTGAAATATATCACTCCAAGCCCTTCTGCCTTTAAAAGTTTGTGTTGAATAATCTGCTGTAAACCTGATGGGCTTTCCTTTGTAGGTAACTTGATTTTTCTCTCTAACTGCTTTCAATATTTTTTCTTTGGTTTGCGTGTTTGGAAGTTTGATTATAATATGGCGAGGAGAGATTCTTTCCAGGTTTTGTCTGGCTGGGGTTCTAAAGGCTTCTTGTATCTGCACTGGCACCTCTTTCCCATTTTGGGGAAAAATTTTCTTCTATGATTTTGTTGAAGATGCCTACTATGCCTTTGGAGTGGAGTTCTTCTCCTTCTAGTATGCCCTGAATTCTTATATTTGATCTTTTCATAGTGTCCGGAACATCTTGAAATTCCCACTCATACTTTTCTATAAGCTTGTCTTTCTCTTTGTTGGCCTGTATTAGATCTGCCACCTGGTCTTCTAGCTTAGATATTCTGTCCTCTCTCACTGCTGCTGCTGCTGGGTCCACTGCTGCTGCTGCCACTGAAGCTGCTGCTGCTGGGTCTGCCGCTGCTGCCACTCCTGGGTCTGCCGCTGCTGCCACTCCTGGGTCTGCTGCTGCTGGGGCCACTGTTACCAGTGCCAGAGCCGCTGATGTTGCTCCCAGACTCTGCTCCTGCTTGGGTCCCGCCGTCAGCCCAAGTTGGCGTGGCCGGGTCCCGGGCCGCTGCTGTGTTCGCCGGAGCTGGGCTCAGGCGGTGGGGGAGGGGAGGGAGCCGCGGCTGCTCTGGTTGTCTCGCGGCTCCATGTGTTCTTCTACCTCGCGGTCTGCTCCTCCGCTGCTCGCTGCCGCTCTCCCCTCACGTTTCCGAGTTGCGGAGAGCGCGGTGTGAGGGGAAGCTCCCGCACCTGGCTTTTCCTGCGGCTCGAGCCGAGTCTGGCGGCTTTCTGCTGCGCCCCGCCATTGTGGTCAGCAGACCTGCCGGGGCCTCTTTTCCCGCCTGTGCGGGCTCTGGATGCTCTGGATCTCTTCTACTTCTCTGCTGCCACTTCAATTTCCTATATACCTCACTTTTTAGTAAAAGCATGTATTTTGCTGAGTTTTTTTGGTCTTTTTTCCCCCCTAGGCTGCTTTGGCGTGGTATCTACGCCGCCATCTTAACCGCCCCCTTACTTTCTTTACCAAGTTTCGTACCTTCAGGTCGCTGTGACCACAGCTCACAACAGAAATGCGTAAGGTAGGAAAGATTTATTTTGGTTTCAGAGCATCTCAGGCCATCATAATAGCGAGATAAGTATGGCAAAATAGCTTAATCTGTAGTGCATGGGGTGAAAGCTGCTCATCATGGTGGTCCAGGAAACAGACTGCAAGGACCAGGAACTGGGCATAATCTATAACCTTGAAGTTTTGGGGGTTTTTTTGTTTGTTTGTTTTTTGAGGTAGGGTCTCACTCTAGCTCAGGCTGACATGGAAGTCACTATGGAGTCTCAGGGTACCTTGAAGTTGTCACCACCAGTAACTTGTTTCCACCAGCTAGGTCTCCCCCATCCCCACCTCACCACACCCACACCCACCAAAGGTTCCATAGGACCCCAAAATAATACCAACTCAGCAGTTCTTTATGGCTATTTATTGATTTATTTTTGTTTTTTCAAGGTAGGGTCTCACTCTAGTCCAGGCTGACCTGGAATTCAATGTGTAGTCTCAGGGTGGTCTCAAACGCATGATGATTCACCTACCTCTGCCTCCCAAGCGCTGGGATTAAAGGTGTGTGCCACCACACCCAGCCCCTTTATAACTTGTTTCAAAAACCTTTTTATTTTATTTTTATTTTTTAGAGAGAGAGTGAAAGAGAATATGGGTGCACCATGGCCTCCAGCCACTGCAAACAAACTCCAGACACATGTGGGATCTGTAGAATCTAATCTGAGTCCTTAGGTTTTGCAGGCAAGTGCCTTACCTAAGTAATCTCTCCAGTTCCTTCTTTTTTGTTGGAAAAGGATATCCCTATGGCATCCAGCATGGCCTTGATCTTGAGATTCTCTTGCTTCTGCCTCTACCTCCCTAGGTGCTGAGATTGTAGGCATATACCTGGTTCCAATAGTACTTTACAGAAATGCTGCTGTTCGAATTACTCTGTGATTTATCTCTTTTCATTAGAACCTAGTTAATACCAGTTATTTTATTTTATTTATTTATTTTTGGTTTTTCAAGGTAGGGTCTCACTCTAGCTCAGGCTGACCTGGAATTCACTATGTTGTCTCAGGGTGGCCTCGAACTCACAGTGATCCTCCTACCTGTGCCTCCCGAGTACTGGGATTAAAGGCATGTGCCACCACTCCAGGCTTAATACCTGTTTTTAATAAAAAAAATTAAGTCGTCAATTATTTTATGCATGTTGTTCTTGTTTAGCAAACTTAAATTGGCCATTTTTATATAGTCTATTTACAAAGTAACTTTATATATTATTCTTTTAAATTAGCTTTTGAAAAACTTTTAATGTTCCTGATTTAGCTAATTTATTCCCCCCTTTGTCTTTTGCATTTCTGATTAATATTTTCTGGTTTTGTTTGCTTGGCTTTTTTTTTCTTTCCAGTTTTTTTGTTTTGTTTTGTTTTTTGTTTTTTGGTATTTTTTTTGAGGTAGGGTCTCACTCTGGTCCAGGCTGACCTGGAATTAACTCTGTAGTCTCAGGGTGGCCTTGAACTCACGGCGATCCTCCTACCTCTGTCTCCCAAGTGCTGGGATTAAAGGCGTGCACCACCACGCCCGGATTTCCTTTTCAGTTTTTTTGTTTGTTTGTTTTTTGAGATAGGGTCTCACTTTAGCCCAGGCTGGTCTGGAATTCACTATGTCATCTCAGGATGGCCTTGAACTCACAGCAATCCTCCTACCTCTGCCTCCCAAGTGCTGGGATAAAAGCATGCGCCACCATGCCTGGCTCTTTTCAGTTTTTCTGAGGCAGTCTTGATCTAGTCCAGGCTGACCCGGGACGCACTGTGTACTCTCATTGTAGCTTTGAACTCACAGTGATCCTCTACTGAGACAGGAAAATTGGGGTTTCTGGAGTGCTTCCTGGAACCCCAAGCCCTGAGTTCCTATCTGCAAACTAACCAAAGAATTGGCAATTCCAGATTAAAGAGAATGATTTTTCAAAATACCACATTTTATTTAGATCTTACAAAGGAGTGCAGAAAGGGGAAGGCCAAGAGGTAAGGGGAATCATAACAAAAAAAGTATTCAGTACACACATTTAAAATATTTTATTATATTATTTATTTGAGAGAGAAAGAGAAAGAAACAAATAGAGAGAGAGAGAGAGAGAGAGAGGTTGGGTATACCAGGGCCTGTAGCCACTACAAACATATTCGCTTGTGCCACCTTGCACATCTGGCTTATGTGGGTACTGGAGAAATTAACCTGGGTCCTTAGCTTTGTAGGCAAGCACATTAACTGCTAAGCCATCTCTAGTGCCCTCTCCCCTTGTTTTTTGAGGCAAGCCCAACAGACTGGCCTTTTTTTTAAATGGGAGAATGAGTGAGTGAGTGAGTGAGAGAGAGAGAGAGAGAGAGAGAGAGAGAGGGAATTGGTGCACCAGGGTCTGCAGCCACTGCAGTCAAACTCCAGATGTGTGTGCCCCCTTGTGCGCGCGCACGTGTGACCTTGCATGCTTGCCTCACTGTGCATCTGGCTTGTGTGGGATCTAGAGAGTTATACATGAGTTCTTAGATTTTGCAGACAAGCACCATAACCACTTAGCCACCTGTCCAGCCCTTTAAAATATTTTAGGCCAGGGCGATGGCTCAGTTGGCAAAGTGCTTTCTGTGTAAACATGGGACCTGAATTTGGAGCCCCAGCACCCAAGTGAAGGCTAGGCATGATAGCATATACCTGTAATCCCAGTGCTGCGGGGGGGGGGGGGTGGAGGCAGGAGGATTCCCAGGACTTGCTGATTAGCTAGTGTAGCTGAATTGGTGAGCTCAAAAATAAGATGGGGGAAGACTGGAGAGATGGCTTAGCAGTAAAGGCGTATGCCTGCAAAGCCAAAGGATCCCTTGTTTGACTCACCAGGACCGACATAAGCCAGATGCAGAGGGGGGCACACATATCTGGAGTTCATTTACAGTGGCTGGGGCGCTGGCATGCCCATTCTCTCTCTCAAATAAATAAATTAATTAAATTTTAAGAAGATTACAAAACTAATAAAAAGTAAGATGGGAGAAAGTGATGAAGACACCTGGTATCAGCATCTGTTCTCTGCGTGTGCGCATACGTGCCCGTGTACACACACACACCACAAGCTTGCATACATACACAAACACAAAAATTTCATTATGTGGTTGGTTGAATCCATAAATGCAAAATTCATAAATATGGAGGACCAACTGTATGGTTATTCTTTTATAATATTGCATGTAATAGAGTTAGAATGAACACTTTTATCAAATCCCCCACCAATATTTTGTTCTAATTTAAAAAAAAATTATTATTATTTATTTGAGAGTGACAGACAGAGAGAGAAAGAGGCAGATAGAGAGAGAGAGAATGGGCGCGCCAGGGCCTGCAGCCACTGCAGACGAACTCCATACGTGTGTGCCCCTTTGTGCATCTGGCTAACTTGGGTCCTGGGGAATTGAGCCTCGAACCAGGGTCCTTAGGCTTCACAGGCAAGCGCATAACCGCTAAGCCATCTCTCCAGTCCTGTTCTAATTTTTTTTTAACTTAGAAAAATGTCTGTCATAGAACCCTCCTGATTTCCTGACTCTGCTGCTTGATGCTGATTATGTGATACCTGCCTTTTGAATGCAGTTATCTGAGTCTTGGCTTTAAGTTTTCTTTTCTTTTCTCTTCTTCTTCCTCTTTTTTTTTTTTTTTTTTTTATTTGTTTTTTGAGATAGGGTCTCAGTCTAGCCCAGGTTGACCTGGAATTCACAATGTAGTTTCAGGGTGGCCTCGAACTCACAGTGATCCTCCTACCTCTGCATCCCAAGTGCTGGGGTTAAAGGCGTGCACCACCATGCCCGGCTTTTCTTCTTCTTCTTTTTTTTAAACACAGGGTCTCACTCTAGCTTAGGCTGTCTTGAACTTCATTATGTGACTTCAGGCATGCCTTGAACTCACAATGACTCTTGTACCTCAGTCTCCCCAGTGATGGGATCAGAGGCACGAGCCACTATACCTTTGTGACTTTTTACACTCTCCTATGTTGCATCCCCCACTAAAGAAATTTTTTTAATGTATTCATTTGCAAAGAGAGAGTATGAGTGAGAGAATGGGCATGCCAAGGTCTCTTGCTGCTGCAAAGGAACGCCAGATGCATGTGCTACTTTGTACATCTGGCTTTATGTGGGTACTGGGGAACGGAACTAGGGTTATTAGGCTTTGCAGGCAAATGCCTTAACTGCTGAGCCATCGCTCCAGTGCCCCCCCCCAGTATTGAATTTCATGTCATCTTTCCTCATGGTTAATTTCCTTGTTTTAGTTCATTATATTCTCTAGTTGATTGTAGACAAAAGATGTGTTATACATACACATTTTCAACCCCTGACTGTTGGAAAATGTTTTTATTCTGTTTTCTCAAGTAATTGATCATTTACCTTGATATTAGCAGCTGTGCTGAAAATCACTCACTTGAAATATTGAAAGTATCATGCTACTTTTTTCTACGTACAGTGAAATTTATAAAATGCCACTTAGCCATTTTTCCATTTTTAAAATTGTGTGTGTGTATGGATGTGTATGACATTTGTGGAGATCTGAGACCACCTCTGGGTATTCTTCCTCTCCTTCCACTTTGCGTGAGACAGGGTCTCCCTCCCTTGCTGTTTTTTGTCCACTTACAATGAACAAACTACACTATCAGTAGCATCGGGAGAGACATTGCTGTATCTCTATGATTCTTTTTGGTACCCTTTTCTTGCTTGTTTTAGAATTTTGCCCCAACTGAACATAATGTGAATAATTCTTAGTTTCATTTGTCAGAAAGTATCTTTGTTTATTTGAATTATTATGGTAATTTTTTGAGGTAAGCTCTCACTCTAGCCCAGGCTGACCTGAATTCACTCGGTAGTCTTAAAGTGGCCTCAAACTCATGGTGACCCCCCTACCTCTGCCTCCCAAGTGCTGGGATTAAAGGCATGCACCACCACGCCCGGCTTGAGAGATTTTTTATTCAGTAAAGTTATGAGATAGTTATTTATTCAGCACCATGAAGATATCTTGCCACAATCTTTCTAAAAACTCACATACTTTATTTTAAAGTGTTATTAGCTAATCTAAATATCTGTGTGTTTCTTCTATAGGGAATACAGTGAGTAACCTGATTATGATCATACCTCCAATTTTTGGTGCAATTCAGAGCATTAAGGATGGACTGGAAAAGCGCTACATTGCTGCTTATTTAGCACTGACAGGTATGTATAAATAACACTTCTGAAAGAATGATGCATAGTAGCAAATGGGCTGTTTCTTTTATTCATTTCTAAACAACTTGAACTTACTCAGAATCATCAGAGTTAAAATGCCATAAACCTTGACAATGAATTGAAGTGCATTTTTATTTATTTGAGAGTGAGAGGCAAGTAGAGAGAGAGAATGGGTACATCAGGGTCTCTAGCCATTACAAACAAACTCCAGATGCATGTACCCCCTTGTGCATCTGGATTTATGTGGGTACTGGGGAATCAAACTCAGGTGCTTAGGCTTTGCAGGCAAGTGCCTTAACCACAGAGCCATTTCTCCAGCCCTGAACTGAATTTTTGAATAAACAGTTTTTTAAATTATAGACTAGGGGGCTGGAGAGATGACTCACCAGTTAAATGCTTTCCTGTGAAGCTAAGGATCCCAGTTTGAGGCTCAATTCCCCAGGACCCACGTTAGCCAGATGCACAAGGGGGCACATGTATCTGGAGTTCGTTTGCAGTGGCTGGAGGCCGTGGCGCATCTGTCTGTCACTCTCAAATAAATAAATAAATTATAACCAAAAAAATTATTAAAATTACAGACTAGGGTGGCACATGCATCTGGAGTTCATTTGCAGTGGCTGGATGCCCTGGCATGCCCATTCTCTCTCTCTCTCTCTCTCTCTCTCTCTCTCTCTCTCTCTTTCTTTCTCTCAAATAATAAAAAAAAAAAAAAATTACAGGCTAGGGCTAAGGAGATGGCTCAGTGATTAAGGTATTTGTTTGGCAAGCTGTTGACTAGAGTTCAAGTCCCAAGCACTTACACAGAGCCAGACACAAAGTGGTACACACTTCTCTAAACCCCATACACCGAGACAATGGGAGGCAGAGCCAGAGAATCCTGACGCTCCTGGGGTCAGCTAGATTGGCCTTCCAGCAGCAAAATCAAGAGAGACCCTGTTTCAAAACAAGAAAGGGAGAAGGAGGACCTACACCTTGAGGTTGCCCTCTGACCTCCACATACACACTGGCTCACACATGCATGCATGTATGCACACACGCACACACACACACACTATAGACTTCCAACCACACAGAAAATAAAGGCAATAAAACAAACCTGTCTGCTTGCCTTACCACCTAGCATTGTCAGGTCATAATAGTTTGTAATTTTTTCCAGATCTTAATTTATTTTTCTGCTTTAAGGGAATATGCGACTGCCGATAAAATTGAAATTTCCTTGGCATTCCTGCCTGATACTTAGGCCTTCTCACAGTACCACCCCTCAAGTGCTAAACTGTACCCTGACCTAGCTCTATTCTGAATTGTATCTTAGGATTTTCTCACATCCTTGTATGTTTATACTATCTCGATGACCCCTTAAAAGTCCAGAGTAGGAAGCGGGGCGTGGTGGCGCAACACCTTTAATCCCGGCACTCGGGAGTGAGTTCAAGGCCAGCCTGAGACTACATAGTGCATTCAAGGTCAGCCTAGGCCAGAGTGAGACCCTACCTCAGAAACCACCCCCCCCAAAAAAAAAAAACAAGTTCAGTTTAGGGGCTTGGCATGGTGGCACATGCTTGTCATCTCAGCACTTTTGAGGCTGAGGCTGAGGCAGGAGGATCATGCCGCATAGCAAGGTTCTGGTCATTCCTACCCTAAAGGTTTATATAATATAGGGAGGGGGAAGGATATTATTCTGAAACTAATCTTTTATACCTCTCTTCTATTTGTTTACTTATTTGTGAGATAAGGATAACGTTAGTTATCTTTGTATCCTCATGGCCTGGCAATTGGGTGATCTTCAAAAAATGGTAGATGGGAAAGATGAGCCAACTAAACCAGACCCTAGGATGGAGAATCGCTAATATCATGTCTAATCCCCAGCACTATAAAATAATAAATAAATTACTGAGGAAAAGGGAGATAGGTCAGCTGGTATGAGAAATATTTAGGTTTGTAATTTATTTTTAGTTCATTAGATTAAGGCTGTTTGTAAATTATTTTTCTAAGCATATAATTTATAACAAAATTTATATTTAAAAGCTTGGGCTGGAGAGATGGCTTAGTGGTTAAGCGCTTGCCTGTGAAGCCTAAGGACCCCGGTTAGAGGCTTGGTTCCCCAGGTCCCACGTTAGCCAGATGCACAAGGGGACGCACACGTCTGGAGTTCGTTTGCAGTGGCTGGAGGCCCTAACGGGCCTATTCTCTTTTTTTTTTTTTTCTCTGTCCCTGCTTACAAATAAATAAAGATACTTTAAAAAAAAAAAGAATTAGGTATTGGGCTGGAGAGATGGCTCAGTGGTTAAAGGTGTTTCATGATAAAGTCTGATGGCCTGGGTTTGATTCCCCAGTACCTATGTAAAGACAGATGCACAAAATGGCATGAGTCTCAGGAGTTCATTTGCAGTGGCAGGAGGCCCTGGCACACCCATACACACTATCTCTCTGTTTCTCTGTTCGTCTCTCTCTTGCTCAAATAAGTAAATAAAAATATTTTTTAAAAAATATGTTTCGGATGAGCCTAAGTAATGGTACCAAACTGTCTGTATTTACTGAAAAGAAAACTAATAAATTAAATTTAAAAAAAAAATATGTTTCGGGCTGGAGAGATGGCTTAGCAGTTAAGTGCTCGCCTATGAAGCCTAAGGACCCCGGTTCGAGGCTCAGTTCCCCAGGTCCCACGTTAGCCAGATGCACAAGGGGGAGCACGCGTCTGTAGTTCGTTTGCAGAGGCTGGAAGCCCTGGCGCGCCCATTCTCTCTCTCTCCCTCTATCTGTCTTTCTCTCTGTGTCTGTCGCTCTCAAATAAATAAATTAATTAATTAAAAAAATGTTTCATTATTTTTAAATTTTTATTTATTTATTTTTATTTGAGACAGAGAGAAAGGGAGAGAGAGAGAGAATGGGTGTGCCAGGGATTATGGGTCATGTGGGGTCATGAAGGCCTCAGTCAGTCCCAGTGGGATGGTGGAGGGACAATGCCTCTGGGTTTTCCCACCCATTCTGTGGCTCTTACATTATTTCTACCCTCTCTTCCCTGAGCCATGGAAGGCCCCCATTTTCATTATCCAATCATGAGCTGATGGACATCTAGGATGATTCCATTTCCTAGCTGTTATGAATAGAGCAGCAGTGAACATGAATAGACAATATATCAATTGTAGGATACAGTGTTCTTTGAGTATATGCCCAGGAATAGTATAGCTGAGTCGTATGGTATTTCTATTTTTAGCTTCTTGAGAAACCTCCACACTGATTCCATAGTAGCTGCCCCAGTTTACAGTCTTACCTACAGCGAGTAAGGGTTCCTCTCTCCCCACATTCTTGCCAACATTTGCTATCATGTATTTTCCTGGTGATAGCCCTTCTTACTGGGGTGAGATGGAATCTCAAAGTGCTTTAAAAAAAATTTTTTTTTGTTCATTTTTATTTACTTATTTGAGAGAGAAAGAGGCAGATAGATAGATAGATAGATAGATAGATAGATAGATAGATAGATAGATAGAGATGGAGAGAAAGAATTGGCACGCCAGGGCTTCCAGACACTGCAAACGAACTCCAGACGCATACGCCCCCTTGTGCATCTGGCTAACGTGGGTCCTGGGGAATTGAGCCTTGAACCAGGGTCCTTAGGCTTCACAGGCAAGCGCTTAACTGCTAAGCCATCTCTCCAGCCCTCAAAGTGGTTTTTATCTGCATTTCCCTGTTAGGTATGGGTGTTGAACATTTTTAAAAATAATTTGTTGGCCATTTGTATTCTTTCTGCCTGTTCATTTTGATAGGGGACTTTGGGGGTATCCTTGAGAGCAACAGAGCCTTAACTTGATTCTTAGGTGGGCTGTGACTCAGGAGCTGAGGCACTGGGCACTGGAAGTCACACAGAGCTTCCACCCAGTCAGTGGCCTTTTCAGGTTCTTATCTTATGGATTCGATGAATGAAATCCACAGACTAAAGGAAAAGGTTCAGAAAGATTTTATTATAGTTTACGAGCTTAAGCCCAGAGCATAAGAGAATGAAGCTCTTGCTCAGAGAGGCAAGCGAGGGTCTGAGAAGCCCACCTCAAGGTTCAGCTTGGGGCCTTCTTGAGTCAGATCTGTTCCCTGGAATCATAATCCTCTGGGCAGGGAGTAGGACTCCCTAAAGGAGCAGAGATAAGCAAACCGGATCCTTCTGACATTTCTGACCTGCAGTGAAATGTAATGATTACATTTTTCCTCACAGGCGCAAGGACAATCCCTGCTGTCAGACAAGAGGAGGGCCCGTCACCCCTAAGATGCCTAGCCAATTTCTGCCTCTGTCAATTTCATTAGCCCATTTTGTAGGTTTTTTTGATTGTTTGTTTGTTTGTTTTAGGTTTTTCGAGGTAGGGTCTCCCTGTAGCCCAGGCTGACCTGGAATTCACTATGTCGTCTCAGGGTGGCCTCGAACTCACGGCGATCCTCCTACCTCTGCCTCCCAAGCGCTGGGATTAAAAGCGTGCGCCACCACAGCCAGCACATTTTGTAGTTTTGAGGTCTTTTTTTTTTTTTTTTTTTTTTTGGTGATTTTAAGCTGTTTCTTTCTTTATTTATTTTCGAGGTAGGGTCTCACTCTAGCTCTACTGACCTGGAATTCACTTTGTAGTCTCAGGGTTGCGCTGAACTCACGATGATCCTCCTACCTCTGCCTCCCAAGTGTTGGGATTAAAGGTGTGTGCCACCACGCCCGGCTAAGCTGTTTCTACAATGCTGTTTTGTTTATTTTGAGTGGCATGTGCTGCATGTGTAAGCACATATGTGTGCGGAAGTCACAGCAGTGTGCTGGGTGTCCTTCTCTGTTGCCCCTTCACAGTGTTTCCTTGAGACAGACTCCCTCCCTGAACCTGGGGCTGCCGTTCTTTTCAGTCAGCCTGGCTAACCAGCAAGCCTCAGTGAGTCTGTTGTCTGTCCCTTCAGGCTTACACTTTTGATGTGGTTCCTGAGAATCCAACTCAGGTCCTTATGTTTACGTGGCAAGTACCTGCTGAGCCATCTCCCTCCTCTTAGGCTGTTTTAGAAGAAACTATAGAATTCTTCATTGCTGGAACAACAAAACCACTGCATTAATGAAAGTTAAAGAACCCTTTGTACTTAAACGCCATTTACAATGTTCTGTTATATTCTGTATGCTTAGAAGGCTAAAGTGCTTTTGAAGTTACGTAAGCATTATTGCATATTAAAAATGACTACTACGTATAGGTAGCCAAAGATGTTTAAAACCTTACTATTCTGCCAGAGGGGGGCAGTATTAAGCTAAGAATCTTTAAAGGCATGCCAAACCTTTATGAAATAGTCCCTTCTTACCTCAAGGAAAATGATTATTTATAGAAAGTAGGATTCTCACTGTGGAAGGACAGGCAGGTTTGAATGAGGAACAGGCAAAGAACCCTGTGATCCTGGGTTGGAATTAGAAGTATCTTCCAAATTTCTTTAAAAAATTCTCTCCTTGGGCTGGAGAGATGGCTTAGCGGTTAAGTGCTTGCCTGTGAAGCCTAAGGACCCCGGTTCGAGGCTTGATTCCCCAGGACCCACGTTAGCCAAATGCACAAGGGGGCGCAGGTGTCTGGAGTTTGTTTGCCGTGGCTGGAGGCCCATTCTCTCTCTCTCCCTCTTTCTCTCTCTGTCACTTTCAAATAAATAAATAAAAATAAACAAAAATAAATTTTAAAAAATTCTCTCCTTTGAGTGCGCCTGGAAGCAGCGAACACACTAGTGCTCAGGTCTTGGTTCCTAAACATCTTTCCTCACTGAAAGGAACCAAACTTGGGGAAGCTGTTAATTTCGGGGCTAAGTCCAGGAAAGTACAAGATGAGTCTGGAACATTTTGACATGCCAGAAGCTAAGGAAGTGCTCATAATACTCAGGTTAAAACAACATGCATTGGAACTGCAAAATAAAAAAGTAACAGTAATGGCTTTTTTTATTTTTCTTTATTTATTTTTGCAAATTAAGCAAGATTTATTTTAGGAAAGAAATTAAAGCAGACAGCTCCCAAGTTGGCAGGACTTCCAAGCAGCTAATCCAGTGATTGTAACTCATAGTGTAAGAAAAGAGCCCATGGGCTGGAGAGATGGCTTAGTGGTTAAGGCATTTGCCTGAAAAACCAAAGGACTTTTTTTCAATTTCCCAGGACCCACGTAAGCCAGATGCATAAGGTGTCACGTGCATCTGGAGTTCGTCTGCAGTGGTTAGAGGCTCCGGTGTGACCTATTCTCTCTCCCTGTCTACCTCTTTCTCTCTTGCTCTCTCAAATAACTAATTAAATAAACAAAAACTAAATAACATTAAAAAAAGAATCTATGAGACCTGTGAGTATTAAAAAAATTGAGGTAGGAAAGTAAAACTTTTAAAAGATGGAATGCCAACTAATAAGTATAAATAGAATAATAGAATAACATTAAAATTGACTCAGAAAAGAGTCACGATGAATATTCAAATTATTGGATGAAAATATTTGCCAGCACGGTAATTACAGCTTCAAAGTGCCTCATGTTTACATTATTTTTTTTTCTTTTTTTTAAAATTTAATTTATTAGTTTTCTTTTCAGCAAATACAGGCAGGCAGTTTGGTACCATTGTTTAGGCTCATCTATGATCTACCCCCTCCCATTGGACCCTCCTTGTTGATGTAAATGGGTCGTGCATTGTGGAGTTAGCCCACAGTTATTGGTACGATAAATGTCTCTGCAAATCATGACCCCACATGTGACTCTGACATTCTTTCCGCCCCCTCTTTCGCAAAATTTCCCTGAGCCATGTTGGGTTCATTTTTGGTCTGCTTCAGTGCTGAGGTGTTGGGGGCCTCTGAGGCTCTGGCTCTCTGATTTGGTAGGAGTTGATTTTTCTCTGTGTTGGTCTCCTTCCCCTTTGTGCTGGTATCCAGTTCACAGGAAAACATCACCCTTGCTTGTTTCGCCAATTGTCCTTAGTTTCAGTTGGGCCCCTTTTGAGGTATGTTGGGGCAGCTCTCTCCTTGGGATCTGCATCTATCTGAAAAAGAGAAGCAGATTCTCCAACGGAGAGTAAGTTAGCACCCAGAAAATTGAGATAACACTTACTTTTTTGATAGAGAGTTTGATAGGTGTAGGCCCTCTTGTACCCCATGATTGATGGTAGCTTGATATTAGTTATGTTTTTGCTCAATTTCTTAGTGGGCACTGACCTGTAACCCCCACTTCCAGCTTGGGGTTACCATCCACAATGAGCTTTTGATCAGAGAAACCCACAAGGTTTCCCAAAACAATGACAGACTTCTGTCAGAGTACTTGATGACCCGCCAAAGGCCAGTGGTAAGACCCTATTGCTGAAGACTCCATACGCAGCTGACGCGTAAAATGGAATGACATGGCTGGAAGCCAGGAGAAAGTCAGTCCCCAGACAGTCAGCGTGTCTAGTGCCAGAAGGTGCTACATGGGCGACTGGGGGAAATGACCAATATCTGTCCAAGCAACTCATTGTCTAATCTAATTAGCAACAAATAACCTGATGTGATGCCCACACAAGTGCAATAGTGGTACACAGCCATGGTGCAGAACCAACTGCTCTTGATTTGGCTAACTGATCCACTCAGTGGTACTAGACCCATAGCTGGAGCCTGGAAACAAGTCAGAACCATACCCAAACACAAGCCCACTCTCCAATAACAAGCTACATTATTTATTATTCATCAATTCTTACGATGAGGGGGCTGTGGCGGATCCCACCTTAGCAAACAATCGCAGTTAACATCGACAGTGGTGCAAACTGACATTAGGTTTTTCTTACTGTGAAGCACTTTTTGCAAAGGAAACATCATTTACACAGTATTTCTGTCAAGTGTGTAAACTGAATCAAATGAAGAGAGAACAATTTTAAAAATCCCTCAAATTGGGCTGGAGAGATGGCTTACAGTTAAGCGCTTGCCTGTGATGCCTAAGGACCCTGGTTCGAGGCTCAATTCCCCAGGACCCACATTAGCCAGATGCATGAGGGGGCGCACGAGTCTGGAATTCGTTTGCAATGGCTGGAGGCCCTGGCGCGCCCATTCTTTCTGTCTCTCTGCCTCTTTCTCTCTCTGTCTGTCATTCTCAAATAAATTAAAAATTTTTTTAAATCCCTCAAATTGACTAGCATTCTATAAATTACTGTCATGTATGTTTTTAAAATGTTAATATCATACAAGACAAAGAGCTAATCTGAAATAGTTCTAGATTCAAAGGGACCAGTGGGTGAGATTAAGGTGTGATCAGATCCTGAATTGCCATTAGTGGAATCAGCTCTAAAGGGCAACATTAGTCAGCAAAAGTCAAAGGACTGTATAAATAAGTAATAATATTATATAAATGATAAACTCATGAATTTGGTCATTGTACTGTGATTATATACGAGAATGCCCTTGTCTAGAAAGAGACAGTCCCTCAGAGTCCATGGAGGATTGCTCCCAGGATACCAACATCTGCAAATGCTCAAGTTCTTTAGGTAGCTTAGCATAGTATTTGCATATTCTCACTTATAGTTAAATCATCTCGAGATTACTTGCAATACCTAACACAATGTAAGTGCTGAGCACATAGCTGTTATACTGTATTACTTAGGGAATAATGATGGGAGAAGGTCAGGTCTATACCGAGTCAGCTTAAGCACAGATAATATAAAATAGATATATTCAGTCTGTGGTTGGTTGAGTCCACAGAAGCAAAGCCCATGAATACAGAGGGAGGGTCGATTGTACAAGCGGAAGTATTTAGGGGATAAACAGTAGTGTCTTAAATGGTACACCAGAGTAAGTAATAATGTGGTTATTGCTTCTTTAATAAACTTTAAAATGTATGTGGAGATAAGAAGACAGGGCAAGCCGGGTGTGGTAGTGCACACCTTTCATGCCAGCACTTGGAGGCAGAGGTAGGAGGATCACATGAGTTCGAGGCCACCCTGAGACTACATAGTGAGTTCCAGGTCAGCCCGGGCTAGAGTGAGACCCTACCTTGAAAAAAAACAAAACAAAATGAAACAAACAAAAAAACCGTGTCAATCTGGGTTTAGGGTATAAAAAAGCTCCTTGTAACATTTTTGTGATCTCTGTACTGTCTTTGTGATGTTCACGTGAAGGTCGGGGTGTGTGTGTTCCATGGCATACGTGTGGAGGTCAGAGAGAGAGGGGGGAGGGGTGGCTTACACTTGAAACTATAGGTTCTTGCTTTCCGCCTTGTTTTGAGGCAGGGCCTCTCTCTTTCCTTTTCTAGTACTAAGGCTTGATTTGCAAGCACTTTACTAAGCCATCTACCCAGTCCTAATTTCTGTGTTATGTTAAAATATTTTAAAAATAAGGAGGTGACTATGTAAGGAAGAGTTATTGAACACATGCTGTCTATGGTAGTGTATTAAGCAATCTGCTGAATAAGCGGTTTGGAGTTTTGTACAGGTAGGATTAAAAATGGATAGTCATGACAGTGTTGATTCAACAGTCCCTCTTTTCTCATCCCCGGACCCTGATAATCAATGATCTTCCTCTGTGTTCCTTTTGCAGCTTGTTTCATCTTATTTTATTTTTAACAACTTTATACATGTATGTAATGTATTTTGATCATGTTCACCTTCATTGCCCTCTTATCCCCCCTCCAAATTCCACTAAGCCCTTTCCCAACTAGTCCCTCTCACAAGCCCAAGAGACTAGCTGTGTGTGTGTGTGTGTGTGTGTGAGAGAGAGAGAGAGAGAGACAGACAGACAGACAGACATACAGACAGACAGAGAATCAGCACACCAGGCCCTCCAGCCACTGCAATCAAACTCCAGACATGTGCACCTCCTTGTGCACATGTACAACCTTGCACACTTGCATCATTTGGTGCGTCTGGCTTACATGGGACCTGGAGAGAGTCTAACATGGGTCCTTAGGCTTCGCAGGCAAGCATCTTAACTGCTAAGCCATCTCTGCAGCCCCGTGGCTTTCTTTTTTTATGATCCCCCTCCTCCAAGTTAAATTAGGGTTGCTTGCATGAGCATGGGTGGAGGTTATTTATTAGAATACCTCTGCACTTTAATCTTGCTTTTATTATTGCGCTTATATCACCATGCATACTATATATGAGCTGGTTTTTTAACTAATAGGCAATTGCATTTGAAGTTGTAGATTTTGCAGATGGAACTAGGAATGTTGACTTTGTAGAGAAGTGGTTTATGGACAGCTAGTAACATATAAGGCTCATTATGTTATGTTTTGCCATTTTTATCCTCCAAGAATTTAGTTATTTAAACATTTTTTTCAGTCAGTATGTATATGGTAGGTTTAGTTCTCAAGCCATTGTTCATTGGAGCTTGTAGTTTAGTAGGGGAGGTGATTAAGTAGTGTTATAAGTGTATATGCTTACATTTGTGATAAGGGTTACAAAGAACAGTTGCTGAGAGCTTGAGATATACTAGAGACGTAGAAGAGCACGTGCTTAGTGTAGAGTGTGGAAGACCTTGATTTACCTCTGGCCACTGATTATTTTTCTATCAGTGTCTTAGTAAAAATTCCTTTTATAACTTGTAGCGGAATAATAAGAACCTAATACTTAGGGAAGCCTATTTTTTTGAGAGAGAGAGAGAGAAAGAGAATGGGCATGCCAGGGCCTTTCAATGCACGAATGAACTACAAATTTGTGCACCCCCTTGTGCACATGTGTGACATTGCATGTTTGAGTCACTTTTGCGTCTGGCTACATGGGACCTGGAGATTCAAACATGCATTCTTAGGCTTCATAGGCAAGTGCCTTAGCCTCTAAGCCATCTTTCCAGCCTGGGAAGCCTTATTTAAAAAAAAAAAAAATTGTTTATTTTTTATTTATTTATTTGAGAGTGACAGAGAAAGAGGCAGAGAGAATGGGTGTGCCAGGGCCTCCAGCCACTGCGAATGAACTCCAGATGCATGTGACCCCCTTGTGCATCTAGCTAATGTGGGTCGTGGGGAATCGAGCCTCAAACCGGGGTCCTTTGGCTTCATAGGCAAGCGCTTAACCACTAAGCCATCTCTCCAGCCCCCTGGGAAACATTTTTAAAATCAGTAAAATGATTACCGCGCTGGGCATGGTGGCGCATGCTTGGAGTCCCAGCTACTCAGGAAGCTGAGACAGGAGGATCACTTGAGTCCAGGAATTCTGGGCTGTAGTGTGCTATGCTGGCCGGGTGTCTGCACTAAGATCAGCATCAATATGGTGACCTCCCAGGAGCAGGGGATCACCAGGTTGCCTAAGAAGGGGTGAACAGGCCCAGGTCAGAAACAGAGCAGGTCAAAGCTCCTGTGCTGATCAGTAGTAGGGGTCACGCCTGTGGATAGATACTGCACTCCAGTGTGGGCAATGTAGCGAAACCCCATCTCTAAAAAAGAGAAGAAAATAAAGTTTCTACTTGTACATAAAGGTGATAGAGAATTCAAATGACTTTAATCTTCTTATTCTATAATAAAATTGAGGATAAATTATTTGAAGGTAAATTCAAGGTTAAATTGTCTAATTGATATTTGACATTAGGATTCTTAGAATTTTCCAAGCTTCATTTGATATTGCATAATTATACTGTTTCTCACTAATGTTTATTAGGTCATAAGATTTGCTATTAACTAATGGAATTTTAAGGAACAAAAATAATTATCTTTCATAGAATATATACCAGGCTGTGTAGCAAAAAAAATATTAATATATCTTATTTCATTTATACAGCACCACAACCTATGAGGAACACTTTTTTTTGAGGGGGGGTTCGAGGTAGGGTCTCACTCTAGCCCACCCTGAACCTGGAATTCACTATGGAGTCTCAGGGTGGCCTCAAACTCATAGCGATCCTCCTACCTCTGCCTCCCAAGTGCTGGGATTAAAGACGTGCGCCACCATGCCCAGCTTGAAGAACACTTTTTAACCTATCTTAGTAAAGTAGTATTTCAGGGGCTGGGAGAGTGGCTTAGTCGATAAGGTGCTTGTCTTGCAAGGGTGAGGACCTGAGTCATACCATTTATGATGGCTAGCATATGGAGAAACGGGAACCATCAGGCATCGCTGGTGGGAATGTAATATGGTGCCGCAACTGGGAACAATACAGCACTGACATATGACCTGGCAATTCCGCTTCTAGATACACAGAAGAAGTAAGAACATATGTCCAAACAAAAACATATATTATTATTTATTACACATAATAGCCACATAGTAGAAACAGCTCAAATATTCATACAATAGAATATTATCTGATTGAAGGAATGAAATATTGATATATGCTTCAGTGTGGATGAACCATGAAAACATGCCGAGTGAAAGAAGTCAGTATTATCTACTTAAGAAAAGTCCAAAGAGAGAAGATATGAAGATGTGAAGGGGAAATGGAGAGTAACCACTAACGGTTTTTATCTAGGGTGATTAAAATGTTGTAACCTAGGTTGTGTTGATGGTTAAACCACTGCTAATGTATTATATAAACTACCGAACAAATGAATTGTATGGTATGAGAAGTATTTTCAATGAGGCTATTTAGTTCTAGAAGTTTAATCGGGAGTCTCTCTGACATTGGAGGGAGAGAAGGGAAAATTAAACTTTCAAGTTTGCCTATTTTAGAGAATTCTTTAGTTCCATTGCATCTAAATGGTTTTACTTTTTTGAGCCTGACATCTAATTGACTAGCTATTCCTTCTTGGGGCATTCAGTCAGTCAGCCAGTCCTGGTTATTTTGTGAGTTTGCGGGGTATAAACATGAAAAAGACAAAATGCTCCTAATCTCCCCAGATGGAGTCGGGGAGAAATTAAATCCAATGAAGTATGAGATCTGCAATAGGAGCAAGGTGCAAAAGACCTAAATATGTCCAGATTATAGACCTGTATATTAAGTTACTTATCTCATTAACTGTGACAAAATTCTAAATTTTACCTTCTCCCTTATCTTTTCTGACAGACAATTCCTTATTGGTATATCTCTGTAGTTTTCTAGGTCCATTAGCTGTATGGAAAAGGTCTCTGAGGCTGTGGTTGAGCAACCTGAATTGGAATCCCTTCTTTGTTACTTAAGAGCTATATTCTCTGTCTGATCTTTGGCTGCCTATAAATCACATGAAAAGCAGATTGTATCTAACTGATACCGTTCTATAAAGATGAAAAGATCTAGAGCGTATGAAGTAATCCTCCTACTGGCTGAGCATAATACTGCAATACAAGCGCATGTCAGCAGCGTCGTGGAGACTGTGCGGCAATGCTGCTAGTGCCTAAGGATTCCTTTAGGGACCTCCACTCAGGACAAGTATTGACCCTTGGCTGCCACAGCAAAGGATTCCAGGAAGAGTTGGAGTGAAGCAAAACTAGCCAGTTTATTAAGTACTTCAGTAGAGAAACATATAAGTAAAGGACAGTTCACACCAAAGGTAGAGGTGTGAGTTTCTTAAGAGAGCTGCACTTGGGTGTCTTTAGAGGGTCTGTGGGTTATATTGCTTAAAGATTGTAATCGACAAGATTTAAAGATAAGCGGAGTTCTAAATTTAAAGTTTAAGAATTAAATAAATATAGAGCCGGGCGTGGTGGCACATGCCTTTAATCCCAGCACTTGGGAGGCAGAGGTAGGAGGATTGCCGAGGGTTCGAGGCCACCCTGAGACTACATAGTGAATTCAAGGTCAGCCTGTGCTAGAGTGAGACCCTACCTCAAAAAACCAAAACAACAACAACAAAAAAAAAAAAGAATTAAATAAATATATATGAGCTGGTTTACTTCTTTTAAAGAATTTCCTTTTGTACATAAAATTGTAAGTTGGTTTTCATGAGGTGCATTGCTAAGACTTAGGGATGAGAGATGAGTGCTAAGATGTTAAAAAGATCACAAACATTTTGGCCCTAAGTAAGCATAGTTCATTTTTTAAAAATATTTTTTGTTCATTTTTATTTACTTATTTGAGAGTGACAGAGAGAGAAAGAGGCAGATATATATAGAGAGAGAATCTATGTGCCAGGGCTTGCAGCCACAGCAAACTAACTCCAGATGCATGCGCCCCCTTGTGCACCTGACTAATGTGGGTCCTGGGGAACAAAGCTTCGAACAGGGGTCCTTAGGCTTCACAGGCAAGCGCTTAACCGCTAAGCCATCTCTCCAGCCCTAGTTCATTTTTTTAAACATGTGTGTGGTATGCATGTGTCGATGCAAAAGACATAGTTCTCACCTCAAAGGGGATAAGAGATAGTTATTCTGAAGCCAAATATGAGTGACCACGGCCCGGAACACAGATTTAGGTTACTCCAAATTCCATGTTCTAACGTGTTAACAATTTCATGAAGGTTTTATAGTTACAAAACAAAAGAAAGTCATAAATCATGGTACTTTATAAACACATTGGCTGACTATCAGGTAGGCAGGTCCTAGCAGGGGAATCTCCCCCACAGACCTCAGATGTCATCAGATGACATTCTTAGCCCTTGGGTTGGTGGAAGCTGGTGGTCTGTGAGTACATTCCAAAAAGGTGGCACCTGATCAGCTGGTCCCATGGATATTAGGTCAGACACAAAGGTGAGTGATAATGGCTATTAAGGGGGCTAAAGATAGCCCAAGGTGATTTGGCTCTGACTTGCAACATTCCATCTCTCTGTGATCTCGGGAGCTTTATTCATCCATTCAGCCTTGCTGTAAGTAGGTACAACAGACGCAGCACTTTTCTGGGAATTTCAGTTCACACACGTGTGTGTGTAAGCATGCGCACATGTGTGTGCATGTGCATGCATGTATGCATGCATGTGTGTAAGCCAGAGGTCGACGTTGATGTCTTCCTGTATCAGTCACCTTATTTTCTTGAGACAGAGTCTTATTGAACCCAGAGCTCACCAAGCTAGTCAGCAAGCTGCGGATGGTCTGTTGTCGCCACCTTACCAGTGCTGAGATGCTCCGTCCCTGTTGCTGGGATAACCCTCCGAAGTTATGGGAGGAAGGGAATTTATTTGAGGCTAACAGATCCAGGGGACGGGCCGTGAAGAAGCTGGCCCACACCTTCAGGCTAAACCCTAGGATCCACCCATAGTGACATCAAGTTACAAGCTTGAACAGATCTCTTGAATCTTTGGGGGGACATCCACTCAAACTACCACAATGGCCATCTTTTTTTGTATAGGTGCTGAGGATCTTCATGCCTGATGGCCAGCACTTTACCTAGCAAACCATTTCCCCTGCTCCATCTGTTGTTTTAACATCCATGTTAAGGTGAAGGGCTTCTTTTCTTGCCGTGTCCTCTTAATTCTAGCTTTTTTGTCTTTCCTGATTAGCTAGTACTATAATATATTTTATAATTATATTTTCTTATTTGAATAAGGTATTTTAATTTCCGCAGATTATTCTAATTTCATAGCCTTTTCACTTTAGGGAGTAGGACCTAGATTGCTTAACACATATGTTATCAGTTACAGTAAAATGACAGAGCTCAGAGGCACAGGGACAAAATGTTAAGGAAATGAAAACCCAAGAAGCAAAGGAATCAGGTTAAGTGTGAGTAAGAAAACAAGGGAAAATATTGCTTTGAAACCAGGTAGTGTTACCAGGCTTAGTGGCCCATGCCTTACTCATGATAAACATTGCCCGTAATTTACAGTTGAGGCAGAGTAACAAGAAAATTGAAGCAGTTATCTGAAATAGATAAATAACTGATAAGTCTAATAGTTAGTGGAAGTCTAATTCCCAGACCTTTGTACACTGTTTCTGATGTGATCAATTGTGTCACAGCACATGAGTATCTAAGCATATCGGTGTTCACTTGTTTTACCTTGAGAAACTTTGGTAGTTTGCTATCATATTTGAATTAAGAGGTTCCAGCTGAATAAAATTCTATTTTATGCTTGAAAGACTCTTAAGACCTAGTAATGTGCCATCAATATGAACATCTGATTAGAAGTTGCAGGTGGTACCTCAATATTCCAATTCCAGTACAGTTTTATTTTAAGCAAGCCCAAAGGACTGGCCGTTTCTTTTTTATGAGAGAGAGAGAAAGGGAGGGAGAGAGAACTGGCACGTCAGGACCTCCGGCCACTGCTGTTGAACTCCAGATGCGTGTGCTCCCTTGTGCACACGTGCAGCCTTGTACGCTTGTATCGGGACTTGAAGAGTCGAACATGAGTCAAGCACATTAACTGCTAAACCATCTCTCCAGCCCCCACCCTCGCCCCCCAAAATTTTGATTGTTTTAGTCTTCACTTTGAACAGGGACATCGAAGGATGTTTATTCCTTTAACTTGTATTTTGGTGTGCCCTAGATAATTTATGCAAGCAAAAATTTTATAGTTGCCATCTTAAACAAGCAATCAGATTCTTTGAAGCAAGACATCATGACAAAATCATGCCCCAAAAATATCACCTTGATATTAGCCAAGGGTTTTAATCTGCGCATAACTGAACCCAAAAGAACAAAAGAAGAAATTGTGTTTGTATTTGTTTTTAGTTACCTCAAGAATTTCCAATTTTTATACACTAAGGGCTAATCAGTGTTAGAAATTCGGGATTGACCAGGGCTACAAGAGGAATATAAAAAAAGAGAGATGAGGGCTGGACAGATGGCTTAGCGGTTAAGGCATTGGCCTGCAAAGTCAAAGAACCCAGGTTCGATTCCCCAGGATGCTTGTAAGCCAGATGCACAAGGTGGCGCATGTGTCTGGAGTTTATTTGCAGTGGCTGGAGGCCCTGGCGCACCCATTCTCTCTCTCTTTCTGTCTCAAATAGATAAATATGAAATATAAAAAATTCTATTTTTTAAAAAAAGAAGAGCCAACCTCAACAGCACAGACTTTATTGGAGTATACCAGGGGCAGTCTTCTCCCGCGGGAAATGAGAATGGTAGCCTCCTTGAGTGGGCATCGTGGATTTTAAGGAGTTAGGCTTTGCGACAGCCTGGGATGGGGCCAGTGTGGATAGGGTTTAAACAAACTTTAGGTGGTCTCTATCCACTGTCTACTTTTCTTTGGGAGTGAATAATGGGAAGATAGAGTCTTTTTTCTTTTCTTCACTGATCGTTCACTGAGAGGGGATTAGAGCTGCTTCTTAAGTGGCTTGATAACTCCCAGAGTCTGGCCATCTTCAAATTTGTTTTATGGTCCCAAAGAATTCTCCATCGCAGAGGTCAGTGATTCATAAATCCTTCAGTCAGTGCCGTCTTTTTTCTCACACTTGACAGTTGTTTCTTTTGTTTAAATAACTCAGATTTTCCACTCTTGATTCTATCTTGAAATCTTTTTTTAATTTTTATTAGCATTTTCCATGATTATAAAAAAAAAAAAATCCCATGGAGGTTCCCTCCCTCTCCCCCACACTTTCCCCTTTGAAATTCCATTCTCCATCATATTACCTCTATCTTGAAATTTTTTTTTTAAATTTTTTATTTATTTATTTGAGAGCGTTAGACACAGAGAGAAAGACAGATAGAGGGAGAGAGAGAGAGAATGGGCGCGCCAGGGCTTCCAGCCTCTGCAAACGAACTCCAGACACGTGCACCCCCTGTGCATCTGGCTAACGTGGGACCTGGGGAACCGAGCCTCGAACCGGGGTCCTTAGGCTTCACAGGCAAGCGCTTAACCGCTAAGCCATCTCTCCAGCCCTATCTTGAAATTTTTTAAACAAAATATTAAGATACCTCATGACACATTTTAATATATCAGTAATAAAAACTAGTTTGCTAAATTTCACCTGTGCTGTCTAGCCATTTCTACTTTTTTTTTTTTAATTTATTTATTTGAGAACGACAGACACAGAGAGAAAGACAGATAGAGGGAGAGAGAGAGAATGGGCGCGCCAGGGCTTCCAGCCTCTGCAAATGAACTCCAGACGCGTGCGCCCCCTTGTGCATCTGGCTAATGTGGGACCTGGGGAACCGAGCCTCGAACCGGGGTCCTCAGGCTTCACAGGCAAGCGCGTAACCACTAAGCCATCTCTCCAGCCCTACTTTTTTTTTTTTTAATTATTAACTTGAGAGAGAAAGAATGGACATGCCAGGGCCTCTTGCCACTTGCTCCAAGCAAAGTACAGAGATATGTACCATTTTGTGCATCTGGCTTTACATGGGTACTGAGGACTTATACCCAGTCTTGACAGGCTTTGCAAACTGGCACTTTTAACTGCTGGGCCATCTCCCCAGACTCCATTTTCTCTTTAAAAAAGATTTTGTTCTATTTGAGAGAGAGAGAGAGAGAGTCTTAAAGAGGCAGACAAAGAATGGGCTCACCCGGGCCTCCTGCTGCTGCAAATGAACTCCAGACATACGCAGCACTCCGTGCATCTGGCTTTACGTGGGTACTGGGGAATTGAACCCAGGCCATCAGGCTTTGCAAGCAAGCACGTTTACCCACTGCGCTATCTCTCCAGCCCCCATTTTCTCTTTAAATGAGAGAGCTTGTTTTTAAAAACAGCATTTTTGGCAGTTCGGTCCTAAAATGGACTGTCTTGCCAGCTTCATCTTCCACAATTCTTCTCTTGTTCCCTGCTCTTGTGCTGCGTCAAACCGCTGATGATGTGCACTACTGTGTGTGATTTCATATCTCTGCCTTTAATAGTTATTATCTGGTAAACTGAATCTTGGCCTCAGAGGAAAGAAAGCCTTGGGCTTTCGTTGGCAGTGCTGATTCTTAACAAAAATGAGAACAACCAGCGTTCTCACAGAACCACGGACTTACTGTCAACTAAGTAGTTGGACTAAATATCAATTTATTTGGACTAAACATAAACTTTCCAAAGTTCATTTTGTAAAAATCTAAAAGTGGGGATGGGAAGATGGCTCACGTGGTGAAGCGCCTGCCGTGCAAGCACAAGGACCTGAGATTGGCTCCTCAGCATTCACAGAAAATCAGACCGGTGCTGGGGAAACGGAGACAGCAGACCCCTGTGGCTTGTGGCCATTGAATTGGTGAGCGCCAGGTTCTATGAGAGATCCTGTCTCCCCCCAAAAAAGTTGGAGAGCAGTTGAGGAAGACACCTGACCCTGACCTCTGATGTGTGCATCTGTATATGCATAAACACATATTCACACACATATACCACACACACAAATAAATTCTTCTGAAAATTCCAATGGCAGTTTTATAAAAAGTACTTATGTCATGATTACATAGTCTGAGCATACTGAAAGATTTTTAAAAATAGTTGTTTTATGTATTACAAGTGAGAAATGGAGGCCTACCCCTGTTAAATATACTTAGGGGATCTCATGGAACAGAATGGGGACTTGAACCCATATCATTGTGAGAGCCAGGTTTACCTCCTTACTTACACAGCAATAGTGCTACGTTATCTAAAATCTCAGCAAATAATCGGTCACTTTAATCTTGAGATATCAGTTGAGATTTTGGTCAGGTTTTGAGGAGCATTTGGCTTATAAGAATTTGTTTAAACAAATCTCCTGTGGTTCAAAATTTAAAAGGGGGTTGAGGGACAATTTCAGTGTTGATGTGGATGGAGATTTTTCTCTTGGTATCCTTGCAGTTATCATACTGTGTCTTTATGTTTCCTCCCAGGTAATGAAAATGTATTTGGTCTTAAATATGTGCCTTATAATTGTATGTCTAGCTTTGTTTGTACAAACCAAGTCTTGATATGTAGCCCAGGCTGTCTATAACTTAGTGCCCCTGCCTCAGCCTCCTGAATGCTGAGATTATATGGCATGGCACTTGTGGCTTTTGAATGAATTAATTTGGTGCCTCTAATTTTGTCTTGATTTCTATGTTTAACAAATGATCTTGAGTTTTATCTCACCTCTGACTTTGTAATGTTTACATGCAGCTTTCTATTATAACTTACTTTTAAATTTTAAGTAATTTTTCCGACAGAGTTTCACCATGTTTCCTAGGCTGGCCTCAAACTCCCCGGCTTTCAATTGATTCCCCTGCCTCAGCCTCCCATGCAGGTGAAGCTGCAAACAAGGACCACTGTGTCCACCAAATTAAATTATTATTTTGGGGGGTTTATTGAGATAGGATCTCTCACTCTAGCTCAGGCTGAGCTGGAATTCACTATGTAGTCTCAGGGTGGCCTTGAACTCGTGGTGATCCTCCTACCTCTGCCTCCCGAGTGCTGGGCTTAAAGGCGTGCACCATAAATTAATTTTTTAACTGTGACATGTGAAAATACAAAATGTGTGCACATTAATGAGGTGACACGGGATATGTTGATACATGCAGCTAGAGCTTAATGTTTGCAATGTCTTTTGTTTTGGAGACAGAGTCTCAAGTACCCCAGGCAACTCATTTTGGAGTTGAAAGTGACCTTGAACTTCTGCTCTTCCTGCCTGTACTTCCCAAGTCTTGGGATTATGGGCATGTGCCACCATGCCTATGGCACTGGGACTGGAACCCAGAGCTGTGTGCATGCCAGCCAGCCACTCTATTAACTGAGTTACATTCCCAGCCTCTGCTTTTTTATTTTTATTTTTTTTAATGACAGTGTCTTCTGTAGCTCAGGCTGAACTCTCTGTCTTCCTACTTCCAGTTTCCAAGGGCTGCGATTATAGACCATACTGGCTTCAGGACACAATGTTTAAGTCAGGTTAAACATACCTCTTTTCTTAAACATGTATTACTTCTTCTTCGTAAAACTTTAAAAATCCATTTTATTATTTATTGTTATTTGGTAAATATATTTTATTTATTTATTTGAGAGAGAGAGAAAGAAGGAGGGAGGGAGAGAGAGAGAGAGAATGGGCGTGCCAGGGCCTCCAGCCACTGTAAACAAACTCCAGATGCATGCGCCCCCTTGTGCATCTGGCTTATGTGGGTCCTGGAGAATCAAACCAGGATCCTTTGGCTTTGCAGGCAAGCGCCCAAACCGCTAAGCCATTTCTCCAGTCCAAAAATTCATTTTAAAATGCATAATGCATTGCAACAGCATTCATAAAATTCTTTACTGGAATAAGTTGTGCAGCTATTGCTAGCTTTGGTGGAATTTTTTATTGCTCATTTGCTTTTGCAAGTTGATCTTTATAGAAAAGATTTTATTCTTCCAGATGCACAAAGCGGCACATGCTTCCAGAGTTTGTTTGCATTGGCAGGAGGCCCTGGCAGTGCCTGTTCATTCTTATATATTCTTTCTTTCTTTCTTTCTTTCTTTCTTTCTTTCTTTCTTTCTTTCTTTCTTTCTTTCTCTCTCTCTCTCTCTCTCTCTCTCACACACACACACACACACACACACACACACATAAGTTAAACACAAAGTTTTTATTCTTTGCTCTTCCCGTAGCTCTAAATATCTGAGTACAGTTGGCATGTTCTATGTTTTGGTTTTGGTGGACTTTTTTGTTTTCTGTTTTGAGACACTTTTGCTATGAAGCTTGGGCTGATTTCAAACCCCCGATCTCTCTTCCCCTACTCACCTGGTGCTGGGAGTGTGGGTGTGTGCCACCATGCTTGGCAAATAGAACAAGAGGCTCATAATACTGTTTATACTTTGTCTCACTTTCTTTCCAGTATTTAATATGTCTGGAGAGCACTTGAGTTAGTCACTGAGAGGAAGTGACCCAGATGCCTCCTTACCTTGTCTTTGATTTCTCATGGAAATGCGGAGATACGGCTGAGTTTTTCCATCTGGTTCCCATTAGAAGACCAGTGTCAGGCATCCTTGTCCAGTCTCATGTTTACCTTTGCAAAGCAGCACCTGCACTGGCTTCTTTTGTCAGTTTTCCTAGATCTTGGACACAAAACCATAGTTTCATGCTCATTATTTCTGGACTTCCACGTTCACTCTTTATGATCTCTAGAAACTGCATCTTTATATTTTTACTTTTGTTTAAAGATTCCCCCCCCCCCCCGCATTTGAACTTCTTATCTTTCAAGTGGCATGGAGACTATAGATTACAGTTTCAGTTTTGTTTGATTTTTTCAGATACCCATACACACACCCTTACCAAGTCTTTTGCTTCCAAGGATAGGTGTAACACAGAAAAAAGCTTCAGGGCCAGATGGACTTTATTTCTAATCTTGGTTCTACCATTTACTAGCTATGTGCCTGTGGCTAATTGTTAACCTTTCTGAGTGTTGCTTTCTTCCTATATAAAAATGGGAATAGCCGGGTGTGGTGGAGCACGCCTTTAATCCCAGCACTCGGGAAGCAGAGTGAGTTTGAGGCCACCCTGAGACTCAATAGTGAATTCCAGGTCAGCATGGGCTAGAGTGAGACCCTACCTCGGAAAAAAAAAAAAGACTACATAGTGAATTCCAGGCCAGCCTGGGCTAGAGTGAGACCCTATCTTGAAAAAAACCAAAAACAAGGGAATAATAATGACTTTGAGATAGCATAGAGTATATAAATACCATGTCTGACACCAGTGCTATTAGATGCCAGCTTTTTTAAAAATTGTTTTGTTTATTTTTATTTATTTATTTGAGAGCGACAGACAGAGAGAGAGGCAGAGAGAGAAAAAGAGAGAGTGGGCACGCCAGGGTCTCCAGCCACTGCAAACAAACTCCAGATGCGTGCGCCCCCTTGTGCATCTGGACAACGTGGGTCCTGGGGAATAGAGCCTCAAACCGGGGTCCTTAGGCTTCACAGGCAAACACCTAACTGCTAAGCCATTTCTCTAGCTCAGATGCAAGCTTTTAAAAGCACTTAGGAGGCCGGGGAGATGGCTCAACTGTTAAAAGCTCTTGCTTGCAAAGCCTGCTGGCCTGGGTTCAACTCCTTAGTTACTCACATAAGCTGGACAGTTATTTCTTTGCAGCAGCAAGAGACTTTGGTAAACCTACACACCACATGCATGCACACAAATAAATATTTTAAAATATTTAATTTTTTTAAGTTATTCACTTATTTGAGAGAGAAAAGCAGATAGAGTGAGAGAATGGGTGCATCATGACCTCCAGCCACTGCAAACAAACTCCAGATGCATGCGCCACCATGTACATTTGGCTTATGTGGGCACTGGGGGGAACTGAACCTGGGTCTTTAGGCAAATGCCTTAACTGCTAAACCATCTCTCCAACCCTTGAAATACTGAAAAAAAGAAAAGCACTAGGTAGGTTTGTATTGCTTTTTTTTCTTGGTCATGCTGACAAAACACCTGACAGAAGCAATTGGTGGGTGGTGGGGTGGGATTTATTCTGGCCCACCGTTTCAGAGACTTCAGGCCTTGCTGTGCGGAGCCTGAGTTGAGAGCAGCTATTCACATCTTGGCCAACCAGGAAGCAACTAGACCAGACAAGAGCCATCCCTCATGGCCTTTATCTGCCAACCAAACCCCATGTCACAAAGGTACCATAACCTCCCAAAGACACCACTACCAGCTAGAAAATAATTGTTTAAACACGGGAGCTTTGAGGCACGTTTCACATTTAGAGTGCTCAGATGAGCAAAACGTTGCTCCTGTAGGGACCTTAGAATGTAATAGAGATAGTTGGATCTTGATGTGCATCAGGATCTCTAACAGACCCTTAAGATGCAGATTCTAGGGACCCCTGAATCAGGAGTTTCTGTACTGAACCAGCAGTTATTAAGCTGTGCAGTAAAAAAAAAAAAAAAAAATTAGTATACCAAAGCCTAATGACTACTTGCCTAGCCATGTATGTGGTAGACTTAACTAGAAAGGAAGCAGAGGAGGATGTTTTTTATTAAGAACATATTTTGTATGGATGTATCATGTGTTAATACCATCTTCTCCCTCCTCCCAGCCCCCATTCTAGAGAGGGCCTCAGAGGAGGATTTGACTTCAGAAGTAACACTTAAGGGCTAGAGAGATGGCTTAGCAGTTAAGTGCTTGCCTGTGAAGCCTAAGGATCTCGGTTCAAGGCTCGATTCCCTAGGACCCACGTTAGCCAGATGTACAAGGGGTTGCACGCATCTGGAGTTCGTTTGCAGTGGCTGGAGGCCCTGGTGTGCCCATTCTCTCTCCCTCTCTCTCTCTGTCTCTCGCTCTCTCTCTGTCTGTCGCTCTTAAGTAAATAAATAAAGATAAACAAAAAAATAGTTTAAAAAAAAGTAACACAAATGAATCTGGAATACACTAGTGTTTAAAAATATATATATATATACACACATACATGTGTGTGTGTGTGTGTGTGTGTATACATACATACATACATATATATATATATTTCCAAAGAGAGGGAGTGAATGGGTGCTCCAGGCCCTCCAGACTCTGCAAACAAACTCTAGATGCATGTACCACTTTGTGCAACTGGCTTTATGTAGGTACTGAGAAATCAAACCCAGGTCATTAAGCACTACAGGCAAGTCCCTTAACCACCGAGCCATATCTTGAGCCCACACACTAGAGTTTTAGGGGGTGAAAGGATATAATGTATTCAACAGTGATACATAGTTCAGAAAAAGTTATATATAAATATATATGAAAATTTATTCAAGTAGAGCATATATTGGAGAGCATGCTAGTAATCTTAATAATTCTCTATGGTTAAAAGGATTTCAAAAGTGAAAAAGCTGAAAATAATGACTGTAGAAGTTGCATAGGATTTCATTAAATAGAGGTATAGATTGGGGTTAGCGCCCAAATCAGACTTTGGGGGGTTGCATGTGCATGAGTGTGAGTGCGGGCCTGCGCGGGACATGGCGTGCATGTGGATCAGAGGGCAAGCTTGGGTGTTGGTCCCCTCCTTCCGCCTTGCTTGAGGCAGCCTTTCTCAGTTTAGTGCTCACTTCATTTGCTAGGCTCACTGGCCTGAAAGTTTCCCATGGTTCTCCTGTCTCCCTTTTCTCTTCCCCTTTGGGGTGCTAGGATCCCACATAATAGTGCAGTGGTTCTCTACGTTCAGTTGGTTCTGGGGATTTGAACATGTGCGCAGTCTGGCTCATTCAGCAAGCACTTTACCCACTGACTTCTGTCTCCAGACCAGGTCAGTCTTTTATGCCATATGACTGTAATAGTAACAAGAGCAGCGCATTTACACTGTGCATCTTTTCTTCTCCACCACAAGTTCAGTTACAGAGCTGACTCTCCGTCAGCTATCTCTTGCCATAGGATTTTATCATCTTTGTTTTCCTTAAAACTCAATGGTTTTTTTTTGTTCATTTTATTTATTTATTTATTTGAAAGTGACAGAGAGAGAGAGAGAATGGGCACACCAGGGCTTCCAGCCTCTGTAAACGAACTCCAGACGTGTGCGCCCCCTTGTGCATCTGGCTAACGTGGGTCCTGGGGAATCGAGCTTCGAACCGGGTCCTTAGGCTTCACAGGCAAGCGCTTAACCGCTAAGCCACCTCTCCAGCCCAAAACTCAATGTTTTTGAAGTATCTTCTTATCTTCTCAAGTTACTCTGACCCTTCTGCCCCCAAATTCATGCTAATTGTTTTTGTTTGTTTGATTTCAGTGGTAGGAATGGGATCCTGGTGCTTCCACATGACTCTGAAATATGAAATGCAGGTACGTCACGACAAAACTCATTAAGTGCTTATATCTGTAAATCTAGAGACACTTCAGATTTGAGAAAAAAAATGTGTGACTAAAAGATGGTAAAAGGAGGGACTTGCAATATCTGGAGTAGTTTTCACTTCAGATCAAAGGCTCCACATTGACCACGTAAAGCAGCAAACAGATGAACTGTGCGTACAGAAAAAAGCTCAAGCATTAGAGTTTTTTGGCTTACTCTGGAGTTCTCCACCATTAAAGAGTAATCACGGTCTGGAGAGATGGCTTAGCAGTTAGGCGCTTGCCTGTGAAGCCTAAGGACCCCGGTTCAAGGCTCAATTCCCCAGGACCCACATTAGCCAGATGCACAAGGGGGCGCACGCATCTGGAGTTCGTTTGCAGTGGCAGGAAGCCCTGGCGCACCCATTCTCTCTCTCTCTCTCTCTCTCTCTCTCTCTCTCTGTCTATCACTCTCAAATAAATAAATAAATAATAAAAATAAAAGAAGAGTAATCACATGAAGACATCCAAAAAAATCATAAGCAGCTCATCACAACAGTATATGCTTAGGTGTGTGTAGTATTTCCCATGTCAATGGCATGCATTTCCCATCCCGTTTTAGCAGCCATGTCTGGTCCTCAAGCTTTGAATCTCTTGGTTGACCTTCACTAATCCAGAAATTTCGAGAACAGCGCTGCCCAATAAAAGTGAAATCTGAGCAACATTTGTAATTTGAAATTTTCTAACATCTGCATTGAAAAGAGTAGAAAGAAATGGGTAAAATTAATTTTAAGGCCAGAGAGATGGCTTATTGGTTAAGGCATTTGCCAGCAAAGACAAAGGACTCAGATTCAGTTCTCCTGTACC
Source organism: Jaculus jaculus (assembly GCF_020740685.1). NCBI lineage: Eukaryota > Metazoa > Chordata > Mammalia > Rodentia > Dipodidae > Jaculus > Jaculus jaculus. The sequence continues at coordinate 166,020,872 of NC_059104.1, read as the reverse complement.
CACATAAGCCAGATGCACCAAGGTGGCACACAGGAGTTTGTTCACGGTGGCTGCAGGCCCTGGTGCACCCATGTTCTCTATATATCTCTCTTTCTCGAATAAATAAATAAAGTATTTTAAAATTAATTTTAAAAAGACTGTCTAAACCAGTATATGTAAAGTATTACTTCAACCTATAATCAGAGTATTTCACATTCTGAAATATGGTATATATTTTATGCTTACAGTATATTTCAGTTTTTTTTTTTTTTCGAGGTAGGGTCTCACTCTGGTCCAGGCTGACCTGGAATTAACTCTGTCATCTCAGGGTGGCCTCGAACTCACGGCAATCCTCCTACCTCTGCCTCCCGAGTGCTGGGATTAAAGGTGTGCGCCACCATGCCCGGCATATTTCAGTTTCGATTAGGCTTATTTCAAGTACTGATATAGTCGCATTGGAGTTGGTACTTGTTACCATATTGGAACAGGTATTTTTAAGGATCTCTCACTATGTAGCAGTCTTTGAATTAGTCATTATGTTAAATGTATTTTTAGAACTGTGTCTGATACTCATTTATATTTATCTTATTTATTTATTTGACAGAGAAAGAGGGAGAGAGAGAATGGGTGTGCCAGGCCCTCCAGCCACTGCAAACAAACTCCAGATGCGTGCGCCCCCTTGTGCATCTGACTAACATGGGTCTTGGGGAATCAAACCATGGCCCTTTAGCTTTGCAGGTAGACGCCTAAACCACTAAGTTATCCCTCCAGCCTCTCATTTATGTTTTTAAAAAGGTGTGATGTGTGTCCTGCATGTTGTGCTTAATTGACTTGGAGAATACATAAATGGAAAAGCCTGGCCTAGTTCTAATTAAGCATAGAATGCACTTATTATCACATTTTTTTTTGGCTGGGAAATAGGTTTATAAATAGTAATGGAATATGAAAAAAATACTTTTAAAGAATATTAAGAATATAATTATCTATGGCTGCAAGTGGGGCATGGAAAATCTGTCAATGCTAGACATTGGAATAAAGCCTGAAAGGATTAGTTGCAGCTTTTTAGGTGTTAAAAGAACGAAATGGAGCTGGAGAGATGGCTTAGCAGTTAAGGCACTTGTGCTTAAAGCCGAAGGACCCAGGTTTGATTCCCAGGACCAGATGTACAAGGTGGCGCGTGCATTTGGCGTTTGTTTGTGGTGACTGAAGGCCGTAGTGCGCCCATCCTCTCTCTCTCTGTCTACTTTTCTCTGTCTCTCTCTCAAATAAATAAATAAAATATTTTTTAAAAAGAATGAAATGATACACTAGATTTGCATTATGATGTAAGGAGAAGCAGGATGTTATTACAGTGTGTGGTGTATCTAATAATAGTTGTAAAAGTGGAACAGGCAAAGAGTTAGAAGAAATGACAGCAATGATATTCAGTGATGGAAAGGGTACCAACCATCAGAATGGCTGAACTGAACAGGAGCTAATTAGTAACCCTGGAAGTACAGCTTTACACATTATCTTATTGAAAAATAGGTTGTTTTTAACAGTTGTGCCAACCACCATGTACTTACTAAAACCTCAAAACAATTTTTAGTTTCTACTCAGTTTTATAAATTGCAGTATTAGCAGTCTTCTTGGCATAGTGGACAGTCTCATTCATTCCAATAGTGTAACTAAAGACGACATTGATTTGACTAACATGTAACCCCTATTCAGTTTTCTTGACTTTGAATCATGAATTTTTAGCCCCAAAAATAATTACCTCTTTCCTTCAACAAAGTGGGAAAGACATGACCTTTCTGGAGGACATTGTGTCAACATTATCAAAAGCCTTTAAATAGGGGAAGGAGGGCTGGAGAGATGGCTTAGCGGTTAAGCGCTTGCCTATGAAGCCTAAGGACCCCGGTTCGAGGCTCGGTTCCCCAGGTCCCATGTTAGCCAGATGCACAAAGGGGCGCACGCGTCTGGAGTTCGTTTGCAGAGGCTGGAGGCCCTGGTGCGCCCATTCTCTCTCTCTCCCTCTATCTGTCTTTCTCTCTGTGTCTGTCGCTCTCAAATAAATAATTAAAATAAATAAATAAATAGGGGAAGGAGGTTCTGTCCCAGACTAGGCTGTCAGAACCTGAGTGGGGTAAGGAGAAGCTCAGTGCTGAAGAAGGAAGGTGTCCATACAAGTTGGGGAGATCATTTGGTACATGGTTGGAATCTTAGTGGGACAAGGATCATGATGTGCAGTGTGGACAACTTTACACTGGGCTGTCCCTGGAAGGGTGATGGTGTCAGCAGTGTATGGGAGCAGAGTGGAGTAAAAGAGACCGTCTAAGTAGGGGCTCAGCAGTAGCTTAGCACAGGATGTAATGAGGAGAGCATTGCTTGGGAGAAGGAGAGGTAATAGCAATGAATCCTCGTTATGAATGGGGACATTAACCAAATAAACATATCAGAGATAGTGGGTTTTTCACTGTTAGAAAACAGTTACAGACATGAAAAAGATAAAAACTGCAGTGAATTCTAGAGATGACTTGAAATTCAAGACTTTAGTATAAAATTCATGTTTTCAATACATGCAGACATAAAAATTAAATGTAAAAGTATATGTGATATGTGTTTCATATATTTATATGTATGCATGGAAATGGTTTTTTTAAAAACTTTATTTTATTTATTTATTTGAGAGAGAGAATAAGAGGCAGAGAGAGAGAGAATAGGCATGCCAGGGTCTCCAGCCAATGCAAACAAACTCCAGACGCGTGCGTCCCCTTGTGCAATCTGGCTAACATGGGTTCTGGGGAATTGAACTGAGGTCCCTTGGCTTTGCAGGCAAGTGCCTTAACTGCTAAGCCATCTCTCCAGCCTGGAAATGGTTTTATATACACACATTCTCAAACTGTGAGAAGACCTGGCATAAGAGAACCTACAAGTCAAAGAATACATCCAGGTCTCCTTTTCCAAAAACCAGGGCTGATTCCAAGTACTAAGGCAGAAAAAGGAAAAGAATAAAAATATGAACTTGGAACACTTTTGTGGATGCGTATGCATGCTCATATGTGTGTGGACACATGAATATGTGTGTATGCATGTATGTATGTGTGCATGTGGAGACCAGAGGTGGATGTTGGGTATCTCTTCCTATCGTTCT